>NC_088361.1:25757529-25827529 GCF_034508935.2 Berghia stephanieae | reverse complement strand
GAATAAAACACTCATTTACATTTAAGTAAGGAAAATAAAATAAGGCGGACAAAATAAATAAATAAATAAATTATAGTCAATAACTATGATTTAAAAAAAGATATCAGTGTTTAAAAAAAAAATTTATAGTGAGTTTATGAATGTGTGTGTGTGTGTTTGTGTGTGTGTGTGTGTGTGTGTGTGTGAGAGAGAGAGAGAGAGAGAGAGAGAGAGAGAGAGAGAGAGAGAGAGAGAGAGAAAGAGAGAGAGAGAGAGAGAGAGAGAGAGTTTTGTTGTTTTTAAAAAAATCTGTCTTGAAATAGATAATTCCAAAACATTGCATAAAAGCTGAAGCTATTCGGGTGATAAATATCTTGTGTTGTCTATATCATCTATTAGATAGATGTTGTTTATAGTGCTCTGCATTATTTTTTATTTTTTATTTTGGAAGTCGATTGAAATCACACAAAGATAATGGAATTTAAGATCTTTTACATATTTATTTTAAAAATGATTGCCTTTCTTTGAGAAGGAAAATAGTTTGGTGGGAAACTTTTTATTGTTTTTTTTTTTTTTATATATCTCATTGTCAAAAGGTGGTGGGAGACATTTGTTTTTTCAAGAGGCAATAACATTAATAATATACTTTTCAAATCACCATTGCAATCGCAACAAATTAAACGATCACATCTGGTAAAGTAACCTGCATCAGTTCAGATACTGCATACTATCTTAATAAGTAGACTTTTGACCTATTTTTACCCCCGTTTGTCCGTTTGTCAGTCAGTCCGCGTGGCGTGGTGTGGTGTGTGGTGGTTGGAATGTGGCAGTCGCTCAGTGATTATCGATTCTCATAATCCGGCTTTGTCGAAGGGCAAGATTTGATTTTTATTGTGGGCTCGATACTGATACTGATAGAGTAACGATTTTAAAAAATGATATCTATGTGGGCAAAAACATTATTGTAGATGAAAGTGTTGGTTTTTTTAAATTTTTATTTATTTATTTATTTACTTATTTATTATTTATTCACTTATTTATTATTTATTCAATTATTTATTTATTTTATTTTATTTTTGGTTTAAATGAAAAATTGCTTATGTCTTTGAAAGAAAAATGTTTCATACTATGATCTGAGAAGAAAGGGGGATTTTTTAAATGGGGATTAATTATATTAGTGAAAGTAAGAGCGGTGGTGTTGTGGTGTAAGCAGAGGTAACAAGAGAAAGGGCCATACTATTTATTTATTTATTTATTTATTTATTTATTTATTTATTTATTTATTTATTTATTTTATTCTTGCCGATCTTTTCACTCGATTTCAAAATTTAGCCACGTTCGTAACGAACTGTAATATACAAAAAACAAAATAATATACAAAAAAAACAAAAAAAAAAAAAACAAAAAAAAAAACACACACACACAAAAAAAAAAAAAAAAAAACACACACAAAAAAACAAAAAAAACAAAAACAAAACACGAATATAACAGTTTCAAGAAAAAGAAAAAAAAAGGAGAAAAGGGATGAAAATACACAACTAAACACAAAACGTTTTCGCACTCAAAACAGGTCTACTGCCAATAACAAAAAACAATTATAACAATGGTTTTAATTGTTTATACTTTGCTATTGGCTATTGAAAGACGGGTTTCAGCCAGAGACGTTCCTGTTTAGTGTTTATTTATTTATTTTTGAAGATGTATTTGTATTGTACATCAATTATTACGCTATATTTACAACTCGTTTTCTCAATTTCTCTATACAAAAAAAAAGAGGATCAGTTATAAGAATTTTAGATGTTATTCTCTTCCTCTCTTCCCTCCCCTCCCCCTTCTCCCCTCTTTCCCTCTCTTTGTCAGTCACAATATGCACCAGTCGCGAGTAAATCAATTTCCACTCCATTACCAACTCTTCCCTCCTCCTCTCCCCCCCCCCCCCCCCCTACCCCTTTCTCCCAACGTTACTATTCTCTCGCCACTGTAATTCCGACTCCAGTTTAATGAGGAGAGTGATAATCTTGTGTGTAATGAAAACAACAGGTGGTGATGGACTCTTAAGTAAGCGACGTGCTATTGGCTTATTATGTACTACATCATCATCATCATCATCATCATCATCATCATCATCATCATCATTATCATTATTATTATTATTATTATTATTATTATTATTATTATTATTATTATTATTATTATTATTATTATTATTATTATTATTATTGTTATTATTACCACCACCATATTATTATCATCGTCATAAAAAAAAACAAAAAAACATTCACCAGCAATCTCTTAGCCCCGTCTCACACTTCTCTCTCATCTTCTCCAAGCTTAAATCATATGCAAATTTTCATACAAATGAAGATTACACATGTTCAGGTAGCGAAAATAATAACAGATTATCGTATCGCATTATCGGGTCTAGGAGGTCAAATGACCCCCCCCCCCCCCCCCCCCCCCCCCCCCCCCCCCCCCCCTCCTTTCTACTAAATAATACGTAGTGTACTTTCTAGTACCGTACTGGTCACGCACCTAATCTGGAGTTATCCAATTTTTCAAAATCCCCCCCCCCCCCCCCCCTTTTTTTTTTTTTTTTTTTCCCTTTCTTACTTTCTTTATCCCTTTCTGATGATAATACTTCCCTTCCAGTTGTTTGCCTGCCTCTTTCGTCCCTCGTGATAATGAAAACGTTACACATCATTGTATTCTTGTTTTGAGACGGGTCGGGAGAGAGAGAGTAGGGGGATGAGGGAAGGGGGGTTGCCAGATCACTTAACTAGGATAAGCCAAATATTGGTTTGGGTGTTAGTATTGATTTTTGAATGTGTTATTTTTACGATTGAGCTTTTTGGAAGGAAATCTAAAAAAAACAAACAAAACAAAACAATTTTTAAAGAAAGAATTACTTTGAAATGGTGAAAACGATAATGGTATTTATGATAACATCAACAACAACAAGTACTATAATAATAATGATAATATAATAATAATAATAATAATAATAATAATAATAATAATAATAATAATAATAATAATAATAATAATAATATAATAATGATAATAATAATAATAATATATATTATTATTATTATTATTATTATTATTATTATTATTATTATTATTATTATTATTTTATTATTATTATTATTATTATTATTATTTATGGTGATGATACTACTACTACTAATGATGATGATGATGATGATGATGATGATGATGATGATGATGATGATGATGATGATGATGATAAAAATTTAAAAAAAAAGAAAGAATGATTTTAAAATAAATATATAAATAAATTTTTAAAACATAAAATTAAAAAATTAAATATAATGATAATAATAATAATAATAATAATAATAATAATAATAATAATAATAATAATAATAATAATAATAATAATAATAATAATAATGATAGAATTATAACCGTGCTGATGAGGGTATACCGCTTCTGTTCCTAGGCATATCTCGCTGCCCCCACAAAGAGGCTATGGTTGAACATGTTTAGTGACTATTATTCTTCTTATGCCTCATACATTACTTGAATGTCTGGCTTTTGGGACAATAATTCATACTATTTTTTATATTATGTCCCTGGTACTAAACTGAGCTGACAGGGCCCATTTTTTCCCCCGTTTTTAAATCAGTTTATAACTTCATTTTGTTTGAAATCTCTTTCCAAACAAGTAAACAAAAGTACAAAGCATGCAATGATATATTTACATGTGCTCACATGCATTGCATACATGACCAATGTGATAATTAAAATTTGCTTTCATTTTGTCATTTTAAAATCATTTTTTTTTTCTTTCTCTACTCAGGATGAGATTGTGGTTCTTGGAGAGAGGCTGGTGCTACGCCTGGACGACCTCCTTCCCTTGATGATAGACAACTTCAAGTGGGAGTACGGCTACGAAGCACCATGGCTGTCTGCTGCAACCTTGTCTCAATCATCGTCATCAACACCATTGCCATCGTCTCCCTCGCAGAAGACAAACGGGGAGCTGGTGGTCAAGCAAGAACAGAATGGACACAGCAAGTCACCGCCTCCTCTCACAACGCCAATCACAATAAAGGACGAGAAGGAGGAGGAAGAGGAGGATTGGACCATCAGTAAGGTGGACAGTCCTGAGTCAGAGGATGGGGGTGAGTTCATGTTTTGTCTTTATCCCGACCTCATTTCACATCTAGACGCATCACATAGATTTAATTGGTATATCCAGTTTGTTTTAGGGGAGCCAAATTTGGTCCAATCAGCAATTTTATACCTGATTTTTTTATTTTGGTTGAAATTTTTAGAGGAATTAAAAAAAATAATTTCCAATTCCATACTTAAGTCATAACTTATGTCCCAATTCATTTTGAGGTGAGAATCTATATATATTAATTAAAATCATACATTTTGGGTAAAACATCCAAAGATTAATCTAACAATCTTTTTGTTCAAATTTCCAGGGTGGGGTTCAAATATTTTTTTCTTCATACAGCAGGTGTGAATATCATCCTTTTTTTTTTTTTATCTCGATAGCAATAACAGCATGTGTGTTGTGTGTCCTCATAATTATTTTTGTTTGTCTCCCCCCCCCCCTCCCTTTTCTCTCCTTTGTATTCAGTCTAATTTCTATTTCTCATTTTGTTTTCCTGAAATCAGGGCTTAAAAAAATAGTGAATGGGTAAGTTGTTTGCGGTTCCCTGTTTTTCATATATTAGTAATTAAAAGAATGATTCACATAATGTCAATGGAATAGTATCTAAACTTTGTTCAAAGTTAAAATATTAAAGGTCTTCCTCTTCTTCTATTTCAAACAGATACAAGCCCATCGGTAAAAGGAGCTGCTAATGTAGCAGTGATGAGTTTTCCTCGTTATTGTCGCTACAGGGCCATGATGCGTAGACTGGAAGGTTGTGAGAACAAATGGCTTAAATTGGCTGTTGTCATGGCTTTAGGTAGCTTTGCTGGCAGAGGTCCTGGGTGTCGAGTAATGTTCTGTCGGGATGCTTTCTACCACTCGGAGATAGACGACTTGGACATTCGCATGGATCACATGAGTGAGTCCAAGATCATTGATGTCATTATTTGGTTACAAAAACCTGGTCATGATGATTGATGGAGGTCTTTTATTCTCACTATGTAAATGATGGCCTGGTGATATTATAACTGTATTTATCCCTTATTTCTTCAGACATCGTTAAGCACATCACAGCCTTTAATTATTTTTTTTACCTGTTTTTTTTGGTTTTATTTGAAGAGAACCCTAAATACATGGCAGGTTAAAAATAGTGAACTGGGGCCAAGCAGTTAGAGAGTGTATTATAATTAAAATTTAGAGAAAACATAGTAGAAAATGTGATGATCAAAATTATTTAAATTTAATCCGGTATTGACTAGTGTTGTAAAGACTTTTTGTACTTTATAGAGAAGTTAAACTGTATCAATTGATTAATCTCCAGTGCCCACCTTGAAAAATCGGCCTCGAGGAAAGAAGAAGAAGGATTTGTTGAGAAAAGATTCGCAGCAAGACTCTGACAGTACTGAGGAAATATTTGCCAATATCGCTCCAACCATTTCCACATCCTCCAGGGTAAGCACCTTTATAAAGATGGTGACGCTAAATTTGAATGATTGATAAGGGATCGTGTGAATTAATCAATGCATTTGTTTTTAATACATCAAGTGTTGCATTAAATAATTAATTTATTAATTTCATGTTTATTCCTTTGTTTTTGTTTTTTTTTTGTTTCTTTTTAATGGGGGGATTAAATTGATGAATTTAATCAGATGGAAAGTATGTTATTGTTTAGAAAAACGATCCATTCAAAAATAAAAATTAAAAAAAACCCAACAAAACTAAACAAAAATATCCAAATTTAATTGATTGCTTTACATCAAATCATTAACTTCTATGACGTTTAGGTTTATGTTCATGTATAGCTGTTATTTTATATATATATATATATATATATATATATATATATATATATATATATATATTATATATATATATATATATATATATATATATATATATATATATATATATATATATATATATATATATATATTATATATATATATATATATATATATATATATATCTCCTCCCCTCTTCTCTCTCTCTCTCTTTCTCTCTCTCTCTTTCTCTCTCTCTCTTTCTCTCTCTCTCTTTCTCTCTCTCTCTCTCTCTCTCTCTCTCTCTCTTCTCTCTCTCTCTCTCTCTCTCTCTCTTCTCTCTTTTTCTCTCTCTCTCTCTCTCTCTCTCTCTCTCTCTCTCTCTCTCTCTCTCTCTCTCTCTCTCTCTCTCTCTCTCTCTCTCTCTCTCTACCTTAAAAGCAAAGGTCGACATGACTTATTGATTGATGATTATTGGGTCACAGTTAGATGGGAGTGTCACATTGTCTGATCTTTGTTTCAATGATGATATCCATTATACTTATATTTGCCATTTACTCTCATGTTGAAACCCAATTAATAATGGAATGTTAAAGTTCAAATGAGATTGGTGTACCAAATTCCTGGTTTTGAAATCCAGCTATTTATAAACATCCTCACATATTTCCATTTCTATATTTTCATTGCTTCTAAACTATTATTAAAAAACCCTACGATCAATGAAAGGGTGGTGAATGCATTCTCACCGCTGTCACTGCTGATTTTGACATAACTGGGTGAACTGATAGTTAGTCTGATTATTTCCAAGTTATCTTAAGCAGCACTTTAACACATTTGTTTACTAACCTGACAAAATATCTGTTTTAAAAAGAAAGCAGCATTAAAGAATGCCATGACTCCAGTTTTGCTTTAGCTGTTCTTTTTTTGGTTAAAAAACAGCCAGGTCTTCAACTGAAACCTGATACAATGAAATCCTTATAAAGTCAACACCTCCAGATCAGAAAGATTGGTTGGTTTTAAGCAAGGTTGACTTTATCCGTTATCAAAGAATACACTTAGATATAGTACAGACAATTTGGAACTAACAAGAGGTGTTGACTTTAGCCAGAAGTTGACTTTAAGAGTGTTGACTTTAGCCAGAAGTTGACTTTAAGAGTGTTGACTTTAGCCAGAAGTTGACTTTAAGAGTGTTGACTTTGTGCGAATTCCACTGTAGTTAAGGTTAGCAATTAAAATAAAATTCCATCGAAACTCAATTTTGATTGTTTTTTTTTTTGTTTTTTCACAGCCTCGCAGATCGACTGACACAACAGAACTGACTGACGATAAAGTGAATGCAGAGGAACAAGCCTTTCTCTTTGGACTACACAAGTTCATGCATGAAGCCAAAATACCCATTGGACGTATACCGTCTCTTGGGTTCAAACAAAGTAAGTTGTTTTTGTTTTGTTTATTTGTTTTTTGAAATCTACCTTTAAAATTTTAAGTATACAAAACGTGTGTTTGTTGGTAATGTTGTTAATATTGTTTAATCAGATTTTCCCCCTTTTTCGAAGTTAGTTATTTATGTGATTTTCTTATATTTGTTTTTTCTGATCCTCTACTTGATATTGGTATTAGCATATATGATTCGTGCCAAATTCTTTTTGGGAAATCTTTATTTTTATCTTTCTTTTTGTTTTTCACAGTTGACTTGTATGTGTTTTTCAAACAAGCAGAAAAACTTGGAGGTTATGATGCAGTGAGTAAACACATTTATCAATATATTTTTTAAATTCCAAAATATTTTGACCTATTTTTTTTTTTAAATCAAGAACCAAGTATGGTTAAATGGAATGAGTTGAATTAATTTTAAACACAATGAATTAGAGCGCTCAACTGATAGCTTTTTGTTCGCAGGGATCTTCTTTAGGTTCTCAACCTTCTTCTTGATGTAATGCTTCCACTTAAGTTCTTGAGTAAAGATGGCTATCAGCACAAGTTGTTTTTATAAATAACAATAAAATAAATGCTTTTACGTACTTTACATATATAAATTTGTAACAAATCAATCAAGAACTGAAACTTAACTGTAAATGTCTTTTTTTTTTATATTGATAGGGAAGTGTTAAGGATTTGTAAAGCACATTTAGTGGATATTGAGGTATATAAAAGCTCAAGTTTGTTTTATTATCAAATTATACGGTAAGTAAATCATAAACCAAGATTTCTTTATGACATATTTTGTTTGCCATCTTTAGATAACCACCAAACGCATGTGGAAGCATTTGTATGACAAGATGGGAGGCAACTCTAGTAACACCAGTGCTGCTACATGCACCAGGCGTCATTATGAAAGGTAATCATTGCTTTGTGCCATCATTTTTTTGTCTTTTGAATGTGTTTTGCTCCCATTTTTTTCCTCTCTAAATTTAATACAGCTTCTGTTTTCAAAGCTTAAAATGTCTTTGTATTGTTAATATAAAACATCACTGTTACTTTTTGGAGTTTGTTCTACTTTGAAGTAGATTTTTTTTTTCAATTTATGATTCTTTTTAATTTTTATCACCCAGAAAACATTTTCCATCTAGTTTATTATCATTTCAAAATTACTTGAAGGCCAGATAGAAATATGTATAAATTTTTAGGACCAATTTTCCCTTTTTTGTCTCTTTGTTATTATTTTATTTGGAATAACAAATTTTATCTAGATATTTTCCTAATTGTGTTTGGGAAATATTGAAATGTTCTTTGATCAAATCACTAACCCTGAAGCTTTATTTTCCATTTTGTCATCAGATTATTACTGCCATATGAACGCCATCTCCGTAAATTGAAAGGCCCCAAATCCAAGAAGAAAACCATCAGAGCTATTGAACATCCCGATTCAAAGCAAGAGAAGAAGGAAGAAAAAGAAAATGTTTCACAGGAGGTGAGTGTGGTTGAAATTAACCAATTTTTAATAGAATTTATTAACAAGGTTTTAAAACACTCACAATAAAAAAACAAGTACGTTTTTAACACGTTTGCTTTCTTTTCAATTGTTTTCTTCCTTCACAACTCATAGCTTCAATTTAATCAGAAAAAATTGTGTCCCAAAAAAAATATTTTGAACATTTCCTTCAGCCTGACTTGCACCAAATTCCAAACTTACATGTCCCTATTTGCTCTCTTTTATCATAGAAAACAGTTGGGAATAACTAACAGCATTTTTAACTTTTAAAATATATTTGAAGTCATAAATCATAAAATTGATTAGTTGAATTTTCTGATTTATGGAGTTCAGTTTGTTAACAAACCTCAGTATATTTCCCAATCACCCGGTAAACAGAAAAAAAAGTACGCAGGTAATGACTATTTACTAGTGTTCAGATAGGGGTCAGTTGATGTGTTCGCGTAAAAGTTCAGTAAACTTTTTCACCTTGAATCGGCAACCCTGATCATAGTTTCTTCAATATCTATAGATTTACAATTCTGTCTGCTTTTTTAAGATGTCAGGTTAGAGAGAAAGGAGCCCAGAGTGGAAATATAATGGGTTTAATAACAACCTTGTTGAGGAATAATCAAGTGATTTAACAAATAAAAATTATCAAGAGAAACACAACATTGTCACAATCGTATCATTCATCACAGTAACAAAATTCTATCATATCCTATGGTTATAGTAAAACAATGCTATCATTTCGTATTTTCATAGTCTGCAGAGCAAATAAGCAATATGCCTTATAGAACAGTTTTGAACTTCTGATCAATTAAAATATTTTAAAAGATAAAAAAACAACTAATTAAATGAATCACATTGTTAGTTCATCCGATTGCCCAAGTATCCTGTCTGTGTAATCCTTCATTCTTTACTAACATGTCAGTCTATACATAAATTCAGACCTGCCAACTCCCAAATATTAGTAGAAATACACATTTTTGGTTCCAGCTCCAGAACTACGTTAGTTACTTAAGTTATTAAAATTCGATGAGACTTGTTGTAAAGGAATATTTTGTGCCCGTGCACATATTTTAAAGAATTGGAAGGGTCATTGAATCAATTAGTTTATTGATTTCGATTGTTTTCCCTTTAATACTATGAATTTTGAAAAAATCCGGTTGGCAGATCTGCATAATTCATCAATGTACGAAAGAGATCCATTTTTCAGTTAAAAAGTAAGTCTCCTGCCTTCTTACTTCTCTTCTTCCTTCTATCATTTTCTTCCCTTCCTCCCATCCACGTCATCCAGACCGAGCTGGAGATAAAGAAAGAGGAAAGTTGTAGTGGTGTGAGTAGTGTGAAGGTGGAGGAAAAGCTGGAGGGGGAGCAAATTACCATCATGTCAACAGTGGTGACAGCACCACCGCAACCACCTCAACCTCCTCAACCTCCTCATCCAACACCACCACCACCACCGTCAGCACCACGGTGCGACCCACTTCAGGTGAGATGAGGGTTGGTCGGCCTTGACAATATCTACAGCTTTTCTGCTGCAGCTGCATTACAAAATTTTTTAAAAAAAGAAAAGAGAAAGAATAAAACAAACAAAACTGTATGCTCCATGAAAAAGGTTTGATAATCAGAAAAAAGTCATTTTGTATGGGATTGTTAATAATTTAAATGGTTGGTTCACGGTTCTGATTTTTAGTTGATGCATGCCACCCATTGTGGGAATGGTGAATTGTCCTATCTCTAAAGTCAAGCATTGTTCAAGCATGTTCAGTGGCTGGGTGGGTGGCAGTGATCGTGAAAAGTTATTGTCCTGACCTTATGTCCTTGAATAAGGCACTTAACTCGCGCTACCCCACTCAACTAAGATGTGAGACTCGTCTTTTTTTCAATGGAAACTGCAGGAGGTCATTTGGTTTTGCCGGAAATAGGAAAAAATAGAAAACTAAGTGACGAGTTGCAAAATTTAATATTCCTTAAATTTTGATACATCCCACAGTAAAGGGAAAATGAATTGATGAAATTAATGCATGTGTAATATTCCATGAAAGGAATATGGAATGGGATTCATGACTAGAAAACAAGGTGGTAAATTTTAAGACCAATCATGGAGCATACATGTTTTATTCCGAAAAGCAGCGCACAGCTTTTACAGCTTTCACCCAGCACCTCATCTCTCATCTCAATACTTTTGACGTTTCTTCCGATTTTTTTTTCGTTTGTGGTTTGTTTTTTTTTTGTTTTATTTTCTCTTCTTTTCTTTTCTTTTAATCATTATTTATATTAAAAAAAAAAAAAATTCTTTACTTTATTTCGTTAACAATTTCTAGCTTTATTTCATGAGTATGATTAATTGAATTCAGATGGAATAAAGACACCAGAATTAAGTTTCTTAATCATTCTTGTTTTTTTATTTTCTGCAACATTCAAAATTTATTCTCTTTGTTTAAAAAAAAAAAATGTTAAAAAAAAAAATCCTTAACTTAATTTGTTATAATGATAAATGGTAGCAACATTTTTTTGGTCAAATTAGTTAACTTTAAAATTCTTTAAGATAGAAATACCGTTTTTATTCCTGACTACACCATTTCTGATTTGAGTGTATTTTTTGTTCGTTTTATACATTATTTCTAATTTAATGATTCAATCAATCATCTACACATCTGCTTTGCTCCATTTTCCCCTCTTCCAGCACAAGAATGGCATATATATATATATATATATATATATATGTTTATTTTCCTTTGTTGAAGGATGATGTACCATGTATGATAATCACCCTGTTGATTCTTATTTTACTTTTTTTGTGGCAATATTTTTTTCAAAGCTAAGATAAACCGAGTAAGGGGAGACAAATTGATATTTTGTTCGGTGACATGGCAAATCCAAAATCTTTTTTTATGATTTCATTCTATTTAAATTTTAATGATTTGTATAAAATATGTTTTGTTTTCCGCTTTTGTTATTCAATACATTTATTATGCCTCTAGTTTGTGTCAGAAAATTGTTTGAGAAAAGTCAAGGTGCATTTACTACTTCAAATAATTATTGCATGTAAAAGAATTCATCATACTGTGTAATTCGTCTCGTTGGTTGCAAAAAGAGATTCAATTTGAATAAGATTTTGTCATAGCTTCCTTTTGA
Source organism: Berghia stephanieae (assembly GCF_034508935.2). Classification (NCBI taxonomy): domain Eukaryota; kingdom Metazoa; phylum Mollusca; class Gastropoda; order Nudibranchia; family Aeolidiidae; genus Berghia; species Berghia stephanieae. Next base: position 25,815,603 of record NC_088361.1, on the reverse strand, counting down.
TATATATCGTTAGATTCTGAAGAAAGTCTTATATTCTTGAAAATGTTTTGCTCTTTAATACTGGTTTCCAAACAAAACGACATATTCTAATAAGAAGGACTAAATTAAATATTGTTTGAAGCGTTGTTGGTTATGCTGATTTTATTTTTATTTTGTTTTACAGGAAACCTCTGAAAACAAAAAAGAGAAATCATTATCATCAGCAATTTGTAATGACACTAAAAATGATACAGAGCTTTTGGAAATTCCAATCGTACGCCAGCGTCAAAATCAGATCCCAACTAAAGAACATGCAGAGAAAACAAAGGATTCTGACAACGTGCAACAGCAGCAACAGCATCCTCTGTTACCCCCAAACTTGGCAACCCTAGGGTTCACAGAGCAACAGCTGATGGCCGGAGCAATTCCAGGTGCTGTTTTACCTGCTGAGTTTGGAGCAGCGGAGGGTACAGTGATTCCCAACACCAACTTGGTTTATCGGGGTGGCTACCTGGTGCCTCTTCATCCCCAGCAAATAATGCAAACTCCATGGGGTCTAATTGCTGCCTCAGCTTCTCCTCTCAAGCCAGACCACATGGATAATAACAAAGGAGGAGAGGGTGTAAACAAGAGGAAAGACCAGCATCCTCATCCCTCCAATAGTAGCACAGTCATTCCTTCCCTTGCTCAAGGGAAATCGTCCAGTTCCAAAAACAGTTCCTCTGCTGACAGCATGTTATTTCCAGGTGCTCTAAGCGGTGCTGCTGCCAATCGCCAGCTTCAACATCAGCAGAAGGCAGCCCATACCAACATGCCATATCAACCGTCTCCCTATCTCCTCACCGACCACATCAATAATCAACAAAAACGTCCAATGACCAATTTATCCTCATCATCTTCCTCTTCAAAACATCCCGACCAACTCCACCTCAGCAACATTTTGGCCAATTCTAGTCAGAATCTAATCACTTTACTCCACCCGACTCCTTCAGGACGGAAAAGCAACCCTAACTTACCTCGTGCCCCATCTCAGGTCTACCTCCACCCATCGAGCACCAATCCACTCTCTCCGTCATTACCATCTCCTAACGGTGCTATTCCTCCACCAGCCCACTCCCAACCAAGAAAAAGAACGTATCCATTTGACCATCCGTCACAGGGTAGCCTTTTCCCCAGCCCAGACATTGTCCTTGATCGAATCAAAAGTTCCACCGGTTTGCGTCCAGCAGCTCCAGGGAGGCCTCCAGCACAGCGTCAACGATTTGATTCTCCAAGGGATATATTTAGCCATACTAAACAATCATTTGCTGCTGCCACCGCTGCTAATAATGGTCCCACCAGCTCCCACCATCTTCCTCCTCATCATCAACAGCAACAACAGCTTTTAAACCACCAAAGAAAGCCAAGCCACCACCACCAACAACAACTCGACAACATCAGCAATCAAAAACGACCCTCTTCATCGTCTAAATTGAAATCCTCGTCGTCATCCTCCTCATCATTATCCTCACCATCTCATCAGAGAAAACTTCATCATCAGCAGCATCCGCAGGCCTCACCGTCATTGTCTTCCTCCTCATCCTTGTACACCATGATGCCCCACAGTGCCCTAGAACTACAATCCCTTCAAATGCAAGCTGTTGCTGCCGCAGCAGCAGCCGCTACCAATGGTATAGGTGGTAGCAACAGTAGTAATAGCAGTGCAGCAGTCCGAGACCAAATGAAGCACCAGCAGCAGGCACAGCAAGCTGCCCTGTCAGGTATAACGAATGGCCTGGTCCTTCCCCCTGACCAGCAAGCATTGGCCAAAGGTGTTTCTCAGGAGTCACAGCTGGCAGCAGCAGCAGCTGCCAAGGAAGGTCACCGTTTGACTTCTGCCTTGTTTGGCACTCAGTTTACTGCTATGCCCCGAGTGAGTAAAACGTTTTTAGTAGTGGGAAGAGATTTTTTAATGGATTGTTTATTTGTTTTGTTATATGTTTATTTATTTATTTATTTATTGACATTAATTTATTTACTTATTTATTTACTTGATTATTTATTTAGTTATGCATTTATTTATTATTATTATTATTATTATTATTATTATTATTATTATTATTATTATTATTATTATTATTATTATTATTATTATTATTATTATTATTATTATTATTATTATTATTATTATTATTATTAATGATAATAATAATATTCATATCATTATTATTATTAAAATGCCTGTGCTTAACTACAGAATATCGTAACGGCTGTGAAAAAAGATTGTAGGAATATTGTTTTATAAAGAATTAGGCAAATTAAAAGTCATTTGTTTGCTTGTGGTAAAAGTGGCCCTATGGTGCTAAAAAGATAGCAACCCAGTACATCTAATGAAAAGCTAATTGAAGGTATGTGAAAACTAACTTCTCACAGTTTATTACATTATCTGGATATTCAGAGCACAAAACAGCAATGTTATTTTGCAGTGTTTTCAAGTCTGAAGCCCATCTCCTACTGTCACTTACCCTTACTGTTATTTCTGGGCAGTTCATGCTGTCCACTCTGAATTGATTCTGTTTGGAACAATCACTCAAAACCGGACTTGACCAAACGTCTTAAACGATCTCAGAATGGCGTGGAATGAGTGAGATCAATGAGTCAATTTAATTAACTATGATTTATGAGTTTTCCATTACTTTGAGAGGAATTTCATCTCTGGATCATATTGATAGAGCTATTTTTCATTCACTGTCGCCAATCTGTCAAAAAAAAAGTTATTTTTCACAAATGCTACTGAATTTTGCAACAACGTTCATTCCTCTTTCATGTGCTCTAGCTTCCTTTTGACAAAGCTGCATTTTTGGTTTGTGTTCTGTGATGGGCAGTAACGTAAAAAAAAATGCACTTCAAAAGTTTCCATTCTTTTTCATGTAAATTTTTTGAGAAATTGATAACCTTTTCCTGAAAATTTCATGGAATCGAACGATTCTTTCTTAGTCATGGCAATTCATATGTCATCAACTCTTATATAAATGACTTGACCCTTGATGGTTCAAATATCCATAGTGCCAGCATAGAGCATAATTGTTCTTCAATTTTATTGCTCAATTTTTTTTTCTTCTCACCTGTTTTTTCTTCTTTTTTATCTTATTTTGTATAAAGCTTTCAACTATGCAAGACAATATAAATAACAAATACCATGTTTTCCTCTTGTTTCAGCCAACAAGTAAACAACCGTCTGACCCATCACCGTCGTCATCATCATCATCCATGGTCCCAAACAGTTCAGAGTCGGCAGTAGCAGCAGCCGCGGCAGCTGCTATGTCATTCAACCCACACATCCATCCTGCCTTCATGAGTCCTTATCTTCCTCCAGGAGTCTCAGCTGCAGCTCTTAGTCCACAACTGCAAATGCAGATGGCTGCGTACGAAGAACTTCTCCGCCAGAATGGCTTTGGTGCTTTCATGGCGCCTGGTGGTGTTCCACCTCCTCCTGCCAAAGTTGGAAAGAAAAATTAAGATTATTGTTTAAGCAACAACAGCTTAGAAAATGAAACTGTTCAAGTGGGATTGTTTCAATAGTTGTTTGAAATGCTCTGATATTTTAAATGGCAATAACAGCTGTTGTTTTCCAGCAATGGGGCATTTAAGACATTATTAAATTCAAATGGACCCATGGAGTTCTCTCTACCTTTCAACTTTTGCTGTGAATGAATTAACAGGGCATTGATATTTAACACAGATTCACTACATTCATAAAGGCATCTTGGATTTATCATAGAAATGCCTTTCTATCATACATATTGGATTACCTTCAGGTGCCTTGGAACTGTTATACAGTGAAAATATGTGCTGTAAATTTTGTGCTTCTTCAAAAATAGAGACATATTCTGTGAATGACAGAGCTCAAGAATGGAGTGTAGAAAAGTTGATATTTAAAACCTATGCAAGTTTAGTTATTCTTTCACATGTTAGTCTTGCAAACGTAATGCTTATTTTCTTGTCAGTATGGAAGTTGTGCTAAGATTGTATACCAGTTTGATTCGGATGTGTATTCTGAAGAGATTGAACTTAGGATTTACTAAACTCTTCAAATGATGCAAGAAGCAATGTGAAAATAAAACATTTTCCAAGTAATCAGTTATGACTTTCTGCAATGAAACCTAGCGATATGAAAATTCACTTTCAGTCCCAACTGATTGTAATTGGATGATTGGATAGGGACAAGGTTTACAATAACAGGAGGATTTGACTTAACAGTGCTATTTATTGTATTGGAAGCCTAACATTTAAAAAAATGAACTCAAACCTTTTACGTCAATGTAATACGTGTAGACAAAAGTCTTGTTTGTTTAATTGGCATTTCTTTGTGGACTTTTATTTTAACTGTATCAATTTCGACCCCATTGTGTGGTTATGTGGTCTAGTGGTGTGACACTCGCTTTTGGATCGGAAGGTACTGGGTTCGAGCCTCGCTTGGCACATAGTTGGAAAAGGCTCTTTTCTCACATTCTCTCACCGTACTCAAGTGTAAAATAAGTACCTGGCCATTAACAGCGTCGTCTCTGTCCAAAAAAAATTGTAGTATCGCCTAACATGTGTCATGTCTTGTTCTATATGCTACTAGTTGCTGTTGGTCAGGGACCCCTTGTAAAGCATTTTGAGCACATTTAGTGGATATTGTGCTACATAAAAGCTCAATTCTTAATACAGTTAGAACATGTTTTACTGCCTTTTCTTTCTCTGGTTGTGTTTGGTAATGTAACAAGCAGCCTGTGCTTTCAGAGCTCTCTATAATATCATTTCTTTTAACCTTTCTCTCATTCTTAATATATTAATGTTAAATTGGAGAAAAATTGTGTTCGTAATATAAGATTAAAACCAAATAAGGAACGGCGTAATAGCATTCCCTCCCCAACAACCAGAAAAATTTGACACAGTTATGAAACATTTTCTTGCCAAATAGAAAAATTTTCTGTCACAGAAGCAAGAGGATATAATTATTGTAATACAGAGCATTTATTGTCTTCCAACGTTGAAGCTGTATCACTATGGATGGGATTGGTGTTTTATGTGGAGCAGATTTTCATCTAAATTGAACCTGTGTAAAAAAAGAAAGACCGAGATGAGTAATACTACAAAAGGACTGGCTGATATCACATCAATAGGGTGGGGATTTAATCCATCAAGATTCTCTGATTTTTTTCCCTTGTGACTTGGAAGAGTTTTAAATGGTCTTTCCCATATAATGCTATCACAGAAGAGCTTGAAAACAAAGGTGGTACTGCCTTTTAAATTTGATAAAAAATGTTAAATTTTGAAAAGGCATTAAACTAAATTAAAAACTGATGCATTAATTAAATAATGAATTTCTATAGCGCCTAATAATCCACATTGATCGTTACATTACATGTCAATGCATGTTTTAAAAAATATAATGGTAATAGAATATAGTCAGCCTGATATGAAGCAATTTAGGATGCCAAATCCATAAACATACAATGACAAAATATCTTCTCAAATATTGTAGCTGGAAAACTATGGATGAATTAAAACAATCGTGAATAAAACTATTGGGGGGAAAAAATATTCTAGTCTGGGCTTTGGTCTTTCATTTCCTTTGCCCTCTCTCTTTGCGACTAGACAACAAGCAAAAGAAAAATCTCTCGACTATTAAACAAACCAAAAAACAACAAAAAACAAAAACAAGCAAAGGGAAATGTTATTTATTTTTTTCATGCTCCTATAATTATATTTTACATCTCTTTAATACCACTAGCAATTCCCTCTATTGGTTTTTTCTTGTTAGTTTTTTTTTTTTTTAATGAACAAAGAATGGCAGTAATGGAGTTAGGAATAGAAAATCACAATATCAGCATGCGTCATTGTAAGACTGTATTAATAAGTGTGAAGTTGGTTAGGAAATGGAAATTTAATTTGTGACAACTTGGAGATAATCTTATGTCATCGATATTTGGAGAAATAACATTTCCCCATCAAAATGAAATAAAGATATTTTGTCATTGTACCGCAGGGTCCAATTTTGTTTACTGATCAGTCTCTAAGACTGAATAGTCCCGTGATTATGTGGTGAAATTTATCTTAGCAAATGATGATTGTTTTTAGTTTAAGGTTCTGTTCACAGTATAGGACAGATGATGCTACAACTTTTTTTAACAATCAGTTTCATGAAAAAAATCCCATATTTTTCCTATAGAGCTGGTCACGCACAATGACAGTTGGTTAGATTTTTATAACTGATTATCAAGCTCAAAATATTTATTATATGAAGTCAAGCATTGTATTGGAAGATTTGATATGAGGTTTGATAGGGAAGTTTCCAGTTCAGTCACCCTCTGTTAATTTTTGTTTCATTAGATTTTAAACACAATAAAAGAGTACTGATATTGATTTTGCAAACAGACTTTAGGTATCTCTTTTATTTTCCTTTAATTAATTTTTTTTTTTTTAATTGGAGGTGTTAGTCCCCAGATACTGTGGAAAAGGGGCATCATTCCTTTTGGACTGTGTTTGAAAATAAGTGTTTTAAGTATTTGTATTGTCAAATGGGATTAGGAGGTGATCGCATAAAGTCAACTTCCACACCTCTTGTTTGGCCCAAATTTTCTGATCTTTATCTAATTGTGTTCAATTTAATTGATAATGGATAAAATCAATCTTGCTTTTAAAGGCGGGTAACCAATCTTTCTGGTCTGGTGGGTTGTCTTTATCAGGATTCCACTCAAGTTGTTTTATTAAAAGTGCAATTAAAGGCAGCATTGTTCTCTACCATTCAATTTGGTAATCTCACATTTCCATCCACCTCCTACAGATTCATTTTTGTATCTCCTTCTCTCTAGTGTTGTTGTTGTTGATGTCATTGCTGATGATGATGTCACTCATAAAGTAATGATAATATTTTCCTCATCACCATTTTCTATCATTAATTAACATAAGTCCCTTCCGACAACTTGATCTCACTTCTGCAGGATGGGTTGTTTTCTTTTTCATTTTATAGACTAGTTCCAGAAATATTATTATTTTACCATCTATCCCATTTTCCATTCTAGCACAAGACCAATATATAATTTGGAGTTATTGAGGAATAATTTTTCCTGGCTCATTCTCATATATGCTTAATTTATATTTTGGTGTAAATTTAGGAAATGTTTCAGGGCAACTCACTGAAATACTACCAGATTTATAGATAGATGAATATATGGGTGTTTGGTACGTTGTGGTACGCTGGGGCAGTTACCTCCCATTGTTGACCAGAGAACTCTTCCAAGCCCAGTTGGAAATAAATCTTTCTTGTCACATCTAGGACGGTTGGGCTGGCTGGAAGATTCCTTAAATAATTCCTTAAACTTAAACCCAAGGAAGTTTCAATAAGTCCACTATTGCTATATATTTTTTGTCCCTCAACATATATTTGTTGTCCGTTTCTATATGGCTTTGCATCCTTGCCCTAGGCTATAGGAAGAGGGGAACAGCCATAGTCACAAAATATATATTTGTGTTTCTCTGTACTTGACATAATAATTTTATTTTAGTGTTAATAAAGTCATAAATTCTTGGCATGTGAAAAAAAAAAACAAAAAAACTTTGATCCAGCTTTGGCTTTCTATTTAGTAATTCAAGTAGAATATTTTTTTCGATCAAATAATGTGGTCACTGAGTGATTAGAGCAAAGGAATGTGTTTGAAGGTCTATTCTGTAATCAATTGTGGTTGGTATAACTCCAATGGTCCATACACACCCTGCTGTCTCTTATATATTCCCTCGTATAATTTTGTCATTTCCATGCAGCTTTGTCGCTTGTGACCTGCTTGAAGTGTTGCTGGAAGGGGACAATCAGATGGATTATCCTTTTGTGCGAGTTGATTTTTTTTTCTTTGTGTATCTATTTTTTATTTATTTATATGCTCTTTGTTACCGACTATATCACATCCTGGTGAGATCATTTGTCAATGTCTCGATAGGTCTTTTATTTCAGGTGGTTTAAAAATACATACACATGGATGGATTGTTTTCGAATCTACTTTTGCTCTGTTTTAACTAGCCACCCTTGTCTTCCTTTCTCTTGGATGTTTGAAAGTGGAGATGTTATTTTCTAGGTTTTTCTTCATTTTTTTTTATTGGCACTGAAATGATTGGAAGGTGTTGCTCGCTTTTATAAAACCCTTAAAAACAAATTATCAATCAGTTTGACAGTTGTATCTGATTCATTGTTTGTCCCTTTTATCTACAAGTAAGAGTACCAAATGTTATAGAAATGGATAGAAACATTATAGTGAATAAATAGTTTGAACGATTGGTATTTTGAAAATTAAAATATGTTTTGTGTGAGCTAAAAATAAAAGCCTCACTTTTCAGGGAACTGGATAATTGAGGTGTAAGCATGTCATCGAATTGTTGTTATGAAACCCGAATTTGTCGAAATGCTAAAGCAGCATCTATCTGATTTATCATGGAAAAAGGAACTCCATGAAAAGGTGAGCCAAAATAGTGAGGCAGCTCATTGAATGATGACTGGATTTATATTTTGTACATTATTATACTCTGTACATACCATCAATCATGATGTTATATAATTATTATTTTATTTATGTGCTGCTTTTATTTTCCAATCATTCTCTCGGTAATTTTTTTGGTTGATTTTGAAAATCGTCCGTTTATCGTATTTTGTCAAATGTCACTATATTTTGATCATAAAATAATTGCATTATGTACAGATTTTGAAATATGGCAATTTTATCTAATTTTCTCTTCATCTCCTTTTGTCTTTGTCCTTTTCTTTTTCTTTTGGTTTTGTTTTAGCTGCTTGGGGGTGTTTTTTTGTTGTTTTTTTTTTTTCATTTAATCCTCTCCTCCCTCCTCTCCCCCCCCCCCCCCCCCCCCCCCCCCATTCTTTTCTCTTTGATTTCTATTAAAAATAAATGTATAGTTTAAGAATGTAAATGGCATTCATCAATATGATGAAAGTTGTATTTTTCTTTTTGTTATATAATGATTAAACAATTCAGTCTCCTATCATCCGGATTTATGCTCCAAAATGTAAACGCCAAACTGTTTGAAGCTGGGGACTCTAAAAGTACTGAGTTTACTTACTAAGTTAAATTAAGCAAAAATGAATATAAATCTTAAGAGACAAAATCTGTTATAGGTAACTTTTCAGGCTTAACTCTTTCTTCAGCCAAAGACAAAAACGATAAAATGAAATAAATGTAATAAAACACAAAACCAAAAAAAAAAAACAAAACAAAAAAATCCCTTTATTGATCCCCAAGTGGAAATCTGCATTTTGGGGTTTGTCCCAAGGGAAGACTGGAATTACCCAGGTTGGAAGATCTTGTGATGCTGTCTGGGTGTGACTTTTAGGTGATTTCCTAGTTGAACCATTTCCCTTTATCTTTCTCGTGTGTTTTAAATTTTAAATCTAGAGGTTTTTTTTGTTGTTAATATACCATTTTCTTCCTTTTTACTGGCGCTGAAATGTCATTGATGTGTCGCAAGAGCTGTAAAATTTTCATAACAAAACATCTTTCTTCACTGAAAATGCTGAAATGACCTATCTAACAGTATTGCAAGCACTGTAAAGCCCTCCCAATAAACAAACTAAACATAATTGAGAATGTGAGCATGATGAATTTTTCCACTGAGATTTTAAAAAATGATTGGAGTATTGGATTTGTGTGTGTGTGTGTGTGTATGTATATATATATATGTGAATGTGTGTGTGTGTGTGTGTGTGTGTGTGTGCATATACCCATTTGTGTTTATGTGGTGAAATTAAAGCAGGAAGGATGAAGAGGACTAGTGCTTTTGGAAACATTTTGTTTACTTTTGTCTGTTGTTTCTTTTTGTGTTAATATTATTGCTCTTAAATCTAAAATATGTATATTATAATTTGCCAATATGATTCTCGATACGCGTCATATGTTTTGACTCAATAATTCAAAGATTTGTTTATAAATTTGTATATATTGATCTGACATTCATGCAACCACTTATTTACTCATCTTTTCATCCATTCATTTATTATGCAGATATTCCTTCAAATAAATCAAGTATTCAATAGCAATGACTTGTATGTGAAGTCTTTCTTTCTTTTTTTTTCATCCATCGTATTGAAGCTATTAAACCATCGCTGTCGACATATCGTTATTTCCTTAAGCAAGAAACTTAGCCCCTATTGCTCACTTTCAACTGACGTCCTAGTTATCTTTGACTATTCATGAGATTCCCCTGAGGATGGATAAAAAGAAATTATGTCATTGTTTTATGGACGAGATGGGATGAGTGGAATGCCCTGGAGGGTGCATGAATATTGGGCTCTTTGGGTCAGTGTGCTCTACATCGGTTTACAGCAGTCTTGCTATTTTCCTCTATTCCCTTGTAACATAAAATGTAGCTTTGTGTCCCTTTTCTGGAAGGATACCATTTGGTTTTACCTGGGACTTGCCTTGAGATTGCTTGGAAGGGAGACTGATGGATTTTTCTTTCTTTGATGGATTTTTTTTTTCATCTACAATATCTACAAGAGTTGACTGATGATATGTATTTTCGTAACATCAAAAAGCCTCTTTCTGGGTGGGGTTCCCTACCTCCACAGTGGGCAGGGAGGTACTTACCGTGTCTTCTTTCCCCTTATATCTGTTTTCCAACTTGCTTTCTGTCTTTGTCTTGGTGTGAGATTGCTCGGTTTTGTCCCGACCCTGGCCGGAGTCCTTGACTGGGAGGGAAACAGTCAAATGCATAGTTATTGTTTTGGGAGATGATATTTTTTTCCTTGTAAATCATCTCTCTGCTATGTGTCATTATATTTGTTATTTTTAATGTACAATGCAAGCATTTGAGTGTATTCCTCTTTTTTGGATTTTGTGCTTGTGTCTGGATGAGACTTATAGGTGATCTCAAACTAAGTGCATTGGTGGTATGCTCTTGGAATCTACATCTGATCCCTATTTGTTCCCAGTTCCCCTATGTCTTACTTTTTCTTGGGTGCTTTAATTGTAATTCTAGAACTTTTTACTCTCCCATTTTCTTCCTTTTTACTGGCGCTGATATGACCTTAATGTGTTGCAAGCGCCGTAAAACCCTTAAAAACAAAAACAAAAGCCTCTTTGAACGGGATCCAGTGCTAGTGTCTGGTCAGATTTTTGGTTGGTCTAGTTAGGGCTTGACAGATGGAGGATTGTTCATGGAATTTTCGTCTGTTCAGTGAAACTGTTCACCGTTTAATCTGGTTCCTGCTCCCATAGTGGGCAGGGAGGCACTTACTGTGTCTTCTATCCCCCTATATATATATATATATATATATATATATATATATATATATATATATATATATATATATATATATATATATATATATATATATATATATCTATATATATATCTGTTTTCCAACATGCTTTCTGTCTTTTGTCTTGGGATGAGACTCTCATTGAGATTACTTGGTTTTGTCCTGGTCATGACCGGATACCATAGCTGGGAGGGAAACAGTCAAATGTATAGTTTTGGGAAGTGATATCTTTTAACTTGTAAATCATCATTCTGTTTTGCACTGCATTATATTTTGTTTACATTATTATATGCGATTTCTAAACATTTGAGAAAACTTGTTAGGTCTATCACTATCGGTTTTCAAAATTCGTAATGTCACTGAAAATATAAGCCTGCGTGCAAAAAATCACAGCACTACATTTCATAACTTTGGAGGAATTTGCGCTATTCCGTGCGAACAGGACTTGGAACGGACTATAGGACTCGAGGCAGATAGGACAGCAAAGAGTCAGCAAATGATGTCTCCATCCGACCATGATGATCACCCAAATTTTAAAAAACAGGCAGACAATGTTTTCAATAAAAGATTTAAAAATTCCAGAAAATAGATTTTATTCACAAATCTGTATAAAATATAAATATAACTGAAATCGTAAAATATTTCAAGTATAATTATGATATATATATTATATATAACTAAAATTGTACATTCAAATAATGTAAAGGCGAGGGGAAAAAAGTCATCAATCTGTTTTTCAGCTGTTGACATAATCGAAATCAACAAGAGTTGACACATCATCAATAGCAATTTTAAAAAATAATATTATATCTCATTAAATATGTGTAAATGTTGTGAATGCCGTTTCACATCTGATTTTGTTTGCAGCTTGTTGGTAGTTGTTCGTATGTATATGTTTGTTTTGTTTTTAAGGGTTTTACGGCGCTTGCAACACATTTAGGTTATATCAGCGCCAGTAAAAAGGAAGAAAATGGGATAGTAAAAAGTTATAGAATTACAATAAAAGCACCCAAGAAAAAGTAAGACATAGGGGAACTGGGAACAAATAGGGATCAGATGTAGATTCCAAGAGCAGACCACCAATGCACTTAGTTTGAGATCACCTAAAAGTCTCATCCAGACACAAGCACAGGTCCCATCTAAGAGGAATACACTCAAATATTTACCAATCATTTAATATAATATGTAAACTCAACATAATACAATGCATAACAGAGAGATGATTTACAAGGAAAAAAAAATATCATCTCCCAAAACTATAACTATACATTCGACTGTTTCCCTCCCAGCCAAGGAGCTCCGGCAAGGATCAGGACAAAACTAAGTAATCTCATTCCAAGACAATGACAGGAAACAATTGGGAAACTGGTATGGGGGGATAGAAGACACAGCATGTACCTCCCTGCCCACTATGGGAGGTCAGGATCCCCACCCAGTCGTATGTATATATGGTCAGAGGCAAAAGCTTCAGATGGGAGTAGATCTCTTATTACTTTGACTTATTAGATATAAAATTAATAATAATAATAATAATAATAATGATAGCACTAATAATATTATTAATAACAATAATAATAATGATGCGTAATACACCAAACCTCCTTAAATCTATGCTTTAAGGTTAACGGGATAACCATTGATGACTGGAAAAAATTGCCAAACACAGTCATCAACAGCTTATCCCCAGAATCCTTTAGAGTAGAGAGACACTTTCATTGTTTTATTAATAGTATAGGTGGTCTTCATGTTACACAATTTGGAACTATATAACACATTTGCATAATGGACAGAAATTTCTCGTGCATCCTGAAATATTGGATTGGTAAAAAATAATGTTTTACTACGTTAAGTATTTTTGGAAATGTATACATGAATTTGATAAAGTAGGTTTAAATAATTTTAAAAACAAGTTTCATCAACAAATTTAATGTCCATATTGAAGTCAAATTAATCATTGATGATAACAATAATAATAATGATGATGATGATGATGATGATAATAATGATAATAATAATGATATGATGATAGTGAAGATGAAGTTGATGAGGATGATGACAATATAGATATCAAAGCAGTATTGGCAATAATTGTAATAAAAATGATGACAAGAATACTGTTTTATTTTTTTTTAAAAAGGGCTTTACGGGGCTTGCGCCACATTTAGATCATATCAGTGCCAGAAAAAAAGGAAGAAAATGGGAATTCTAGATTTACATTTGCCGTCACAAAAAATGTTTGTTGATTTTAAGAGCTTTACGGCATCCGCAACACATTTAGGTCATTTCAGTGCCAGTAAAAAGGAAGAAAATTGAATACCGTAGTCGAAAAGGTTAAAGATTTACATTTGAAAGCACACAAGAAGAAGAAAGTTAAAGGGGAAGGGTTCAAATAGGGAATAGATGTAGATTCCAAGAGCACACCATCAGTGTAATTAGTTTGAGATCACCTAAAAGTCTTATCCAGACACATGTTAAGGTCCCCACTACGAGTGATACACTCAGATGTTTACAAACCATTATATATATATTTTTTAATGCAACAGTACATGACAGAGAGATCATTTACAAGCAAAAAAATATCTCCTAAAACTATAACTATACATTTGATTGCTTCCCTTCCAGTCAAGGACTATGGCCAGGCCTCGGACTAAACCTAGTAATCCCATTCCAAGACAAAGATAGAAAGCAACTCTGTAAACAGATATGGGGAATAGAAGATACAGCGTGACCTCCTGCTCAGCATCACACAAGAGAAAGTGAGATAAAGGGGACTGTTCAAAACAGGTAATGGAGCAGAAGTAGATTCCAAGAGCCTACCGTCACATCTTACGTCGAGAAGATAACATCCCAGCCCAAACTGCAATGACAGAATATTTCCTTCATGGCAACAAATATGTAGGGAGACCACCAACATCAATAGTAACTACCCTGAACCAGGACCTCTCTACATATCAGAAATTTCTGGAGATTCAGATGAAGCCGAATTAATCCCTGAAGAACTAAGAAATACTGCAGTGCCCTCCATACTAAACTCACAACAAGATCTTGACAGCCTCAAAACTCTGGCCCAGGACCATGACCAATGGAAACAACTAACAACATGGATGGAGAGAGCAGCTATACTTATCGACCATGACTGAAGCACACAATTCTCAGCAAGCGTCACTCAGACTGCGAAGCTTACTACTACCGTCAGTGTACTTAGTTAAAGATCATCTAAAAGTCTCATCAAGACGCAAACATAGATCCCACCGAGAGGAATACACTCAAATATTACAAAACATATTAAAAACAAAAACTGTATTAGCATACTACAGAGATGATTTACAAGGAAAAAAATATCATCTCCTAAAACTAATACACATATGACTATTTCCTCTCCTCAGCTAAGAACTCTTACGGGGCAAAACCAAATAATCTTATTCCAAGAAAAAGACAGAAAGCAATCTGTAATATGAAATATAATAGAGTGATAGGAGATGCAGCAGCTGTTTGTTATTAGGGGTTTTACGCAGCTTGCAACACTTTTAGGCATACCTGCCTACTTGAAAATTTCAAATTCAGTAAGAAATACAAAATTCACCAGTAATTAATGATCAAATTTCAGTAATACTAAAGCAAACAAAAATAATGATAGATACACCCTTTTATATATGTAAAATAAAATTACCATGTTATATAGGCCTACTACTTATCGGGTCAGCCTCAATCAAAGCCCATTTTCCACAGCATGGCAAAATATTCATAAGAAAGCAAGTCCAGTGAATAAGTAAAAATTACATCTGCTACAAATTCTACACATTATATATAGATTTTTTATTGTAGCATGCAGTAAATAATGAAAAAAAAATATTTTTTTAATTTAACGTTGCGACCATTTGTATCAGTAATATTTCTTCTATTTCCGTAAGTCCGTAATTGTCCTTACACTTCCATAACAATTACGGACGGTCCGGTCCGTAATAATAGGCAGGTATGTTTAGGGCATTTCAGACCGTTAAGTAATTTTGCGCCAGCAAAAAGGAAGATGACTGAGGAAAAGTTGTAAATCTGAAGTTAAAAGCATCAAAGAAAAGGCACCCAAATGTTTTCATAATACTGGTACCTGTAATATCTGTTTGAGTATCCTACTTTTAATATGTTTACATGATGCATAACAAATCAGTGAGGTTTTGATGCCATCCATCGATAAATGAACGTGAAGAATAAGGGGAAAAAAATCCAATACAATAATATTAACAACAACAATAATAATAATAATAATAGTAATGATAATAATAATAATAATAGTAATGATAATTGTTGTGAAGCTAGAAAGTAATTCGAATGATTGCCATGCAAAATATAGGCTTTATTCAACATTTAAATCGACATGATCTGGAAAGAAATTAAAACACAAAGAGTTAGACAATACAGTACAGACACAGATCAATTACAAACATTAAGTGACAAATAGAACTATCTCTAAACAGTAAACAATATCATGACATTCTTCCCCCCTTGCATGTGGCAAGAGATTTCAAATTATGCTTCTCTATTTCGTAAACTGTATGGTCTCGTCCGAATGAAGCCACTCGTTCTGGAGTTTGAACGGGATTCGTTTTGAGTAGAAAGCTCATTAGGATTGTTAGGATCAGAGACTGATGGTTCGTCCAAGGCAGATTTTTGCACTACACCCGCTTCCACAGTTTGTACATCAAGCTGTTCTAGAACAGTTTCAGGTAAAATATCGTTTCCCACATTCTTTTGAACAGGTTGAAAAGGTGGAGTTACGCTCGTGTTGTCAAACGCCATGGGTGATTCTTCATTGGAGGGTTGGGCAGTAGTCATTTCACCAGCAGGGGCTAAGTGACGCAAAGCCACAGTAGTTTCTTTACCATCAGGAAGTCGGACGTAGGCATAGAGCGGATTAGCGTCCAACAGTTCCACTTCGTCCACCAATGGTTCGTATTTAGAGGCTCTTACATGACGCCTCATCAAAACAGTTCCTGGAGTAGTCAGCCAGCTAGGAAGTGTTGTACCAGTGCTTGACTTGTAGCGGAAGATTCGTTCATGAGGAGTCTCATTTGTCGCAGTGCATAAGAGTGATCTTATTGAATGGAGAGAGTCAAGAAGCACTGACTCCCATTGACTAACATTCAAACCACGTGATTTCAGGGCTAACGTGATAGTTTTCCAAAGGGTTCCATTCAGACGTTCTACTTGTCCATTTCCCCGGGGATTGTATGGGGTCGTTCGGCTTGAGGCGATACCCTTTTTGCACAAGAAATCTTGAAGCTCACTTGACATGAAGTTAGCACCTCTGTCAGAATGTATTGAAATAGGCATTCCAAACAATGAGAACAATTGACACAAGCACTTGATGATAGTTGATGAGCTCATATCAGAGCATGGGAACGCAAAAGGGAAGCGAGAATATTCATCAATAACTGTTAGGAGATACCGATTTTTGGACGATGACGGCAAGGGACCCTTGAAATCAACACTCAAACGCTCGAATGGTTGAGTTGCTTTGACCACTTTGAGGTTCTGCGGTTTGTAGAATGAAGGTTTTAGCTCACGACAAACCCTACAGTTGTTGCAGATTGTTCGTATTTCATCCACGGAATATGGGAGATTCTTTGACCTGACAAAATGGTTCATCCTTGCAATTCCAGGGTGGCAGAGTGAGTCGTGAAGGCTTTTTAAAGTTTCTAAATCTGAACCAGTAGATGAGCAGAACTCCCTTGAAAATGCGTCAGCCGCTACATTGTCTTTTCCAGGTCGATACACAACGTCATAACTGTAGCTTGACAGTTCAATCTTCCATCTTTGGATTTTATCATTTTTGACTTTTCCTTTTGCAGAATTTCCGTACATAAAGGCAACGCTTTTCTGATCTGTCACAAGTTTGAAATGCTTTCCTAGAAGATAGTGCCTCCACTTTCGAAGGGCTTCCACAATAGCGTAAGCCTCTTTTTCAACAGAAGAATGCTTCTTTTCACTGTGGTTCAGAGTTCTTGAAAAGAAAGCCACAGGACGTCCACCTTGATTTAGTGTTGCTGCGATTGCAATTTCAGAAGCGTCGGTTTCTACAACTAGAGGAGCGTTGTGGTCAATTGTCACGACAGCAGCGTTTTCAATCTCCTTTTTCAAAAGATCAAACGAGTCCTTGGCTTTTCCTGACAATGGAAAGGTGGTATTTTGGACCAGTGGGTGTATTTTATCCGAGAAATGAGGTATCCAGGATGAGTAGTATGCAAACATTCCAATCACTCTCTGTTGAGATTTGATATTGTGAGGATCTGAAAGTTCTCTCAGTGGCCGTAATCGGTCAGGGTCTGGCTGAATGCAACCTTTGGACACCTGAAATCCAAGTAACTTGATTTGTCTAACAGACTGGATAGTCTTACTTTCATTGAATGTTATATTATATTCTTTGGCACACCTGAGAAATTTCACAAGGTTTTCATCATGCTCTTGCTGATTTCTGCCACAGATTGTCACATTGTCTAAGTAAGCAAATGTGTCACTCAGTTTCTCATCTCGAATAATGGAATCAATGATGCGCTGAAAGCAAGCCACTCCGTTAGTGACTCCAAAGGGAATTCGCTTGAATTGGTAGAGATTTCCACTGGCCTCAAAAGCCGTATACAGTTTCTCCTCGTCTTTTATTGGGATCTGGTGGTAAGCACTTTGCAAATCGAGGGTGCTATAGACACTGTAGTTTGAAATTGTTTCAATCATTTCATTAATGTTTGGAAGTGGATATGCATCGAGTAGAGTGAAGCGATTGATGGTCTGACTATAGTCCACAACCATGCGTTTCTTGTGTCGTTCGTTAGTTGTCACCAATACCTGCGCTCGCCATGGAGAATCAGATGGTTCGATCACATCCTCGTCAAGAAGTTTCTTAACCTCAGAGTCAATGAATTGCTTGTCTGGTAATGAAAATCGTCTTGATTTTGTTGCAATAGGTCTGACTTCTGGAAGGAGATTCTTGAAAAGAGAAACAGGTTCGATTTTTGCAGCAGTGAGACTACAAACGGAGAAAGTAGGCTTTGATCCTTTGAAGGATATTTGAACTCCATCATGCTGTTCAAGAAAGTCATGGCCTAAAATCAAGTCCGAACACAACCCTGACAGGATGGAAAATTTCACACTCTCATAGAAACGTCCCTGGTATTCCAAAGAGACAAAACAATGACCCTTGGTTGTACTGGAAAGATTAGTAGACGCCATGGAGATTTCTTTCTTTGATTTGAAAATCTTCAATTGGAGACTTTGTGCGATCTCTGTTGAAATGAAACTCTCTGAGCTTCCGGTGTCTATCAACGCTTTAACGGGCTTGTTAAACAATTTCACGTCAATAACAGCTCTGTAGAGACTAGCGGGAGCCGCGGCTGAAAAGGCTGAACTGAGTGTATTCGGGTCTGCCGCAGATGCATATTCGTTTTTACTTTTTGACTGGCATACCTTTTGAAAATGCCCTTTTTTTCCACAACTTTTACACAGCGCCTCTCTAGCAGGGCATTTTGATCGAGGATGTCGTTGGTATCCGCAGAAAAAGCATTTAGAGTTCGTGACTGAAGCATTGAATGAGTCAAGTTCCTTTTCAGAGGGCGGAGGAGCAGTGCTGCCACATGGCACAGTAGTTGGTGTGCTGTAGTTCTGAGAGTGTTTTTCAGCCATCTCCAAGGATCGAGCCTGTTCATAAGTGGCCATAAGTTCGATTGTCTTATTCTCGAGGAGTCGCTGCCTGATCTGATTAGAAGAGAGACCACAGATGAAAGCATCTCGGATAAAGTCATCCCTGTTCTTATCAGCAGTAACAGCTTTAAAATCACATTCTTTGGCAAGTCTCTTCAACTTTTGAAGGAACTGATCGAGGGATTGATCTGGTTCTTGCTTTGTAGTAGCCAAGACGTGTCTCGCGACTATTTCGTTTTTTGGTTTCACGTATATGTTCTTCAGAACGTCAACAGCTGAATCGAATGTAGTACAATCAGCAATATGTTCGTAGACGACAGGATCGACGAAATTGACGAGCAGATTGAGTTTGTTGTCAGTCGCCTGTTCGGGTAACGAAGAGAGAAAGTTGTTAAATGTACAGAGCCAGTGATTCCATTGCTTTGATGCATCAGGCGTATTGGGTTCAGCGCTGAACCGCTCAGGTCGAAGGAATCGTTCCATGTTAAATGTTGAATAAATTGTTGTGAAGCTAGAAAGTAATTCGAATGATTGCCATGCAAAATATAGGCTTTATTCAACATTTAAATCGACATGATCTGGAAAGAAATTAAAACACAAAGAGTTAGACAATACAGTACAGACACAGATCAATTACAAACATTAAGTGACAAATAGAACTATCTCTAAACAGTAAACAATATCATGACAATAATAATAATAATAATAGTAATAATAATAATAATTTTTAAAAAATAACAATAATAATAATAATGGTAAAGTTTGAAAGAATGGAAAATTCAAATAGCAACTCATGATGCGACACACTATAGCAGAGTTACCAAGAATTTGAAAAAAAAAAAAAGAGCTGAATTGTATGCTTTCTGGGCTTTTGTATGCTTGTACTCAATGCTGATAGTATATATGCTTTTACATTATAGTAATTGATCTTTTAGATTATGCTAGATATTTTCCTTGGGGTGGGTGAGTATGCAAGATTTAAGGCACGAGTTTAGTCGAGCAATCCTTGCTTTGTCTCAAATGAAAACTGATTATAAACATATTTTCTATAGGACACGTTTTTTAATTAGACTTTTCAAAATGGAATCATCTCCAAGACAACAAAATAAGATCACGTGTGGAAGAAGGAATATGAAATTTCCTAATCGGACAAGTAAGTTATTGTAGAGTTATTTGTTCATTTTGTCAGCGCCATTTTACGACTCTTTCTGGTGGGGTGTATGACTTAAAAAAAGCATTGTGCCACACAAAAGCACATGATATTAGAAAAAGCTGCCAATTCAAAATGAAACATTATACTTAATTTTCAAAGAAAAGTCACGTAAAATGGCGCTATCAGAAGTGAGGTAATATCTACACAATTTTTAATGGAGATGAACTTGCTCCCGGCCATTTCATATGACGCAGGTGAACTTTTTAGAGTCATGTTTCTCAAAGCAGAGGAAGCTAAAAATTCTAGAATCATTGTCCAACTGCAATTTGTAAAGCAAGTGAAGCACCAACATAAGTAAGGAGAAACAGAAATATCCCATTTCAAATGCATCATCAAAAGCTATCAGATTTTAAATATTCTGTCTAGCCATGATGATTTGATATACAATCTTGAGAGAGACCAATGAAGTTATTGAGAGAAGATATAGGAATGTGAGAAAGGTCCTCACTAACCAGAAAGATATTATTTCATCTTTGAGGATTGATATCAGATTAAAGCCTTGGTCCTATTTTTCTGTCATGTCATTTACTTTAGTAAGGCTTATCTTCTCTCCTGGGCTATAAATAATGAACAAAAAACCCCATGCACATCCTTTCAAAGGTCCTTGTTATAGACATTTCTTGGCCTCTTTTCCTTTTGCACTGAGGGCTCCAGGTAAGAGGCGAGTATTCTAATTGGGCATGCTCACCCAAGAAAAATTAGACTTTCAAGGTCCCCCCCCCCCTTTTAACTTTGTTAATAAATCATTGAGATTGAAGACAGTTGATTAACAAATGAAGTGTTTTATTTCTAGACATCTCGTGCCATAGATTCAGAATAGATAAAAAAAACACTTCATTTGTTAATCAACTGTCTTCAATCTCAATGATTTATTAACGAAGTTAACATGGTGGCAGCGGAAAACATGATCTAAAGCCAAGTAGGTACATGATAATTGCTATCTAGTCAGATTGTGGCACGATTTGTCACGATCACGCGTTCGACGCAGACGGCTGGTAGAGCAAGGGAGATATCGTGGAAGTTTTACTCGATTGCATCCCTTAGACCTGAACTACTATGGCAGTAGCTAATTTCAGACTACCGAATATACTCAGATTGAATGATGGTAACATAGCCGAACAATTCAAAAAATGGAGAAGGCAGATGGAGATCTACCTCGAAGCATCAGGTGCATCGACAAAGTCAACAAAGGCACAAGCTGCTATAATACTCCATTGCGCAGGTTCGGATGCGATCGAAGTATTTGATCAAATGGACTTCCTAGACGGAGAAGATAGGGATAGTCCAGATACTGTACTAAATAAACTAGAGAAGTACTGTCTACTGAGAAACAATGAAGTACTCCAAAGGTATAGATTTTGGAATATTCCATATGATCACCCTTTCGATAAATTCGTCACGGAATTAAAGGCTCAGGTTTTCCCCAACAGAGAATAGATAGAATAGGGGCCGCCCAAGGAACAGGGAATTTTAAGAACAAAAGAACAGCAAATGAGTGCAGATACTGCGGGTTTAAACATGACTTTGATGACAATAAGAAATGTCCAGCTTGGGGAAAATCTTGTTCCAGGTGCAAGTTAAAGAACCATTTTAAAGCAAAATGTAGGTCTAAAATCAATGCAGTACAAGTAGATGACGACTCTGATGAACAGTGAGACGACAAATGGCTGTTGGCAATGGGAAATTCAGGCAACACCAAACAGTCGACATGCGTGTTGAATATCAATGACAACAAAGTTCGTTTCAAAATTGGTACCGCCGCAGATGTGAACACTATCTGTCAACAACACGTCAGACGTGACCAAGTGGTTCCAACGAAAACGAGACTAGTGATGTGGAACAAAAGCAAAATTGTACCTAAAGGAGAAACAACACTTGATGTCATCAACCCTAAGACAAAATCACACCACAAGGTTAAATTCATAGTGGTAAAGAATGAATTCAGTTGCCTATTAGGATTGAAAACATTACAAGATCTGAATTTCATAACTTTCAATGATGACAAATACGAGAGCTCTTTCATAATTAACCGAAAAATGCCTGTAAAATCTGCGTTTTTTATGCTATCAACAAAATTCTTTCACGTGTTCATACCTTGACTAGTCCTTCATTTCTCTACGTAACAGCCAAGTCTGTCGACACACTTCTGCCAACGCTGCACCATGGAATAGATACCCTCTCGGAAGAAATTTCCGTCAAGGTTTTGTAGCCATTTCCGCATATGGTCAACAAGCTCTTCATCGACATCAAAGCACTTTCCTGCCAGCTCACGTTTCAGTGGCCCAAAGAGGTGATAATCAGATGGTGCGAGGTCTGGACTGTGTGGTGGGTGTGGCAAAATCTCCCATCCATATTTCTCTAACAAACCTTGCGTCACTCAAGCTGTGTGGGGTGTAGCGTTGTCGTCTTGCAAAATGACCCCGTTGGTCATCTGCCCTGGGCGCTTTCTGCGAATGGCCTCCCTAAGCTTGTCAAGAGTTTGGCAGTACCTTGCAGCATTGATTGTTTCTCCAGGTTGTAAGGTTTCGAACAGTATAACACCACGACCGTCCCAGAAAACAGTTCCCATTATTTTCTTTGCTGACCGCATGACTTTGAATTTCTTCGCGACAGGTGAGGATGGATGTTTCCATGTCATCGAATCTTGCTTTGTTTCTGGGGTGCAATGGTGCAACCAAGTCTCATCACCGGTGACTATGCTGTCAAGAAAAGTCACATCGTACCCTAGAAAGTCTCCGCCGGCGTTGGCAGTATGCCCGTGAACCCTGCGTGAGCTCTTGCTTCTTCTCAAAAGTTCCCTGCAGATGTCCAATCTTTGTTCTTTATGATTGTCTGTCAATTGCTTAGGAACCCATCTTGCGCTGACTTTTCTGTAGCCAAGTTCATCAAATACAATTCTATGGGCAGAAGTTTCCAAAATTTCAAGACTGCTTGCGATTTCATGAAGTTTCAACCTCCTGTCTTGACGAATAAGCTCATCAACTCGCTTCACATTGTCTTCTGACGTCGCAGTTATCGAACGCCCTCTCCCTTCCCTGTCTGTAAAGTCGGAATGGCCGGCTTCAAACAAATTACACCAGTGATAGACTTGTGTACGGCTTATAACATGCTCACCATATACACTCTGGAGTTCTTTATGAATTTCTGTAGGATTCAGACTTTTGGCGTTCAAAAAACGTATGACAGCTCTGATTTCCTCCTTTGATCAAGTTTCAAGGTGGGCCGCCATCTTTAAAATCGTCTA
This sequence comes from Berghia stephanieae, assembly GCF_034508935.2. Lineage (NCBI taxonomy): Eukaryota > Metazoa > Mollusca > Gastropoda > Nudibranchia > Aeolidiidae > Berghia > Berghia stephanieae. The sequence goes on along the minus strand of NC_088361.1, from coordinate 25,792,191 downwards.
GAAATTCATTGTGCAAAATGATGCACTTCATAATTTCTGGGAATATCCGTAAGGAAATAAGGAGTATCATGTCGTTTACAGAATTAAATAATCTCCACTGGTTGCTGAGCAATGGGCATTTTTCGGTTATTTCTGAAAGAGCCCTCGTATGTTGCCAACGTAACTGCGAATGACAATTTAGGTGATTTAGGTGAAGCCCAACTCAAGGTAGACACCACCAAACAACCAAGAAGATTGCCGTGCAGAAAAGTGCCATTTGCACTACAAGACAAAGTGAAATCCGAGCTCAACAGGCTTATTGAAAGGGGTATTCTTTGTCCAGTTGACGAGCCGACAGAGTGGGTGAACCAAATGGCAGTGGTTGAGAAAGCCAATGGAGATTTGAGAATATGTATTGATCCAAGACCACTAAATGACGCCCTCATGCGAGAACACCACAAGCTACTGACGCTTGATGACGTGTTACCTAAATTTCAGAATGAAAAAGTATTCACAAAACTTGATGTCAAGGAAGCGTTCTGGCATATAAAACTAGATAGAAAATCCAGTTTCCTCACGACTATGATAACACCAATGGGTAGATTAAGATGGACCAGACTACTTTTTGGTTTGAATGTTTCAAGCGAAATCTTCTCAAAGCACCTGTCTAGCGCACTTGAAGGTCTTGATGGAACCATAAATGTAGCAGATGATATTGTAGTAGTCGGTTGTGGAGTAACCAAAGAAGATGCGATGAGGAATCATGATCACAACTATGGAAAGTTGAAAGAGAGATGTCAACAAAAGAACATACGCTTGAATGACCAGAAGGCAAGAGAACGACAAGATGAAGTCACATTCATGGGTCATAAAATTAGTGACAAAGGAATAGAGCCCGACCAAAAGAAAGTTGAAGCGATCGTTAACACCCCCCCCCCCCCCCCCACCACACCTGCAAGATTGAGGATAAGGGCTCTTTCTGTCCAAACTTTCAAAAGTCCAGTCAGATGCAATCTCTTTCTGCATGACACAAGGAGTCCTTCAATCGCTGGCAATTAAAATTTCCTAAATACAAAAGACAATTGTTATTGTTTTTCGCTTACAAAATGTGTAATATCAACAATTTCAATAAAAATCTACCAACACCGTGGAGAAGTTAGAGACAAATCAATCATTCACTCAACCATTCATCAAATATATTCTCCATCTTTTTACGAGCTGCAGCATTTCCATTGTTGACTGTTGGTAGAATCTTTTTGGGTCTGATGAATTGGACAAACTGTTTCAGCTCTAGGTAACTGCTATGTTCACTGTATGGAACACCTGGCAGAGAGAACAAAAAAGAGGATAGAGGAGACCGCCTGTCAAGTCAATTCTTAATCAGCAAAAGTAAAATGAATTTTAGCAATTGTTTTTGTACGTATGATTTAATATCGCCCCAATCAACTTTGAGATTGATATCTTAGATTTGTGGTATCTACACATTTTTCGCAGTACTTGACAAGTTTGTCTAGCTTACACAATGACAACAAGCTTTAAAAAACAAAAACAAAAAAAAAACTGAGTAAATAAAGAATAAGTTGGAATATATAGTCATTTATTCGCTCTGCAAGCTTGTGTCAGTTTCATAAAAGAACAATTAAACTCCTGTTTTCTTTTCTATTGCAAATACCAATAAAGGAGAACGGACCACTTTTTCATCTGAGCTGAGATATCAAGGTCAGAGAGTATTTCTTTCATTCAATAAATGTAGCATTGTCAGCTTACGCAATTATCTGAAGTCCACATTAGACTGGCAAAATAATTTGAATAATTAGAAACATAGACTAGCAAACAATCAAACGGATTAACTTTGCCTTGATGGGAAACATTGGTTTTGTGGATTTATAACATTCTGAATATTTTCAAACGTGTAGCAGTTGTTTTCCATGTATTGGTCAATAGTCAAAGAGGCAAATTTACCCCAATTGACTGTGCTTATGGGAAATATGGAATTTTCAATGCAGCAAATATTCCTTGCTCTTCCCACGGACAAAAAATCAATTGGACTCCAAGCTTGTAAAACAAGAACACTTAAAGTATGATGTTGACTCTGAGAGTAGTTTGAACACAATGGCTTCCCACCATTCATCCACATTTCTTGTTTTTAGCTACCTAATGTTTTATTTGCACAATGTTTTTTCATAACTGACAATAAAAGTTCACAATTTTGGCAAGGAAAAGTCATAGGTTAGTGAAGACAAGCCTGAGACATGATTTGCGTTAAAAATTTCAAAATTGAATGCAAAAATTGTATACAAGATTGACAACTTGGATTCCAGGTAGCTCTTCAAATATTCGGTTTTGATGTCCACAAGAGGTGAGGTCTTCCAAACATTCAAAGACCGATGTTCAACTTCAATACGTGCCCACTCTTTAATTTTCAGAACTGTAGATACAGTCGAATCCACTTAATCACACGCCCTCATGAGTTCGGGTTAATGTGTCGATTAAGCGCAGTGTGCAATTAAGCAGAGAAGCTAAAAGTAACATCTAAGCACCAACTTTCATGTGCCATTCATGTAGAACCTTCCCCTCTTGAGTATTCTATGGGCTTGGAACTGTCATGTTCAAAATATGGTCTCAGTAGAAGGGTTTTCTTTTGCTTTAGTTTGTATTTTTTTCTCTTCTCTTTGTTGGGTTTTTTTTTCTCCTCTTTTGTTTCTTTTCTTTTTGTTGGGTTTTTTTTTTGGGGGGGGGGGGGGGGTTCCTGTTTGCTTTTCAAGTTTTATCGACAACAAAATGTGACATTATTGTTAGTAAGAACAGTTATTGTGAAGTTTTGATTGCTTTCTATTCTGTACAAGTTGTTTATAAACCCTCGTCTCCAATCTCGGCAATGTTTGTAGATCATCTGTCAAGCATTCTTCTTGGATGAAGCGGAGTAGTTTGTCCACCATGTCAAGTTTTCAGTGTTTGTCAGGGATAATGTGTCAAATTCCGATGACTCATCCTCATTTTCATTATCCAGGTGCTGTCTTTTGTGTGGTTGAATGAAGTCCAGTAGCTCTTGAGATGTCAGTTCACCACTAATGGGTATATTGTTGTCCAATCAAGATGGAATCAAAGTGTAGTGATTAAGCAGAGAAGTTGTGCAATTAAGTGGAGCAATTATATAGAAAGAAGTTATGTTTTTCAGGAACGTGTCGTGTATAAGCGAAGTGTGTGATTATCTGATGTGTGATTAAGGGGAGTGAACTGTATTTGGAACTCTCTCCATGCCTGCTCAAGAACTGTGAGGAATGTCAACGATTTTAAGAACTGTATTGATAAGGAATTAGATCACCTTAAATTTGAATTCGATGAGTAATTTATGTTTATTTAATAATTGATATCCTGCATTTGTATCATTCTAATGTATATCAGTTATTTATCATTGTGACAGGACACCATTGCCCTAATTTAGCTCTTATTAGGTATGGCATTGTATTGTAAATCATAACGATCATTAAACTAATCGTTGATCCACAAATCAAATAAAATATACATGGTTTTGAATTCCATTTCAGTGTTACACAACTAGCTTGAAGGTAATTCTAATTTCAGATTATGGTGACCTGTGGGATGAGATGGTTTATATTAGATAGAATGCAGTAAAATTCGGCACTTCAAGATTATCTTTGACATTTGGTCTCTCTGACTTACACCATTTTGTGACGTGGTGTGTAGTATCTAGGTTTAAAAATACATGAAATACATGCAGAGAAAACAGAGGGACCAGATTGGCACAGATACAATGGATCCATGAGGTCTAAGAATATGTGTTGCATTGTATTAATCTGACATGATAGTTTTTTGCATCGCTTGCGGCTGCAACGTGGCTGCAATAAATCGCATAATATCACTGATTTGCACTGCGGCCGCAAAATCTGCATTTTTTGTTGTTGAAAATTTTCGAGATTTTGCAAAGAAAAAAACCCAAAAAATCCGAAAAAACAATAATAATATCTTTTTAAAAGGCTAAAAAAAAAAAAAAAAAGACGAATGTTTTTCTGCTTTTAACTCGATAGCTCCTGTAGAACGTTGAAGATAATTAATCAAGAGTAGTTTCTTTTTTACTATCCCATTTTCTTCTTTTTTACTGGCGCTGATATGACCTTACATTTGTTTCAAGCACCGTGAAACCATTAAAAACAAATAAATACCTTTCTCTTTCATGTACTAATTATGGGTTTTTAGGAAAATTAATCGCAAATTTTGCTGTTTTTAGCTTGCAATATTTGGGATTTTATTTTGTAAAAAACCGCCATGTCAGATTAATCCTTTAAAATGAAAATAAATAAAGCTAAAAAAAAATTGTAATCACCATAGAGAGTGACACCATTTTTGCTCCATTTGGGCTGGAGATTTTCAAGACTGATAGCTTTGTTGCTGTGAGTCCAACCAGTTGGCTCAAAGGCAAGGATAGATGTGTAGCGAGAGTGTCTTGTGTGATGCTCAAATAAAGGCTGAAATGAAAGGGAGGGGGAGGGGTCAAAATGTGGAACAACATTAAGGGATTTATATTGCAGTGGGACCAGAACTGAGTGGGGAAATAGCTTTACATAATTTTCATAACAAGATGCAGACCTACCACAGACAGCTAACCCCCCCCCCCCCAAAAAAAAAAACAAAGAAAAAAAAAAGAACCCCCCCCCCCTCCCCAAAAAAAAACAACAAAAAACAAAACAAACAAAACAAGTTTCGCTTTCTGAAACAAATACCAATTCACAGAAAAAGATCTAAATAATATTAAAATGCTGTATTTTCACCCTTTTAAATTATGTTTTGTCACGTCTGATTGCTTCAGAACTGGCGTGGTGTTTTTAAATTATTTGAATATATGTCAACTTCTGAGTAAAATAACCCACGGCGAATAAAACTAACTTAATTTTTGACACTTTAGTTTTTGCTTTGATCTTGCTGTATCCCCTGTGCCACCCACTATGCATCTTCCCCTGTCGCGAATTTTTAATTCAGAAAAGTGAGTGGAGCAGGCACTTATGTTGGTAACAACAAGATATGAAGTGAGTAGAAAAGTGCCAGAAGACAATAGAGAATAAAAATTATTCGCGGCGGTGGTGGGGTTCGAACCTGCGACCTTATTGGTACGACAACTCCGCCTGGCAGGTGAGAGCGTGGCTCTACCGTGTGAGCTATCCACGAACACAAAAATATTCGTTTCAAACCCAAGTCATTTCTAGATCCCTCTCTCACCCACTTCTTGAGATCGCCGATTCGTTCGCACACCACCATCGCGTAGTAATTTTTGACCAGCAGTTAAGCTTAATAGCCAATATTCTCAACACAAACATATAACATAGAACGATTGAGACATTGAGTATGCTCCGGTGTATGGGGTGAATTTTTAATTCAGAAAAGTGAGTGGAGCAGGCACTTATGTTGGTAACAACAAGATATGAAGTGAGTAGAAAAGTGCCAGAAGACAATAGAGAATAAAAATTTAAGCTTTTAAGCTATTAAGCTTAACTGCTGGTCAAAAATTACTACGCGATGGTGGTGTGCGAACGAATCGGCGATCTCAAGAAGTGGGTGAGAGAGGGATCTAGAAATGACTTGGGTTTGAAACGAATATTTTTGTGTTCGTGGATAGCTCACACGGTAGAGCCACGCTCTCACCTGCCAGGCGGAGTTGTCGTACCAATAAGGTCGCAGGTTCGAACCCCACCACCGCCGCGAATAATTTTTATTCTCTATTGTCTTCTGGCACTTTTCTACTCACTTCATATCTTGTTGTTACCAACATAAGTGCCTGCTCCACTCACTTTTCTGAATTAAAAATTCACCCCATACACCGGAGCATACTCAATGTCTCAATCGTTCTATGTTATATGTTTGTGTTGAGAATATTGGCTATTAAGCTTAACTGCTGGTCAAAAATTACTACGCGATGGTGGTGTGCGAACGAATCGGCGATCTCAAGAAGTGGGTGAGAGAGGGATCTAGAAATGACTTGGGTTTGAAACGAATATTTTTGTGTTCGTGGATAGCTCACACGGTAGAGCCACGCTCTCACCTGCCAGGAGGAGTTGTCGTACCAATAAGGTCGCAGGTTCGAACCCCACCACCGCCGCGAATAATTTTTATTCTCTATTGTCTTCTGGCACTTTTCTACTCACTTCATATCTTGTTGTTACCAACATAAGTGCCTGCTCCACTCACTTTTCTGAATTAAAAATTCACCCCATACACCGGAGCATACTCAATGTCTCAATCGTTCTATGTTATATGTTTGTGTTGAGAATATTGGCTATTAAGCTTAACTGCTGGTCAAAAATTACTACGCGATGGTGGTGTGCGAACGAATCGGCGATCTCAAGAAGTGGGTGAGAGAGGGATCTAGAAATGACTTGGGTTTGAAACGAATATTTTTGTGTTCGTGGATAGCTCACACGGTAGAGCCACGCTCTCACCTGCCAGGCGGAGTTGTCGTACCAATAAGGTCGCAGGTTCGAACCCCACCACCGCCGCGAATAATTTTTATTCTCTATTGTCTTCTGGCACTTTTCTACTCACTTCATATCTTGTTGTTACCAACATAAGTGCCTGCTCCACTCACTTTTCTGAATTAAAAATTCACCCCATACACCGGAGCATACTCAATGTCTCAATCGTTCTATGTTATATGTTTGTGTTGAGAATATTGGCTATTAAGCTTAACTGCTGGTCAAAAATTACTACGCGATGGTGGTGTGCGAACGAATCGGCGATCTCAAGAAGTGGGTGAGAGAGGGATCTAGAAATGACTTGGGTTTGAAACGAATATTTTTGTGTTCGTGGATAGCTCACACGGTAGAGCCACGCTCTCACCTGCCAGGCGGAGTTGTCGTACCAATAAGGTCGCAGGTTCGAACCCCACCACCGCCGCGAATAATTTTTATTCTCTATTGTCTTCTGGCACTTTTCTACTCACTTCATATCTTGTTGTTACCAACATAAGTGCCTGCTCCACTCACTTTTCTGAATTAAAAATTCACCCCATACACCGGAGCATACTCAATGTCTCAATCGTTCTATGTTATATGTTTGTGTTGAGAATATTGGCTATTAAGCTTAACTGCTGGTCAAAAATTACTACGCGATGGTGGTGTGCGAACGAATCGGCGATCTCAAGAAGTGGGTGAGAGAGGGATCTAGAAATGACTTGGGTTTGAAACGAATATTTTTGTGTTCGTGGATAGCTCACACGGTAGAGCCACGCTCTCACCTGCCAGGCGGAGTTGTCGTACCAATAAGGTCGCAGGTTCGAACCCCACCACCGCCGCGAATAATTTTTATTCTCTATTGTCTTCTGGCACTTTTCTACTCACTTCATATCTTGTTGTTACCAACATAAGTGCCTGCTCCACTCACTTTTCTGAATTAAAAATTCACCCCATACACCGGAGCATACTCAATGTCTCAATCGTTCTATGTTATATGTTTGTGTTGAGAATATTGGCTATTAAGCTTAACTGCTGGTCAAAAATTACTACGCGATGGTGGTGTGCGAACGAATCGGCGATCTCAAGAAGTGGGTGAGAGAGGGATCTAGAAATGACTTGGGTTTGAAACGAATATTTTTGTGTTCGTGGATAGCTCACACGGTAGAGCCACGCTCTCACCTGCCAGGCGGAGTTGTCGTACCAATAAGGTCGCAGGTTCGAACCCCACCACCGCCGCGAATAATTTTTATTCTCTATTGTCTTCTGGCACTTTTCTACTCACTTCATATCTTGTTGTTACCAACATAAGTGCCTGCTCCACTCACTTTTCTGAATTAAAAATTCACCCCATACACCGGAGCATACTCAATGTCTCAATCGTTCTATGTTATATGTTTGTGTTGAGAATATTGGCTATTAAGCTTAACTGCTGGTCAAAAATTACTACGCGATGGTGGTGTGCGAACGAATCGGCGATCTCAAGAAGTGGGTGAGAGAGGGATCTAGAAATGACTTGGGTTTGAAACGAATATTTTTGTGTTCGTGGATAGCTCACACGGTAGAGCCACGCTCTCACCTGCCAGGCGGAGTTGTCGTACCAATAAGGTCGCAGGTTCGAACCCCACCACCGCCGCGAATAATTTTTATTCTCTATTGTCTTCTGGCACTTTTCTACTCACTTCATATCTTGTTGTTACCAACATAAGTGCCTGCTCCACTCACTTTTCTGAATTAAAAATTCACCCCATACACCGGAGCATACTCAATGTCTCAATCGTTCTATGTTATATGTTTGTGTTGAGAATATTGGCTATTAAGCTTAACTGCTGGTCAAAAATTACTACGCGATGGTGGTGTGCGAACGAATCGGCGATCTCAAGAAGTGGGTGAGAGAGGGATCTAGAAATGACTTGGGTTTGAAACGAATATTTTTGTGTTCGTGGATAGCTCACACGGTAGAGCCACGCTCTCACCTGCCAGGCGGAGTTGTCGTACCAATAAGGTCGCAGGTTCGAACCCCACCACCGCCGCGAATAATTTTTATTCTCTATTGTCTTCTGGCACTTTTCTACTCACTTCATATCTTGTTGTTACCAACATAAGTGCCTGCTCCACTCACTTTTCTGAATTAAAAATTCACCCCATACACCGGAGCATACTCAATGTCTCAATCGTTCTATGTTATATGTTTGTGTTGAGAATATTGGCTATTAAGCTTAACTGCTGGTCAAAAATTACTACGCGATGGTGGTGTGCGAACGAATCGGCGATCTCAAGAAGTGGGTGAGAGAGGGATCTAGAAATGACTTGGGTTTGAAACGAATATTTTTGTGTTCGTGGATAGCTCACACGGTAGAGCCACGCTCTCACCTGCCAGGCGGAGTTGTCGTACCAATAAGGTCGCAGGTTCGAACCCCACCACCGCCGCGAATAATTTTTATTCTCTATTGTCTTCTGGCACTTTTCTACTCACTTCATATCTTGTTGTTACCAACATAAGTGCCTGCTCCACTCACTTTTCTGAATTAAAAATTCACCCCATACACCGGAGCATACTCAATGTCTCAATCGTTCTATGTTATATGTTTGTGTTGAGAATATTGGCTATTAAGCTTAACTGCTGGTCAAAAATTACTACGCGATGGTGGTGTGCGAACGAATCGGCGATCTCAAGAAGTGGGTGAGAGAGGGATCTAGAAATGACTTGGGTTTGAAACGAATATTTTTGTGTTCGTGGATAGCTCACACGGTAGAGCCACGCTCTCACCTGCCAGGCGGAGTTGTCGTACCAATAAGGTCGCAGGTTCGAACCCCACCACCGCCGCGAATAATTTTTATTCTCTATTGTCTTCTGGCACTTTTCTACTCACTTCATATCTTGTTGTTACCAACATAAGTGCCTGCTCCACTCACTTTTCTGAATTAAAAATTCACCCCATACACCGGAGCATACTCAATGTCTCAATCGTTCTATGTTATATGTTTGTGTTGAGAATATTGGCTATTAAGCTTAACTGCTGGTCAAAAATTACTACGCGATGGTGGTGTGCGAACGAATCGGCGATCTCAAGAAGTGGGTGAGAGAGGGATCTAGAAATGACTTGGGTTTGAAACGAATATTTTTGTGTTCGTGGATAGCTCACACGGTAGAGCCACGCTCTCACCTGCCAGGCGGAGTTGTCGTACCAATAAGGTCGCAGGTTCGAACCCCACCACCGCCGCGAATAATTTTTATTCTCTATTGTCTTCTGGCACTTTTCTACTCACTTCATATCTTGTTGTTACCAACATAAGTGCCTGCTCCACTCACTTTTCTGAATTAAAAATTCACCCCATACACCGGAGCATACTCAATGTCTCAATCGTTCTATGTTATATGTTTGTGTTGAGAATATTGGCTATTAAGCTTAACTGCTGGTCAAAAATTACTACGCGATGGTGGTGTGCGAACGAATCGGCGATCTCAAGAAGTGGGTGAGAGAGGGATCTAGAAATGACTTGGGTTTGAAACGAATATTTTTGTGTTCGTGGATAGCTCACACGGTAGAGCCACGCTCTCACCTGCCAGGCGGAGTTGTCGTACCAATAAGGTCGCAGGTTCGAACCCCACCACCGCCGCGAATAATTTTTATTCTCTATTGTCTTCTGGCACTCTTCCCCTGTCGCCCATTCCACTCCCCTGATCACAGGCAAATCACTGATAACAGGGAACTTCACCTGTCACAAGTGATTAATTACCTGCACCTTCGTCAGTTGAAACAAGGGGAGGTAAGCGAGGTCCGAAAACAAGGGTGATATTGTCAAAAAATTCATAAGAAATGCACTCCTTACATCATTTAATACTGGAAACCTATGTGTCACACACAACTTCTTCTTATTTTTTTTAATATTTTAAATTTCTGTCGTAATTATATATATTTTTGTGAAGTGCCAATTGGATTATAAAGCAGATAAGAATATTTCAAATTAGTGAGTGAAATTGTTCTGTCCACCGTATATCATTGATTAAAATATTTTTAAAACATGTTTTGTCACCATGAGGGTCATATTTTCTTACACCCTAAAATAATTCAATAAATTTGCAATTAGTATGTCCAAGAAGTACGCTTAATTCACACGAAATAAAAAAGTTATGATTATTTAAAATCTGGGCAATCCGTTGTGTGAAATAACATTATTATTTTTGTTTGAGTGATTTAATTTTTTTATTTTAATTTTATTTGTGGTACTGAAATAATTTTTTTTGTACTACAGACATGGATGGAACATTCTCTTGAAACTCAAATAACAAAACTAAATAATCTATGTAGACTTTGTGGCAAAAGATGTTTGAAAAGAGGAGGTGGGAGAAGCAATTTAAAAAGATAAAGAAAAAATTGCATGACATGAAAGAATGTAAAGAAAGTATCATCGGACCAGTTAGAAAAGCAATACACCTACAACATGTTTTAGATCAGAATAAAATTGTCAGACAAGCATTTCATGGTGGCCACTTCATGGCCAATCACTGCCACACATACATAAAGAAAGTAATCTACAGACACCTTACAAAGACAGCTATACATGCAGTTAGTACAAACACCCAAAGAGACACCCTAATCACGAAAATAATTCAACTTGAGATCAAATCAAATCCCATGTCATCAGAAGAAATTAAAAGAGCAGAGGAAGCCGTCGCAAGGTATTTGCAGAATTACAGAGAAGCGTTCCCTCACTCAATTACATATATTGGAAATGCACTGCATTTACTGGTTGAAGCGATATAAGATAGGTTTAGGATTCTATGGCGAGCAAGGTGGTCAACTGCTCCATTCTAGCATAGGGAAGATTGAAAAAAGAGCAAGAGGACTTCGAAGTGAAAAAGCAAAATTGTCTTTCACAATGGAAATATCATTGCTTCAAGTTGAACCAGACGTCAGTACTTCATAAAGGCCCCTAACAATAATCATAAATATTAGAATGATATCTCTCCTTTCTGGTTGGTGTTGAAAATAGATGAGAAACTATTGTTAAACTTGTTTATTTGTTTTCATAATGGTATTGCATGCATTGTGATTAGACATGAAACTTTGTTAGTTGTGGTGTGTGAAAATAGAAGAGAGAGAGTGATAGAAATACTTTTTAGTAAATTTATTACTGACAATGTGATCGGGAACGTGACAGACCATAGAATTTATATTATTAATTAATGAAATATGTCATCAAGTGAATCTTATTCATAAGAAATGATTGGATATCAGTTTTATAAGACACACACTAACACGTACCTTCCAGTCATCACTGTGACTGGCTAATTTGTGGACAGGATACTGGTGGATTTGATAAGGAGTTACAATATCAAGACCTCTCACAGGACTGCCAGGTCTGAACAGGCCATAAAACTTACATACACTTTTTCCTCATTCTCTTCTGCTTCTGATTATCCCAAAATTATTTGCCTGTACGGTGACTTATGCTATTTATTCACATGTTTCTTACCAATTATGGTTATGATCTTGCATTGAATTATAGTACAACCCATGGAGAGTGGCGTTGTAAAACCATTCGGTTCATAGCCATACAAATGGTATGACAATATTCTTTACATTATGAAGAACAAGAATATATGAATAAGAAAAAGTTACGTCAACGGATTATTGAGCAACGATTATTTGAAAATATCAATAAAATGCAGAATCGGAGAGAAAAAATACAGGTAGCGAAAATGCCGATGCCGGTAGCATGATGAGTCATCGACCTGTCACAACTTGATTAATTACCCTCCCACCGGGGTGGAGCGCTGGCTCAAACTAAAAGTTCGAGTTTTAGTCGCCATGAACCATATTTTCCTTAATTCAAATCTAAATTTTAACCTTAAATCCAAATCTGAAACAAAAATTTGACAAAGAATCTGAATTTGGCCAAAACTCACCCCTTCAAATCAGTATGTATCATTTAAATCTGTAAAGGTGGTGGGTATTCAAGATGTGCATTGAAGATGGGGCATTATTTTTGATATTACATATTGCTTATGGCATAATAATATATCATGTACAAAATTGAGAAACCTACACACTTGTTCAGATATTTATTGTGTACATAAGAAAGTGGCCATCATAAGTAAAGAAAGAAGTAAGTTATACTACACTGTCATAGATTAAAAAAAAAAAATCAATCTGCGCAAGCACAAGTAGGAACAGACTATATGGCCCACTGTTTCAATCTGGTACCACGTCCGAATGAACTGGGTAAAGAAAATTGAGTTTGACCTCAAAATATTCTGAATTAGGAAATGTGATGACGAGTTATTGACAGCCAAGGCAGCCAGAGTTTATCCCAATTTCTGAAACAATAAAATTATAGGCTACCTTGAAGATGTATTTCTTGAATATTGCAAATCACTGTTGTGAAAATGAATGATTAGGAAAAAAATAATCCCTGAATATTCCCAAATATCAACCTGTCTGTAATTGAGTAGCAGCATGCTCCACCAATTGAAATAATCTAAAATTTATTAGATACAATTAATATATAAGGTCCAAAAAAATTTCCTGATTCACCCCAAGGCAAAATTTTGCTTCAGGGTCTAAACAGAAATAAAACAAGATAACCCAGGCAGGAGCTGCAATGCACTCATGCAAAGAACGAAATACGGACTACGATTTTTGCTAAAAAGAAATAAGATACCAGTAGTGGTGCTCACCTGTGTCCTCCACCTTATCCAACCATCTTTAGGCACTTTTATAATATTATCAGGACAAAGACAACAGCATCTCACACAAGAGGTACCATATAAATTGCTAGATCCTCATAATGGGGTAAGGGCGATATACAGGTTATATTCAACATTTAATCAAAATTACACCAAACCGACTCAACACGGTAACAAATGAACAGTTTAAGGAATGACACAATATAAGACTTTAATCACCTCCGGTTTCAATTTGGCCATCGGTAACACATGGACTTGACCATCAGCCCAGTTCAAAGTCACCCTCTTTTTCAGGTCCTCGTCGTCAAGACAATCAAGTACCTTCTTCTTGTCTGACATTACACAGATCTTGGAATCTAAAGCTTCAGCTATTGCTGAGAACAATGGGAAAACAACATTGCATTTAATTCACTTGTTTAAAATAAACAGATAGATAACATATGGCGTACTTTTAATTTGTATATATGTGAAGGGACACCAATAAGTGAGTTCAGAATTAAAGAGATGGAAAATAGGGCCTTCCTGTTGTTCACAATGCAAAAAATAGAATTTATTCTCCACCATAATAAAGAGAAATGACCACCAAGTCATTGGTGGCTATAAATTTATAAATCCAATTTCCAGTGTTTAATTCCGACCGACTGACATAATACCCTATAGAGGCAGTGGGGCACACATACATAATAATGACTTCGGAGACTGTCTGTATCTTTTTGTTGTGCGTCTAATGAGGCTCATTAGAGAACAATGTAATAAAAAATAAAACAAAGCAAGAAAAAAAGTCTTTGAAATGTTATGATCAGATTTTTTTAAAATGATAAAGACTCAAAATAAAAATCTCAAGAAGAATTGTATTTTGATATCACAATTATCCCCTAATTGTTTATAACTTATTTCCCTAGGTTGCAGGACTTATAACAATCACAATCATTTAAGATGTCTCAAAGTAAACAGCAAAATCATAAAAAGAAGAAAAGAAAGAAGAAAAAAAAAGGCAGGAAGTGTACACATCTAAATTATTGTCGCATTTATCAACACACTGGATCTGTTTAAACATTAATGTCTTTGAAAGTTTGATAATCTGACTTCTTTCTTTTGGTGTTATTGGTTCATTTTTATATGTTAAAAGGATTTTTATTTGTTTTCATGATTTGAATGCCCTGGCAAGACAAGATAATTTCAAGATAATAGATTGCTTTGTGTCAATGTCATGCAAAATTACCTGTAAAAATTCTTTCCTTTCCAATAGTGTAAGCCCCACTCACAATCAGTGTCATTGGATTGATAGCAATCTGCTTCTCCACTAGAGACACAGCAAAGTTGATAACTGTCTTCTGACTTGGGAATGCATAGGATGGGTTACAGTACCTAAGCCAGAAGAATTGAAGGAATGATGGGTATGGATATCTTTAAAATTTGTAAAATTTATTGTCTTTTTTTAACCTAACCTGTGAGAGAATACTCAACCTGAAAAGAATTCAAAACAATGCTGCAAGATTAGTCCTTAAGCGCAGCAAGAAACATCATGTGTCACCCATGCTAAAAGAGCTTCATTGGCTTCCTGTTAAGGAGCGAACATTGTACAAAGTTCTGATATTGTGTTTTAAATGCCTCAACACATATCAACTAACTTATCTCTTATTGGAGTTACATACACCAACCCGATTCCTTCACTCGTCATCCGATGGAAAATTGCTCGCCACTCAAGGAAAGAACTCTTATGTGTCATGTGAAGGATGATCATTTATAAGAAACAGCCCAACCCTCTGGAAACAAACTTCCAAAAGAAATATGGCATTCTTCATCGGAAGATATGTTTTAAAAGCATCTTAAGACTTTGTTATTTTCCAAATTGAATTGTTGATGCCCCTGTAAAGCGCTCTGAGCACTTCTTGAGATATGGAAGAGCGCTCAACAAATAATAATCTATTATTATTATTATTACAACAATTCAACTTAGACAAGATTAACAATTAGATACAACTGAGTAATTTTATAAAAATAAGATAAGGCTATGAAGCATAACAATTAGTTAAAACTGGGAGAAGCTTGATAAAAAAATTATGAAGATTTGAACCTGGACGATACATTGTTTAAGTGTAAAAATAGAAAGGAACTCTCTCTCTCTCTCGTGATGCGTGGAGTAATTAGAACCCCATCAACAAGTCAAACAACAAGTAAAGCAAACCTACGTGGTGTCAAGATACAATTCATCAACTACAATATTTTTCAATGCAGGGTACTCTTCCATTTCTTTTGAAGCACGAAAGTCGCCAGTGTGAAGAATTTTTTTCCCATTTTGAGTCTCAAACAACACAATGACTGCTCCAGGACAACTGTGGGAATGAGATAAAAATACATAACATATGAATTTAGTTTCAAATGCTTCCATTCAGTGAACAACAGTTCTATTCTGAAAAATCCAATGATTTATCCAGAAGTTGGGACCAAATATTCGAAGAAGGAAGGAACAGACATTCATCTATTTGTCAGATAATCAAAACTAGAAGCATTGTTACAATCTTTTTTTTGGACTGCAAGTTGAGTGTTCAAGATTCACTAAAATATTTAATCAGAGTATATATATATATATATATAAGGTCACATATAGTTGTGTGTGTTGGTAGGATTCATCTGGCGGGTAAATGCAGTTTACCTAAATGCATAACATAAACATGGATCTGTTCTCTTTCATTACATTCATGTATACCAGCATACCTCTCTAGGTCCTCCCCCTCCCCCTCTCTCTCTCTCTCTCAATCTCAGTGATTGGTTTTACAAGGAAGATGGAGGGGATAAACTGCTGATATCAGCACACAATGATTGTGTTTGATTTGGGTTTACAGAGTAAACTTCTTTATTTGACATTCAACAACAGTGAAAGTAACAACTCGGCACTTGTATGCATCCACAGGAAAGTAGGCCCAAAAAAACGCAAATACAAACAGGACCAAAAATAAGCTGTGTGTAGTTTGCAATTTTTAAAAAGTTGTACCTTGGCAATAACAATAACAATGACCATGTTACGGGTGGGGGAGGGGATTTTCAGGTGGCTGAAAATGTATATCAACATCAATCAAATTGATAAATACCCAAAGCAGAAAAAAAATCATCTCTCACAAAAAGATTAATCCATCTGACTTCGCCCTCTTATCAAATGATTCCAGATAGGTCTTAGTCAGAACAATGAAGTCTCATAACATAACAAAGACACTAAGTTACATCAAAATAGATAGAATATTTCACTTTTTTCTTGACCATGCAATGACCTAAAATTTGACATATCCTTTATAATTTCATAAAAAACTATACCATGCACAAGATACTTCTCAAAACAATGACATCGTTAAGCTCAACTACTAAAATTTCTAATTTTGCTTGATTTCCACAGTTTAGTGGATAGAGGTAACATCAGAGACCGTTCCATAAAAATTATAAATCCTAGATCTACACAATTTTGCTTATATTAAAGCTGAGTAGTGTGGGAACTTTTTAAAAGCACTAGAAAGCCTAGGCTGTCCATGTTATATTCAGCTTGAATGGAAATATGTGAATCCGGAAATGAAAACGCAGAAAAAATATAAGCTGATTTTGAGGTTTTTGATTTTTTAGAGGTATAAGCATCTCCAAAGCACTTTTGGTGCTTATAAATGTTGCACCAAATCCTAGATTTTTATCCAGTAAGGACGTGCAAAACATTTCTCTGCCATCGATCTAGTTTTTTTATTAATGTATTTGTTTTCGTTTTTCGTTGTTGGCTGAAGAAAGGTTTTGAGCCCAAAATGTTCAGTGTTTGGTATTTTGTTCTTTTTTTAATCTGTTATACTCATTGTTGTTCATTACTTTTTACAGTCCACAATTCTAGCAGCTTAGTATCAAAGTATTTACTGAAACATTTCTACAATGTCTGAAAGAGACTCCATACAAATATTATACAATGACTTTCCCGGTACAATAAGATTTCTTCAAAACAACAGACAAGTTGACAAGTTTGTAACAGTGAGGAGTGGAACCCATTAAAAAAAAAAAAACAAGAATTCTCACATGTCAGAAGGTAACTTATTCATTTATTAATTTTGGTCCACATAAACAATAAATACGAATTGTGTAAATTTAATCAACCTCATGCCAGTCTATGGTTCTAGTATGTTTCTGTGGTCTTGTCGTACAACACTTGGCCTCTCTGGTTCGAGTCCTGGTCTGGACAGAGCAAAGTTTAATCTTTGGAAAAGACTCTTTACTCACATTCTCTCACTGCACTCAGTTGTAAAATGAGTACAGGGCCAGTAACAGCATTCTCTCTCTAAAAAGTATAATTGTAATAGCAGATGTCATGTCTTGTCCTTTGTATTATGTGGTGCTGCTGCCTTGAGAGCACTTGTAAAGCCATTTGAGCACATCAAGTAGATATTGCACTATTAGAAGCTAAAGTTTCTTTCTTCTTACTGATTGGCTTCCATTAAAGTCAAGTTGACACCCTCCACAGTGACAGGTTTCCACATGGGAAGGCGGTGGATCCATTTCTTGTCAACACCCAGTCTTCTCTCCACCAGATTGCCTGTAACCTTCAAACAATCAAAACGAGAGAAAATATATAATTGATGAAAATCAATCTTAAAATGATAAAACGACCATGTTAATAAAATCCTTTAGAGCCAAGGGCTTTGACAGCTCAGTTGATAGAGTATTCGCTTCACATGAAAAAAAGGTACGGGATCAATCCCGGATTACGATTGTTGACGATCCATAGGGGTAGTTGGTATGCGTTTGACAATGATTAGAACTTCAAGAAAGAAGGTTGTTACTCATCTTTGACTATTGGGCAGTTTTTAAAAACATTTTCATTTTGCTATTTTATCTCGTTTCCTCATATTTCCATAATTGTTTTCAGAATCCGTACCAAAATACGGAAAATCAAACTGGTTGGAAAATCTGCAGTTGTAGTTGTGGTAGAGTTGATGATTTGGTGAAGGTTGCAGTGATGAATATATGGTGAGTGGAGCTGATGGCTGAAGTAGTGTGGTTGTGATGATTAAGAAACACCCACTAAATAAATATCAGCTTCTACCATCTGGGAGACTAAACAAACAAATTGAAACTAGAACAAATGGATACAAGACAACATTCGCACCAAAATCTAAATATTATTTAACAAGTCATAATGTGACTGAATGTGTAAGGATGGTGCAGGACAGAAGCTTGTTTCAGTTGGCAGTTGCGAAAGCCACGTCTAGGAGGGATAAGCCATGATTATTGGATTAATATTATTATTATCATTATAATTATACTCATCAATATTATCAATATTATTAAAATGATTATTATTTATTACTACAACCTTTTAAAATCGAATTTCAACCTGAAGATAAGGGTATAAATGTTATTGACTCCCGCATCGAATACAGTTATGTAATTTTTCATATGTAGGGAGGGAGAGAGAGAGAGAGAGAGAGAGAGAGAGAGAGAGAGAGAGAGAGAGAGAGAGAGAGAGAGAGAGAGAGAGAGAGAAAGAGAGACAGATAGAGAGAAAGAGAGAGAGAGAGAGAGAGAGAGAGAGAGAGAGAGAGAGAGAGAGAGAGAGACCACTCCGCCAAATTTGCAATTGGAAGGAAGTTATACCAAATTCTATTTTATCTTAAATACATATATAACTCAAAAGAAAATTGAAAAAGAAAAACCAACAAAACAATCAACAAACCAAATAAACAAAAACAAAACAACAACAAACAAAATTGTACTATCATACTACCACTACAGAGAAAAGACAATGATTTGTACCACCCCCAGGCGTGCCTACCCTCAATTTCAAATTTCAGGGACATTTTACGAATAAAACCTCAAATTTCAGATGATGCTGATTATCATGATTATTGTGGGTTGTTGGTGGTAGTAGTGGAGCTGATGATAAATACAGCGGTGGCAGTGGTGGTGACAGCGGTTGTTTGGTTGAGTGAGTATTTTTTTTCTTTCTGCTGAAGAGATTAAATAAATGTAATAGAGATCAAAGATCCATCTCATGTGTACACTTGTAAAAATTCAATAACACACCAATTGGTCGATGATGGGAAGACTTATAATCTGTGACCACTGAATATGTTGGTTTCCTAATTGAACCATGGGCTGGGCCGATAAAATTGTTTACATTATATTGTGATATAATTTGTATGTGTCTGAGTACACTGGAAAAAAAACCCAAACATGTTTTATTTTGATCTGCAATTGTTTAATTCAAGTACAGATTAATCGAAACAACCAACGCCTAACCACCTTAAACCTTAAACTTGCTTAAGAGATTTTAGGACAATATTGGAGGTCATCCTAGTTAATCAAATCAGTGGAATCCTGACATTGGGCGACTGTAAGCAAGGTTGACTTTGTCCATTATAATTGGAACACACTTAGATAAACAACAGAAAATTTGTGTTAATTTTAAGTAAGGTTGACTTTAAGAGTGTTGACTTCATGCAGACTCCACTGTATCATTTAGCCTAAATTTAAATGATGTGGTAGTTGTAGTAGTACTGATGCTGGGAATGATGATGATGCTACATTAGTGGTTCACGATTACATACAGTTTTTAATTCCAGAAGTGGTAGTATAATGGCCGATTCTGGAGCATAAAGTAAATTTCCGTATTTTTGTTCAAATTTTATGAACAAATCAATAAATTCCGGGATGAAAGGCATATCTGCAATCCCTTCCCTTTCAATCGTTATAATACTCATCCAAGGTCACAATTGGCCCGACATTTGGCTGTTTTTATAAAAAGGGAGTGTCACCAAATTCCATTCAATTGAGCACAGATGTCATAACATGACACAAGACATGATGGTGATCAGCGGAAGATTATGATTATCACCATCGCTGAAAATGACAGGTTTGAGGTGGGACCTGATTTCATTTCTGCAGGAAACCACTAAATACTGGAAAAAAACCCCCACGTATATCCATTGTTGGAACAAACCCCCCCCCCCCCCCAAAAAACCCCAATAAGAATGAAATTGTCAATAGGGAGAAACAACCATGATACAATGAAGTCTTCTCCATTTTCTTCTTTCTAAATATGCTGCCTGCTGTGGAAGTCTACCCAGTGTTTCAACACATCAAAAATAATCCTATTTCAACATGTTTTAGAGAATTTGTCATCTATACGGTTAATTTCAAAACAGATATATTTCTAAATAAAACATACATAATTCTAGCATTCTCTAAAATTGTCCTCTCTTAAATGAAAAATTCCTGATAATAAATTACGACTCACCAGACTGCAATAAATAGGATGACAAAACTTCTTGGTGAGTCCCCCATAGTGGTCATAGTGGAAGTGTGTGAGGAAATAAGCATTGCAATCTGGTATGTCTCCATATCGGAATGCATCTACAGTAAAACTTGTGCCTGTTGAATACAAAAAAAATGAGTGCAGGTACTTTGAACAATAGCAGAGCGATTAAATACATTGAAATTAAATTCATGACTTTTAAAATGTGACACCTGAATCATGTTTTTTAAAACATATGATAATTACTACGGTAAAAACTAGAATGTGTAAAAAACAAAGACAAAAAAACGTTAGCATTTATATAGTGCAATATCCACCAAACATGCTCAGAGTGCTTTAAAAGGGGTTCCTAGCCAACAGCAACACTAACATGTAGGACAAAGACATGTCACCTGTTAGGCGATTTTACAATTTTTTACGGACAGAGACAACACTGTTAGTGGCTAGGTACTCATTTTACACCTGAGTCCAAAGAGAGGGAATGTGAATAAAGAGCCTTTTCCAAGGAATCAATTATGCATCTCTCAGAGCAGGACTCAAACCCTGGACCTTCCAGTCCAAAAGCGTCATACAACTAGACCACATACCACCATTTGTATTATTTCTTCCTATATTACTTTGAATGAAAAATGACACAGGGTCTACTAATCTTTTAACAAATGCAAGCAATGCTGAAAGTGATCAGTTAAGACAAGAAGGAAGATGATAAGTAGAGAAAGAAAAGGTGGAAAAGGGGAAATTTTAACTTCTTTAAAATTGTACAGTGCAACACACATTCGTCGAACTACATGTGACAGCCAGAAAAGTTTGTTGAATCCATGTTTAGATGAATACGTGAATACAGCTGTTAGGCAATGAACCCAAACTGCGATATAACCTACTGTACAAGTATATGATCTAAATGTTTGCCATCAAGGACTCATAGATTGATGACATCATCTATGCTTTTTTTGTTGAACAAATAGTGAATAAATTCACCTCTGATTCACTCGCTTAGACAAACAAGACACACCACCATGCCATACAAAATGGTACACACAGAAATTTTTTTTTGTTTTTAAGGGTTTTACGGTGCTTGCAACACATTTAGGTTATCTCAGTGCCAGTAAAAAGGAAAAAAATGGGATAGTAAAAAGTTCTAGAATTACAATTAAAGCACCCAACAGAAAAAAAGACAAAGGGGAACTGGGAACAAATAGGGATCAGATGTAGATTCCAAGAGCATACCACCAATGTACTTAGTTTGAGATCACTTGTAAGTCTCATCTGGACACAAGAACAAAATCCAACAAAGAGGAACACACTCAAATGCTTACATTATACATTAAAAATAACAAATATAATATTACATAACAGAGAGATGATTTACAAGGAAAAAAACATCATCTCCCAAAACAATAACTATGCATTTGACTGTTTCCCTCCCAGCCAGGACTCAAACTAGGGCCAGGAAAAATACCAGTAATCTCATTCCAAGACAAAGACAAAAAGCATGTTGGAAAACAGTTATAAGGGGATAGAAGACACAGTATGTACCTCCCTGCCCGCTTGTACACACAGAAAGTTATAGTGTGAGACAACAGATACTGTCCTTGACATAGAGGTCAAGGTTGTCTCAGTTTATTTCACTGACACAGTGAAAAATTTACTAACGCAATGAAGGACATAATTTGGGAATCATGTCCTTGTTCGTTGAACTTGTGAATCTGTCGAATGTGTGTTCAACGAACGTGTGTTGCACTGTAGTAATTTATAGGCTTCAAATTAACACCGTTTAGTCAATCATTACTGTTGCTCATTAATATATTTCTTTCTCAATCGTAAAAATACACTTTCTTACCTGGAATTCTTTTATAGAAGGGACATTGCCGCTGCCTTCCCCTGTATTGTTTATTCCCATAACTTTCTGATGGTGCTACCATAGATGAGGTAGTTGGATTCTTTGTTGAAGGTTCTGTCAGAGATTTTGCTAAATGGGGAACAGACTTTCTTTTGACAACTGACTTGATCTCATTATTGTATCTTTGATCAGCATCACTTTTAGCTTTAGAAGTCAATAAAGGAGCTTTTGACGAGAAAAAAGACGTTATGGAGACCTGTTTCCTTGCAGCTGTGGATGGTGGGATGGGAGGATCAGCAGAGATAGCAATATTTGATTTGAAATCGTTGTCCAGCTTTTTAGAAGATGAAGGCATGGTGAGCCTTTCATCAGTATGAATACATGATGATCCACTTTCGGAAGGTTGTGAGGGTGGGTTGAATTCATTATCATCCCTCACAAACCCTCCGGCAGGTTCTTTAACTGTGTCTATGAGATCTGAGTCCGAATCGGTTACTGCACTGATAGAATATGACTTATTTCCAACTCCAGAGATTTCACTTTCATCATCTACTACTATCACATCCACAATTCTTGGCTCATCCCCCACTCCAACAAAATCTGTCTCATTTATGTGTCCTTCATCATTGACAACGGTTGACACACTCTCACTTTGATCTGCTGTTAATTCTTGGCTTGATGATGATGTAGAGGCACCAAGATTATCTCGTTCTACACTGTAGTTTGGAATGGAATAAGGGATTAATTCACAAGACTGATCTGATGAATTTGATGATTCTTCTTCAGAATCTGACAGCTTTGCCTTTTTAGAGGACGTTTTAGTTGGACTCAAATACTGCATTATACCACTTGAATCATCGGAAGCCACCTCTTTCCTTTTCTTTGAAATTTTCAAATCATCACTATTTCGTGGTTGGTTGGTCTTTGTCTTTAGTGGTGATCGGGATTGGGAAAATAGAGAATTTCTTTTACTTTTGCGAATGTCATTTTTGTCTTTGTGAATGTCACAATTACTGTCTTGTTTCTTCTTTTTCTTTGAAAACATGGAAGCCCACTGCACAGCTGATTTTTCATTGCTGATAGGTTTTGTTTTGATGTTTGTAAGAGGAAAGTCATCATCTGAATCAATCAAATCTACAACAGCACCCTCTTTCTCTTTTGTTTTAGTGGGGATGGTATTCTTAGATGTTGAACCCTGTGATTTACCTGCAGTAAAAAGTACAATTGCAATCAATAAATAAAACTAATCAAAATCATAGTCTATAGCGATAATAATAATAATAATAATAATAATAATAATAACGATAATAATAATAGTAATAATAATAATAATAATAATAATATCAATATCAACATTTGCGAACATTGTCAAGGCATAAAAAAAAAATTAATTAAAAATAATCATTTAGATTAAATATAAGAATTTCATAATTTGTGATCAACTCCTGCTGAAAACAGAAATTACGCTTGAAGGAAGTAAGCACAAAATTATTGTAATAATCTTGTTATTGTGGTATCTTGTTATTTGGGTTGCAGGGGGTACATACAATAATGAAGCCTCTTTGTAGTTTTCTTCAAGTTACGTGTAGTTTCTAATGAGGAAGGTGTAATATAGTCGATGGAGTAAATGAGAGAGATTTGATAGGGAGGATGTATGGAGTTGTTCTGAGAGGTTTGGTGGCGAGATATTTCTTGATAATGAGGTGTAGTTTTTGTTGTTGAGAATGAGATGTGTGTAGTTGCCAGTGCCGCTATTTTGGCAGGCAGCGTGGCAGGCTTCTTGAGGCTTGGGACGAATGAAGAGGGAGTGATAGAACAAAACAAGATCTTATTTTGCGCAAGAGATATGCTGAGTTTTTCTCTCGCGCAATGCTCAGGGTCGTGATTGGTTCTAAGGAAGGGGCGACACTGTCAAATAAAGAAACAGAAATAACACACTATTAAATCTTACTATCTAATAGTTTTATTTCAATTAGGATTGCCCCCGACGTGAGTCGGGAGGCGAATGACCAATGCATGTTATATAATGGAATAGAAAATGAAGATTGGCACTCAGCCCTCAACGTAAGTCGAGTGGCGATACGGCCAATGCATGTTATATAATGGAATAGAAAATGAAGATTGGCACTCAGCCCTCAACGTAAGTCGAGTGGCGATACGGCCAATGCATGTTATATAATGGAATAGAAAATGAAGATTGGCACTCAGCCCTCAACGTAAGTCGAGTGGCGATACGGCCAATGCATGTTATATAATGGAATAGAAAATGAAGATTGGCACTCAGCCCTCAACGTAAGTCGAGTGGCGATACGGCCAATGCATGTTATATAATGGAATAGAAAATGAAGATTGGCACTCAGCCCTCAACGTAAGTCGAGTGGCGATACGGCCAATGCATGTTATATAATGGAATAGAAAATGAAGATTGGCACTCAGCCCTCAACGTAAGTCGAGTGGCGATACGGCCAATGCATGTTATATAATGGAATAGAAAATGAAGATTGGCACTCAGCCCTCAACGTAAGTCGAGTGGCGATACGGCCAATGCATGTTATATAATGGAATAGAAAATGAAGATTGGCACTCAGCCCTCAACCTAAGTCGAGTGGCGATACGGCCAAAATTAGTAATATAATGATAATCGAATGTATCAATAAAACATGAATATTTACCAAGTGAGATAATGGTATCGAATATGCCAACATCATTAAGCATAAAAGCATAAGATATAAATCACTACCAACAATCTCAGAAGTTTGGTATAATTCTATGATGCAGGGCATCATCAGGACATTATACAGCTATAACGATTAATGACCAAGAAAGCTTGACAGACAGACCGATAACTGAGCATACAGCTAGTCAGACAATAGGTACTTATGCCTATATGTGTATCAGGTGACAGGCATATAGATAGTTGAATAGATTATTAGGTAGATTGATATGTAGCCAACTGTAATCTCATACTAAGTAATTGAAAAGGTAAATATATAAAGATGGGTACATATGTGCATAGGCAGACAGATTAGTAAGTATACAGATAGATAGGTCCGTAGGTCGGTCGGTAGATGGATGGATGGATAGATAGATAGATAGATAGATAGATAGATAGATAGATAGATAGATAGATAGATAGATAGATACAGAGAGATATAGATGGATAGATGGAAGGGATGTGACAGTGACAGGATAACTATACCAACATTAGAGTAGGCCGATATTATTTACAAATCACCAGTAATAAAGATCGTGGTAAGTTTGTAATCGTGATAAACAGATTATTGCTAGCACTCATGTAATCAATTAATTAGACTAAGTATTTTCCTCATGACAGATACAAGTTATACTGGCACGTATTCGATTTACTGTCATTACACAAAGGCATTAACAATCCACGGAAATGATATGAATAAAATAAGAAATCACGATGTCAATAATTAAAACAATAAATGCAACAGCAACAATAATAATAATAATAATAATAATAATAATAATAATAATAATAATGCTTATGACAATGTTAATAATAAAAGTTCAACATACCTGTCAAATAAAGAAACAGAAATAACACACTATTAAATCTTACTATCTAATAGTTTTATTTCAATTAGGATTGCCCCCGACGTGAGTCGGGAGGCGAATGACGTTGAAGCGAGGTGCGCCACTGGTTTTATCCTTTCTCCCCACTTAAGTGCGACGGCGCGCAGCATACCGCAAGACGAATAGAAGGAGACCATAACAGAAAGTGCTATTTAAAAAAATACAAGAAGTATGAAACCATCATACTACATTATTAATATTCAAGATCTTGACGTAAATTTGAGTGGTAATCTCATTAGTCCTGTAACAAAAGTTAGAATCTAGGAACAATTTTTGACGGTTCACTGACAATGGAGTTTCTTATAAATATAAGAACAATATGCAATCGGTTAATTTTCAAACTCAGAAAAATATCTCATATTAGTCCATTAATATCTGAGCAACAACAGAGAAATTATCAAAAACTAGAAGATTGTAATTATCTCTGTTTTGGTCTTTCCCATTCGAAAATGAAACGACTGCAGACGATACAAAACCAGGCAGCTGGACTGATTTTTAAAGAACAAAAAAAATGTGCCCTCGCCCTTTTTAAAAAGCTGCATTGGCTACCAGTAGATAGTGGAATTAAACTTAATGCTGCAGTTCTTGTTTATCTCTGCCTTGAAGGCTAAGGCCCATCCTACTTGTCTGAATTACTCCAGACAGCCACAAATGTTGAGATTGTAGACTCATTTCCCTCGACTACTTGTACCGAAACAAATACAAAACTTGGTGAGGGAGCGTTCTCTTGTTTTGGTCCGTACATGAACTTGGAATGCTGAGGGAATCAGCAGTAAAGCAGTTTAATTGTATTTAAATCTAAATTAAAGAACATGCTTTTTAAGGAGCAATTTAGTAAATTCTATAAATTCAACAGGACATTTTGTGTGTGTGTGTGTGTGTGTGTGTGTGTGTGTGTGTGTGTGTGTATGTGTGTTTGTAAAGCATTTAAAGCTTATGTATGGAATAGATGCTATACAAGTGCGTGTTATCATTATTACTATTATCATTATTACATACTAGATTCTAGAATACTGCTGAATTTTCAACTTAATGCTATTGTTCATGTCAAAGTCAAAATCTTCATGAGTGAAGGTGGACATTTATGGAAATAAATAAGATTTACATTATCAAAACAAGATATCTGAAGGTGTGGGTTTGATAGTTTTGCTAAAACATTTACATAGGGGATATTTGTCATTTGACTTTAATAATAATGATAATAATAATAATAACAACAACAACAACAACAACAACAACAACAACAACAACAACAACAACAACAACAACAACAACAACAACAACAACAACAACAACAACAACAACAACAATAATAATAATAATAATAATAATAATAATAATAATAATAATAATAATAATAATAATAATAATAATAATAATAATACCACAGAGGTCATTTTAAATAAATACTTACCTCGCCTAGACATTGAACTTTTGTAGTTCCAAATGTCATCCTCATCATCACTTGCAAGCACAGCAGACATAATTATTTCCTGGCGAAAATTTTTAATAAAATCCTTAAAATTATAAAAACAACATACTGACATTACATTGTCATGTTAATCTGTTTTGGTTGATTTACTTCTTATCCCACAGCCTGGTAACATAAAAATTAATTCTTTTAAGACATTATCACAAAGTTTCTCAATGCAACTTTATCTTACACCAGTGCCTGCTCCCAAATTTCTCAATTTGATATTTTCAAAAATAAAAATGGAGCTATTCAAATGTCTTCGTCCTTGTCTTATTGAGTTTAATGTGTGTTGTGTGATGAAAGTGAGGGTTTACAACATAAAACGCATACCCTTGAGAAGAATATAAGAGTTGAGATTGTCCCAACAATCAGGAACCTCTGTGATGAGATGGTAGCAAGTCTGACAGGTAACTTCAGATCCCCTGTCGAGGTAGACTGATTTTTTTGTAATGGATTTTTTCTTGTGTTTTTCTATCTTGCTTTGCCTGGCACTGTTTTGTACACACTTATATTATATAATAATAATAATTTTAAATGTACATTTATATAGAACTTATGCCGACGCTTTGAGCCACTGCACATTGATTATCAGTCAAAACATTACATACTGCAGATTCAAACATACAAAATCAAGCTCACGTACATCCAATCACACATACACACACACACACACATCCATATATACACTGTACATACATATATTGCACACAAATGTATATATATATATATATATATATATATATATATATATATATATATATATATATATGTGTGTGTACATATATATGTATACTGTGTGTGTACTTGTACACGACATATTCATATAATATGTGTGCACATACACACTTTGCAATAATTACTGGCATAATCTAATTAAAATACTTTTACTTTTCAGATCTTTCCCAATGAAACTAGAGCAGTAAGTAATGCTGAAAGAATTCCTTCATACCAAAAACATCTCATGTAAATCCATAGTAAGGAGGAAACAAGAGTTCTCTGGGCCTAGTTTTGTACATTTGTGTAAAGCATATAATTTTTTCTTCACACTTTAATTCATTATTATCTACCCTTCGTGTTTATGTTTGGTCTCCCAAAATCCATTCCAAGCTAAGAATCTGATCTCTAAACACATCCTTTACTTCAGTATTTTCTTACAATACAACCATACCAATGACTTTTGGTGTAACAATTTTACATTGTTAGATAATAAATAATATCGAAACATCAATAGTTCGTTTAAAAATAATTTTGACATAGAAAATACAATTTAAAAAACGTTTGACATTGAGCCACCCAGGAAAAAAAAACATGGCCCACTTTTCAATCTCAACCTACCAAAATGTTTGAGAATGAAAGATAAAATTATGGATAAAGATATGCGATTTAATTGCTGGTAATTGGAATGCTGCTTTATGGGAATACCTGCTAAATTGAAATAATCTGTAAATGGTAGAATTTTTGCATTATAATGTCTACTGGTTAAACAGAACACATGCCAGATAATTGGAACAATCTCAGACCTTCATAACATTGTAATAATATTTTTTCTTTCCAAGAAATGAAAGATATAATTATCCTGAGTGTGATTAACGATAAGTGTCTTCAAATGAACAAATATGTCCCCTAATTATAAATGGCATCAAGCCTTTTCTTTGGCAAGATTTTAAATGTTTAATAAAATGTGGCTTTCATTTCTGTTTATTAAAAGATCTGGATAGCAAAACACAGATAAAAGTGCTCAGCTCGGCTTTACTATTAGTACTGTTATATTCAGTTATATTACAGGATCCTACGGTAATCTAAGAACTAAGCGATTTTTGGTTTCATTGCCAACACTCTTCGTTGGATAAAAATTGAGATTGTGATTGGGAATGTGAATGAGTTAGTGGACAAAGTAATAGAAATCTAGTAACGAAGTGGCAATTCGGACTCGAGTCTGAATAGTCTCCCATGGATAATCGGGCTCAAACTCTAATGTTCGTGCGCATACATAGGTGAGGACGACACAATGTTGGCAGTAAGCAGAGGGTGAGAGTGATAAAGAACTAGAAATAGAACTCGCCCATATCATACTGACTTAGTTCATACCCCAACTTTGGACTGTAAAAGGATTGTTGCCTATCTCACACTAGCAGAATATGTAATTTTATAATTATTTACTTTTGTCATGATTTTATTTGGACATCGTGTTATGTTGTCAGAAAAGCTTTTCATTTATACCACAATTACTTTGATTGACTTTTGTAGGGATCTCTAGCCGTAAACAAAACGTACGGCTACGGTGACCATAGCAATGATAGTCATTCTTACATCCGCTCTGCCTCGTCCCAGGTTTACCCGGCCCATATAAAAAAGCCTAGGGGATCTCTCACTCTGACTCTCACTCTATCATTTTATCATTACCACCCGATTCATCGCCCAATTCAAGGTAAACTATATTTTTATACTTTAATAATTTAATAGTTTTAACTTAGTAATTCCATGATCACCGGCCATCTGGATCCATCCTAGCCTTGGAACCTACAGCCAGAATACCGAGTTCTGGCAATCACGGTAGTTACTATACTTTTGAAGAGTTTTGACTCTTTTCTTTTTAATTTCTATCTGGACTTCCAATTGATCCATGATTTGTCTTTCTCGTCAAATAAAGAGGGTTTAGACTACCTGTTGATAGTCACTAAAATCGTAATTTTGATTTGCATTAATTTTTTGCAATTATCAATAACTAAAATATTAAAAAAAAAAAAATTAAAGGGAGGCCTTCCAAAAGCTCCGACATCCCCAGTATTCTTGTCTTTTATAGTACTATCTAGTAGGGGGTTGGGAGGGGGGGGGGGAACTTTAACAAAAAAAAGTTTCCCCCCTCCCAAAAAGCCCTATTATTACTATTATTAGATGATATTAGATAGTATTAGTATTAGACTTAGAACATTTATAAAAAAAAGTTTCCCCCCTCCCAAACCCCCTACTAGAACAAGAATACTGGGGATGTAGGAGCTTTCGGAAGGCCTCCCAAATTAAAAAAAAAACAAGCAAAGATTATACTACTGCCACAGGAGACTATTCAGTCTCGAGTCCGAATAGCTGCAGTGCAGCCATCTAATGATGACCTCTCTAACTCTATTGAGCCAGCGAAAAAAAAGGGGAAATGAAAAAAAAATTAATAATCATTCGAATCAAATTCGAGAAAATATATGGAATTTTAAATTCTTCATTCTATTTCCTTACCTACTTTTTCTTCGTCAAAGCAACAACACAAACACCGAATGCGCGAAATAGATTCGTAGCTTTATCATCAAATTTGATTCGGTAAACAAACTTCAAATACGACGTGAAGAGTCTTCTTACAGCTTGAGCTGTTCTAATGAAGCCGGCCAAATATTCGCATTAAATAACACATTATTTATTTATTATTTATTCATTCATTCACCTATTGATTCATTTCGTATTCGTCGATGACCTATTTAGTTTCAATCTAATTAAATTTTATTTATTCATGCATACTAAGATCTTGGAGCAAAATACGGCATTTATAACAACCTTACTGTCAATAGGCTGTATGAAATTTGATTGACTGGTCATTGTTGGAGATTACAACTTTCCTAACATTAAATGGACCCATGTCTAACTTTTCCCGCCTCTCTTTTTGTCGAGGCAATTAGGGAGGCTTACTTTATTCAGCTGGTGACACAGGCTACGAGACACCGACTGAACCAAACTAGTAATATACTCGACTTGGTAACGATGATCATTGGATTAACAATATTGACCATTTGCCCTCGGTGGGGAAAATTGATCATGACTCACTCCTTATAATATCGTTAAATCTTTCATCCACCAAACACCCTTCAATGTTTATTTTGATTATTTCAAAGGTAACTACAATGCTTGTAGAGAAGACCTGAATGCCGTGAATTGGGATGCTCTTGAAGGCTACGGTGTGAATGAAGCGAGGGTATTTTTTAAAGACAAACTAAAGTTTATAGAATCTAAACACATTCCATTAAGACGTAATAAAATTGTTAGATCTAATAAACCATTGTGGTTGACAAAAAAAAAACAAAAAAAAAACAAAAAAAAAAACAAACGCTAAACGTACAATCAATAATATAAGAAACATAGATTGTACAAGAAATTCAAATAGTATCCTACAACAAATAATTTTTAGAATTATGTCAAGATTAGAAATAACACCTAATACACGGTTCAAAATGCAGTCAAAACGTATGAATGTACATTGGCACACGAATGTAAAAATAGTCCGAAAGGCTTTTGGAGATACGTCAACAGAAAGTTGTAAAGAAAACCGGGTGTCAGTGTCTTACTGTATGATGGTGGTGCCGGTTTTAAATGATTATTTTTTAATCTGTGTTTGTTTCAATGTTGCAAATCAATTAAACGTTCCCGATCTCTATATTACACAAGAAGACATACTTGCCAAATTGTTGAATTTAGATGTGGCTAAAAGCATTGGACCCGATTCACCTCCATGCCTCCATCCGCGTTTACCGAGGGAAGTGGCCCTTGAAACATCACCGCGCGGCTATCAACAATATATAATACGTCTCTTGAATCTGGCACCTTACCCATTGAATGGAAACAAGCCAATGTGACTGCCATTCATAAAAAGGGCAGCAAAATGGATGCCGCAAACTACAGACCCATCAGTTTAACATGCATACTCTGCAAGGTTATGGAGTCTATCTTGAAAGACCTAATAAGGGACTTTCTTGAAAGTCATACGATGCTAAACGATAACCAGCATGGTTTTAGATCAAAGAGATCATGCATTACTCAACTTTTACAGGTGATGGAGGATTTTACCAAGTTAATTGGTCGTGATCAATGCATTGATGTTGTTTATCTTGATTTCCCCAAGGCTTTTGATTCTGTACCACATGCGAGATTATTCATTAAACTAAAAGCATATGGATTTAAATGGAATATCTTTTACTGGATTAAAGACTTTCTTAATAATCGAATACAAAGAGTCATTGTCAATGGGATGGGGTCGGATTTTAAGAATGTCATAAGCGGTGTACCCCAAGGAAGTGTATTGGGACCACTTTTATTTCTTTTATATATAAATGATTTACCATGTGGCATAAATTCAGCCTGCAAACTGTTTGCAGACGATACGAAGATGTATGGTACAACTGAGCATCATGACATTCTACAAAATGATATATATTCACTTTTCAAATGGTCTACAATAATATGGCTTTTGGATTTTAATGTTTCGAAATGTAAAGTATTACATATTGGAAAAAATAATCCATGTCATAATTATTTTACGGTTACTTCTATGTCAAATCTACTTTCCGTTGTGCCTTATGAAAAAGATGTGGGAGTTACTTTTGATTCATTTTTGAATTTTGATGTACATATTGATGGGAATAATATATAGAGCCTTTAAAAGACTTGATAAAACCATATTTTTGTATTTGTATAAATCGCTCGTTCGACCAATTCTAGAATACGGAAATTGCATATTGAGCCCATTATATAAAAGACAATCTATAGGTATTGAAAGTGTACAGAGGAGAGCTACCAAAAAGATTTATGCCACACAGTATTTATCTTATAAGGAAAGGCTAGAATTTCTTGACTTACCAAGTTTGAAATATAGAAGAATTCACGGGGATTTAATTCAGGTTTATAGATTAGTAGATGGTCTGGATGGGATAGACTTTTCGGATTTTTTTCTTCATATTCTAATATTACTTTTACTAGAGGGGACAAGTTTAAGATTTTTGTCACTAGATGCAAAACAAACATAAGATAAAACTGGTTCGGTATTCATATTGTCCAGAAATGGAACCATTTGAAATTTGAAACAAAGAATGCAAAATCTATGGATTATTTTAAGGTGTTAGTAGACAGGGAATTATATGATGAGAGATTTATATATTACGAATGATGCTTGATTGCACTGCTGTCGACATGCCTTTCAATCTTGTATGTAAATATCATGCATTGTTATCTTATTATGGTTATCTTCTATATGTATGGATGTATATATATATATATATATATATATATATATATATATATATATATGTGTGTGTGTGTGTGTGTGTGTGTGTGTGTGTGTGCTTTGGGTGTCAGGTTAAAGATATATGTTTGTACATCACACATACATGAGTATAATTAAGTTGATATACTATCTTTACCACGTGTATCATTATTGTAATCTTTCAATCAATTTAATATTAAGGAAGGGCATTCAAGATATTTTATCATATTTCGCCCTGTACCACATGTTATGTTATGTTATAACAATATCTGGCACAATAGAATCTACATTATCGGAAAATGGACCTGATGGACCTAAAATTTTAAAAATAATCTGAAGGTGTCTGATTCGTTTCTTTGGGATTTCACAAGATTCTCTATTGCTTCAATCGACAGGAAAGATCTTTACACAATAGAATTAAATCACACCTGAAATCTGATCTTTCATGGAGAAAGCACCGCGTTTGGTATTATTCCTAAACGTTTTACTTTATCTTTGTCCAAAGCCAACTTACATTAAATTTATTTTTCACCATTTTTAGCGTTCTATTATCATACTTTCGTTTTTATCATCACTGAGCTTTATAATACCATGTAGACCCATGATGTTTATAGCGAATTTTAGGTATTCGTATTTTTAAAAGGAGTCCTGCTTTTCATGTTTGAATACTTATTCACATTTAGCCAAAAACATGATTTATGTCTTGTCTATTTATTATCAATTCAATATGCCTCAAAAGTATTAAAAGCGCATTTGAATAATAATAAAATTTGTGCCGTGCCCAACCAGGGAGATAAGGTTAGAAGCGAGTATCATCCAAAAAAAAAAAAAAGGGGGGGGGGGGGGCTTTCAACTATAATCAATAGTAACATCATCTTCTGATCATCTAATTATCTTGATTTTGCCCTGACGCAAATTATATTTTGAAAATTTTAAAGGGAAAGTGATCGAAGGGAGGTTATCCGTTAAAAGATTCAAAAACTATTAATATATTATTTTGTTATTTCCCATGATTTCAAAGCCAATCTGCACGATCATCCAGGTTGGTGCCATCCTTTTCTTGATCTCGTCTACCGTTTTTACTTTTGGTAATTTTTTGCTTGCTATTGTAAATCAGACTATTATTTGAATGTCAATAAATTATGTTTAAACATTGTTATACACATGTTCAAAAACGGAGAGAGAGAGAGAGAGAGAGAGAGAGAGAGAGAGAGAGAGAGAGAGAGAGAGAGAGACACACACACAAACACACACACACACACACACACACAGAAGGGAGGGGGGGGGGGGGGGGAGATTGACTTACAATTGAGACAAAA
>NC_088361.1:25717529-25742529 GCF_034508935.2 Berghia stephanieae | reverse complement strand
GAATTTCCTTTAATTAGATCTACACAAATTATTATTGCAGTTTTCAGGAGTTTCGTAGGATAGTTGAAGGATATCAGTTTTGTTTTCTTATATTTCGTGCTAAAT
Organism: Berghia stephanieae; assembly: GCF_034508935.2. Taxonomy (NCBI): domain Eukaryota; kingdom Metazoa; phylum Mollusca; class Gastropoda; order Nudibranchia; family Aeolidiidae; genus Berghia; species Berghia stephanieae. The sequence continues at coordinate 25,742,424 of NC_088361.1, read as the reverse complement.
TCAGGACTCATTTTTTTTTCCGAAAATATCAAATAACCTAACTAGAATTATACACTTTTTGGAGTTGTACGCCACTGTGATTATTCAAGACATTTGTTCAGATTACGGTTTTCTTGGAGGATTTTGCGAATCGGAGGAGAGAAATGATTCGTAGAACCTAAACAAGGACAATGCCGGAATCTTTTCGTCCAAGCCTGTGGCTATTTGTCGCCGCAGTGCTTTGGTCGGCTACAGTTGCTCAACGTGAGTACATCTGTTACGATTCTATCATTAAAGTAACGACATATCCGTCAAATTTGCACCATACTCAATCAAATGTTAATGTGGCAAGTTGAATTTTTGTTTTGAACTAAGTTTTCATATGTTGTGGTGAAAACTTATCAATTTGTTTAAAGGTATGGTTTCCATGTAGAAATCCCTATTTGAGTTGCAAGAATTAGATGAGTGTTGAAAGAACAATAAACGAAAAGAATAAACGAAAAGAACTATAAATGGTTGTTTAGCACTCACATGTTTTATTCATTCAAAAGGAAAACCGCGAAACAAACATTCGGCGCACAATCACAGTCTGATATTTATCATGCAACGTGAAGCGGACGCTAAGAAATGAATTATTTTCAGACTAAATTATGAAATTGTGTAGGTTGAATTTTAACCAGTTAACTGCCGTACTCTGGAAAGACCTCGCGAGGTCCCAGGTTTGAGAGTTTTTCCCAAGATGAGGGTAATTGAAATCGATCGATATTTGGACAAGTTTTCTGGCCAAATTTTAAATACGTCGTTCGAAAATACGGCAGTTATCTGGTTAATATTGAGCGGTATAAATGTGCTTCTAAGCCTGCCAAAATAACAAGCTATTAATTGTCAAGATAATTCAATGTCATGATCAGTTTGGCATTGATTTTAATTTCCCTCGTTTTGCTAACCCCTACACATTACCGGATTGAAGTTGAAAATCACAAGCTAAGTTTATCCCAGTTAAAATGCCCTTTTCTGCAACTTTTTCAATTAGAGTCTAATATTAAATAATAGACGTCAATGTTTATTTTTAACGAATTATGTCTGCGATCAACGATAACACGTAATATTCAAAGGATAAATCATGTTATTCTAGATTGTCCCGTTGCAGGTTGAATTTTAGAGGAACTTACCATAATATCTTTTATTATGCTTTTTTCATCCACTGGTTTCTAAATATTCTTAATTTCTCTCTTCAAGTTCCATCTTGCAATCATGTTAAAAGTAATAAATGTCTTAACAAGGGTGATTTGGTAAGATAGAATGATGCTTTTGGTGTTGTAGAATGTGTCAACGTCTATAAGTGTCTGCATTGTCCTCACAGATAGCTACCCTATCGAAATATACAAATATATATATATATATATATATATATATATATATATATATATATATATATATATATATATAATATAATAAATATATATATATATATATATATATATATATATATATATATATATATATATATATATATATATATATATATATATATATATATTCCTCGTTAAGTGAGCGCATGTTATTGTCTTTACTTCTCCGAAACGGTAAACTCTAAAACTTAGGTAAGCCTTATTTATTTTTATTTTCCAGTAAGAAAATGTAAAGGGGGGGGGGGGGGGGGGGGGGGGGGGGGGGGGGGGGGGGGGGGGGGGGGGGGGGGAGAAAAAGAAAAGAAAAGAAAGACACTCGTTTATATCTATGATATTAAAAAAAAATTGATTCTGGTTTTCAACGTGAGGCGACTATGACTAACTCAGAGGTCATTCTATACCCACCCCTCTCCCCAAAGACTGCGAGTTCTCGTTTTGCTCCAGCGCTTTTACTTGTAAGCAAATCTATAGCTTTGATGTAACTTGTAAGTTTGTCACTTGTCACTGACCACATAGAATGGCCTTACCCGTTGTCGTTACAGCATTGGTATACAAGTCCGACGGCTGTTCGTCCAATCATTATGGATATAAATTGAACATATTCTAAGACTCAGTGATCAGACCCAATATTATTGGTAAGATAAGGATGGCGTTGCTGAACACTCATGTATCAGATGGAATGGAATAACAACAACGTGCAGCTATGAGGACTTGTGGTATAGCACTCAACTTCGAATCGGGAGATCCGCTTTGAGCGGCGTATAGTTGGATCATTTGAAAAGGCTCTTTACTCACATTCTCTCACCGCCTTGTATAACATGGTTGTAATGGTCGATGTTTTGTATCATTTTTTGAGATTTCCATTAGAACAATGAGCCCATAATGAATTGGGTTATCATACCTGTAAATAAGTGGACGTCGATGTATAATCATCAACATGAAAAAAAGGTCAAGTTTACACAATTTATTCTGGACAATAGGTATAGTTTTGGTGGGTTTTTTTTTGAGGTTGCAAAAACAAAAACAAAAAATCACATTACAGATTGTTTTGTTTTTACTCCAAACTCCCTTTTAAACACCTGACACACCCCGGCATAATAATACTGGTTTGAAACGATTTACGACATTTATTTTGATCATTCTAAGGATAAACTATTGATTTATAAAGTTATCTCGATGGCTTATGTCTCATCTCTCCACTCCCCCCCCCCCGTCTCTCTCTCTCTCTCTCTCTCTCTCTCTCTCTCTCTCTCTCTCTCTCTCACAGTCTCTCTCTCTCTCTCTCCTCCCCCAATGAAAACTACGAATTTTACAATTTGAAATGGACTAATAAAATTTAATCAGTGCCTATCTACTTGTCTTTACTTTAATAAGTTATGTCTATTTTAAGGAATGAGAGTTTAAAATTTCAGAGTTTTTAATGTGATCATCGCAAGTTTTTGCGTCTATGTGGTCTAGTGATAAGACACTCGTCTTAAGATCGGAAGGCCCAAGGTTCGAGCTCCGCTCTAAGCGGTGCATTGTCAAGTCCTTGGCAAAGCTCTTTACTCACATTCTCTCAACGTAATCAAGTGTAAAATGAGTATTTGGCCGTTAACAGCGTTGCCTCTGTCGAGAAAAAATAATATCGCCTAGCAGGCGTCATGTCTCGTCCTTCATGTTAAGTGTGACTCCTTGTTCAGCGCTTTGAGCGTGTTTAGTGGATAGTGTGCTATACAAATGCTTAACCAATATTTTTGCGACGCAGATAGAAAACCTAGCTCGATGAGATGATTTTAAATAATAATTTCAGGATTTCCTTAATCCCATCAAGATTCGGAAATTCCTTTATTCAAAGAGTCAACAATGTTATGCTCTAGAACATTTATGAGAAAAGATTTAACTCACTCAATCCTAGAGAGTTTTCATACTTTTCATAATTGGAAAAAAAATAATGTATCAAAATGAGCATTACATAGATAGTTTTATTCAACTACCATTAACATGTAAAAACTAAAAACATTAGCTTTGATACTACGTCAGAAAAATGTAATAAATGGGCATGGGGTAAAAGTAACCCGGGTAATCTACGGATATAGTCGGTGTTAGGGTTGAGTGAGTTAAGCTATCAATGAAGTTATTGAGTTCAATCAGTCTGTGCCGCTACGCCTTGCATTGTCATCTTTACATCCAATTTTCTCTCTCCTAATTTCACGCCCTATTTAGCATATTTTAACTTCAACTTCACAATCTTATTTTATGATTAGCTTTTCACGTCATCGGGAGTCCCGAAAGCTCAGTTGGTAGAGCACTCGCTTCACAGGCAAAGGGATAGAGATCGATCCCGGGTGCAGTCGAGAATTTTTTTTTCCGACACCCCCCCCCCTCCCTCCTGTCCACCCAGCAGTAAATGGGTAATTAGATCTGTTAGATCTGGTGGAAAGTGCTATGCGATAGACTAGCGTTCTATCCAAAGGGTAGCAAGCAAGTACTATTGTCAGTTTCACGCTATAGAAACCGGGATAAACTCCGGCTCCAGGGGCCTTACGGCTCTGAAGGACCACTTTTTCACGTCATTCACTGTGGACTGTGGACTGATCAAGACACATCAGCTGCTTCTATCCACCTCGTGCTTTAGATGAGTTTTAAAAACATTAATTGTCACCAACCTTGTCAATCCGGTATTATGACGGAATGAAAATTGTAACACGCACTCTCAAATTGGTGTTGTGCCTGGATGAACTCACTCACTCACTCACTCACTGACTGATTCACTCATTCCAATGATCAGTTGATCTTCGGAGGGACATTCATGCAGCATGTAGACTTCACAACCTTACGCCATCCGTCACGGTCTCTGGCCTTTTCCAGAAGGCTATTAAGATCCAGGCCTCTCCACTCTTTGATGTTGTCTTGCCATATTTTTTTTTTCTGTCTTCCTCTTTCCCTCTGTCCCTCTACAGTGTCCTGTGTGACAGTCTTGCACAGATTATCATGGCGGACAGTCTGTTCGAATCATGACAATTTCCTTCTTTTGACTATTGACAACAGTGGTTCCTATCCTCCTGCTCGATCCTGTACCTCTTCTAAAATATCCTTATTAGTGCTGTGCTCCAAATATGGATGGACTTAGTGCTGTAAATTGAATTTTTATCGCCATAGATAGGAAACTTAGGTTACTTTCTATTCCTTATGTTGGAGGAGATCAGGGCAGAGATGTCGTGACGTCACAACTTATGCTTTTCCGGTTCCATACTCATTGGAAGTGTATATGTAACCAGTCCTTCGAAGGACTTTTAATGAATTATAAGGCTGCATAGGTGTTTTAGTAGCAGGGTGTTTTAGATTACGGGACGTAAAAGAGCGAGGAGGGATGGTCTTTATGGACCACCAACATACATTTAGACTAGAAAATAAGATCAATTATACAAGGTATTTATCCAGTCCTCCAGAAGAGTGGTTTTACACTTCCATTGAGATTGGAGCCAGTTTTTTTTTACATCCAAATTTTTTCCCCTATTTATTACAGTGCAAAAAAAAAATCAAATTCGTAATTCTTATTATTTGAATTCTAAAATTATTTTTCAAGGAATTATCTATCCCGACATAAAATTTAATAATGTTGAGAAAACGGGTCAAATGGTTATATCTAGTGTCTAAATTCTTGGAATTGGGAAATATTCAATTTTTGAATCTCAAGAAAAAAAATCAAACTGCCCTCGATGAAACATTTATACGAACTCAAAATTGTCAAAGCTCAGCTTAAAATTAAATTTAGTGACCCACCGTCTCAAAGCGGTATTATGCCAGGATGGACTAGGTGATGGAAATTGAGTTTGTAGCCACAAATGTGTCACTTGGGGTTAATTCATATTGGTCATAAATACAGTTTCTCACACTGAAAAGAAATAAAAGATCACATTTCTTATCATTTTAATTCTAAGTCCCAGTCATCCCGATATAATACCGTTTTGAGACCGGGGGGGGGGGGGGGTCACTTTTTAGAATCAGGTACACCACGTCCAACAGAATACTGCCGTGTTCTAAAGAGAATAAGACGCCAATTAGACATATTGAAAATATCAAATTAAGAAATTAAGGAGCAGGCAACGGTGTAAGATAAAGAACTGAACAAATGTGTATTAAAGGTGTCAGACAATACATGAAAAAGACCATCCCAAAAAAATCAGTCGAACTCGACTGGGGATCGAATCTCAGACCTTCTGATTACCGGTCAGACGTGATACCATTACATATTTAATTTTATCAGAAGGTCTGAGGTTCGATTCCCAGTCGAGGTCGACTGATGTTTTGGGATGTTTTTTTTTTCTCTTGTATTTTTCTTTCTTGCTTTGCCTGGCACCTTTCATACACAGTTGTTCAGTTCTTTATCTTAGAAATTTTGGCCGCCAGATAATAGGCCCTTCAAATATCGATTGATTAAAATGACCCTCATCTTAGCAAAAAACTCTCAAATCTGGGACTTCATTAAGGTAATTTAAATCGATCGATATTTGAAGGACGAGTTTTCTGGCCAAATTTTTAAATATGTTTTCTTTCAGAGTACAACATTCAAATAGTAAAATGTTGGGGGTTTTCCCTGTTTCATTTCCAGATCACTGAAAACGGTTTATTGTAATTTAAACGTATCTCTTTTTACAGTCAACAGATTTGTGTAATTTAATGACCGCATATTTTACGCTTGTTTGAACTTTTTGTTAATTAGTTTTAAGGATTACTCGAATTTCTAAAAACTTCAATAAAAGCACTATCTGATTGAATTAATGGCGTTGATAACAGATGTTATTGTAGAAGTAATAGTTATTGTAAAATCAACAGCAGCAGTAGTCATGGTAGTAGTGATAGTAGTTATAGTGGATGTAGTAGTGATATAGATAATAGTAGTAGTAGAAGTTGTTGTTGTAGTAGTAGTATTAGTTGTTGTTGTTGTAGTAGTAGTAGTAGTAGTAGTAGTAGTAGTAGTAGTAGTAGTAGTAGTAGTAGTAGTAGTAGTAGTAGTAGTAGTAATAGTAGTAGTAGTAGTAGCAACAATAGTAGTAGTAGTAGCAGTACTAGTATTAGTAGTAGTTTCAGCAGCAGCAGCAGCAGCAGCAGCAGCAGCAGCAGTAGTAGTAGTAGTAGTAGTAGTAGTAGTAGTAGTAGTAGTAGTAGTAGTAGTAGTAGTGGTAGTAATAGTGGTGGTAGCAGTAGTAGTAGAAAGTGTTTTCTGTGTAAGGGCAAGGAGGGAAACGATTTTTAAATGAAGAAGACAATAAAGTATCCTCTTTGTTTAAAGGTATCATATGACTGCTGGTGTGAAAAGGACGCCTGACGGACGACTAGTTACACATATAATAGAGTTTTGGTTCATTATGCAAGGTGAAAAATGGAGTGTGGCGATGCGCATTGGACATGTTGGAAATGTGAAAATTCGTTATGAATCTAAAATACGAATACCTCAGTACATTGACAAAACACTTGTTTTCATTTTAGTCAGAAATATCGATCAATTTATATGTCCTACAGGTTGTCCAAAATTATCGATTGGAAAACAACATTTTTCTTATCATCGATAAAACAAATATAGCCTCTAAGAAGTCTCCGATTAAAAAAAATTATGACAAGTTTACGTCATGTTAAATTATTGATACAAACTTCTGACAAAATGCAATAATATGTGTTGATTCAGTAATTGTTGATTTAATAATAAATGATAATAAATAAAACTCCCATTATTCATCCCCAAGGGGAAATTTGTATTTAGGGTCTATCCCAAGGCGGACTGGAATAATCCAGGCGTCAGCCGCTGTTCAACGCCGCAAAGTGACATAGGGCCAGGTGACTTGCTCAAGGCCACACAACGAGGCGGGGAGTCGAACTCGGTACCTTTTGGGTACGAAGCAAAGATCGTACCGCTGAGCCACGCTTGGATAGAACTGCTCATCTTATCTTTCTTATTCCATATTTGACAGCACATAAAGTATCTACAACAAACAGAACCTTTTGATATAAGATGTAAATCGATCGATTCTTCAAACTATTGAACGACTGTATTTTCTTTACTTTTTTATCTAGATCTAACATTGAAACTTTGCTTGCGTTAACTGATCAATATTGCTATTGGCCATACACGGACAGCATTGATTGCTTTTAATGCTACTTCAGGCATATTTTTCAATCAAACAACCCCCTTCCCCCCCCCCCCCCCCCCCCCCCCCCCCCCCCCCCGCCATTCAGCTTCGTGCTGTCTTTTTTCCCCCTTTTTCTTCTGACATTGGCACACTGCTCGTATTAATGTGTAGATATTGTTATTGGTCATAAAATTCCTCTCTATATATAGGTCAAACTGACAGCATTGATTGCTTTTAATGCTAGTTCAAGCATAATTTTCAGTCGCAACGATCTATGCAATAATCTTCTCTACACCGCCCTACTTTCCCCCCCCCCCCCCCCCCCCCCCCCCCCCCACACACACACACCCCGTTCCCGGATTTACAGTCAACCTCGCTTATCACCAACTTAATGGCGATCCTTTCAGGTATATCTGTAAAAATGACGTAAAAACATGACAACCATAAACATAGTGATGCATATTTTATTTCAGTGCAGAAAATTTGACCGTTCTATCTTTTTCTTATTATTCTATGGAAATATCTCAATTCGCAAGACTGATGCCCCATAGTTTACTATCTGCCGATCATGGATGGAGACACTAGCTTTCTATCCTTTATATCAAACTCTGGTCTATCGCAAAATACATTGCTTCCGTTAGAGAGTTAAAAAGAAAAGTGTGTTCATTGTCCCAACTGTTGAGGACACACGTCGCCTTTACTTTCACCAGATCTAATGAGATACAGCTTCCCGCTTGCTGCCGGGGAGCAGATAGGCGGGGTTGTAATCTTCGTCAATTTATCGCTTCACCAAAAATTACGCAATACAAAGTGACGATCAACAAAAGTAAGTGAAAAGTGACTTGTGGTTAGTCGTGGTCAAAGAAACAACTGGTTGAACTAAGGAATACAACTCACTGTCCATTTTCTTTTAGTGGTTTTCACCTTGTATTTGGACATTCATTTTTGGGCAGTCAAAGCCTATGACTTTAAGAAGGCTATCCGATGATCCAGGGTCCAGTACAGTACAGGCCTATAGGATCGGAGGCATGGCCGCTAACCACAGCGCAATTTACGCCAAAGCCCGAGATCGAACAGACTTAAATAACCAATTATTCATAGCTAGACAGAGGGGATTGGGAAAATCTGATTCAACTTGGACTCGAACCAGATTGTCCTTTTGCGTTTTGAAGGTTGTTTACATGTGAGTGTGGTGCTCTACTATCTGAGCTAACCCGTCCCCTTCCCTTTCCCGATTCATAATATTCTAACGTCGCAAAATACCAGACATGATTTTAATATGTTGTGTCTAAGCTGTAAAAATAAAGGATCAGAAATGAATGTAAAACTTCAAAAGAGAATAAAACACTTAACCGTTCATGCACAGACGATAAAACAATTAAAACGAAATTAATGCTTCGTATTAAAAGATTACGATGACCCCAACCCATCAGAAATCTTAAGCCGAGACTTCAAATTACTTCTAAAAAGGTATAATAAATTTGACGTGTTTTGTTTTTGACCAAAATAGAAAAAAAAGTGTTAGTTAGCGTGCGGCTCAACCGTTTTATATCAACTGGATATCTAGACGTCAATATTCCTGATGTCTGCTTTTAAGATTACGTACTGGAAAGGGAAAGAATAAATGAAAAAGCTAACTAATTTTTTTTTTTTAAACGCCTCAGTGATCAGAGTATTGAGAGCCCGATAGAATCCCATTGACTTTTCCTGCAGGTTTAGGGAAGCTTTTCTTTTCAATTCAATCATGACAACCCACGAGGCTGATACTATGTTGTATTCAACTAAGAGCACAGCCTGCAGTTTTATTTCCCCTCGAACTGGTTTGAACGCTCCTTGCTCGGCTTACACAGTTTTACATTGACCTAGTTGACACTTCCTGATGTACCTGATGGACGGAAACATAATATTAACAAGAACCTTTTAGATTCGTGTTTCAGACAAAGTGAGTGAGGGTAATAAGGCTGAAGGGAAGAGGCATTGCACTTCCACATTGGTTCGCGCTCCGTTATAAGCATTTCGTTTTTTCTCACCTTGAGAAAGACATTTAGCCTGGGTTTTCTGTCTTTTTCTAGATAGACTATAGAAAAGTTTCCCTTGGAGATGAATAAAGTGAATTTTATTCTGTCTAATTTATTTTATAAAGTACCTTTATTTTTACAAGTAAAACTGACGTGTGCTTGTTTGTACGTACTGAGTCGTGTCATATAAATACAAGGTATTACAGGAGGTTCGGTGGAGTATTCGTTACAGCAAAGTCTGTGGCCGCCATCAAATTCAACTTCCTTGGTGAATAAAGTATACCCACTATCCACAACCATAGGTATCAAACTCTTGTCTTAATCTCCGTGCTGTGTTTTATTACCACAAGAATGTCTACCATCGGCCAGTCCTCTGTCCACACTATCTTGTCGATTTCATCTCTCCATTTAGACAATGGGAAATATTGCTCCCTCCGTGGTCAGCCGAGAATGGCCAACTTCAAAAATGTCAAAACAGGTTGATATTTTCAACATAGAAATATTATTATTGTAACATTGAAAAGACGGAGAGGATGGTGGGTGGGTGGATGTGTGTGTGTGTGTGTGTGTGTGTGTGGGGGGGGGGGGGGGGGGTTGGATTGTAAATAGAGACTAAACTAGTTTGTCAGAGCTTTTTGGATGCTCTTTTCTAGCCACCTTTTTACTCGGTGATAAATATCTTAAGACCTGAAAAGTAAGAGGGTACGACTTTTGATCATAGACTAGCAAATGTGATGATGGTTTTGATGATAATAATAATGATAATAATTATAATGATGATGATGATGATGATGATAATAATAATAATAATGATAATAATAATAATGAAAATAATGATAACTACTACTACTACTACTACTACTACTACTACTACTACTACTACTACTACTACTACTACTACTACTACTGCTACTAATAATAATAATGATGAAATAATAATAATAATAATAATAATAATAATAATAATAATAATAATAATAATAATAATAATAATAATAATAATAATAATAATAATAATAATAATAATAATGAAAATAATAATGATAATGAAAATTATGATTATGATTATGATGATGATGATGATGATGATGCTGATGATGATGATGATAATGTTAATTTCGATAACAACAACAACAACAACAAAAACAATAACAACAACAACAACAGAACAGCAATACAAACATGTCCATCCAAGTGCACAATTCCCTTTGATGTACGTAAAAATCTAAATAAAGTACAAACAATTGGCAACCGGTCAAGCACGGATGAAAACACAGACGTGTCATGTACCCCGGACATTTGACGGAGCACCCAGTTGTAGAATCACTCACGCGTTTACACTCGTTGAAAACTTTTTAATTCAATAGACCGCGACAGCCTCAACTTATCCTCATCTAGTCTATACAGTCATAAGAAATGACCGTTCACTCGTTGGCCGGAGAGAGGGATGGACATTCCGCTCTTATATTCTCCAATACGAAGTATTTTTTACAACACACTAGATTCACTGAACCAGAACGCAGATCTATTCTATACATAACGCAGTAAAAAAAAAATCACCCAAGTCGACTGTTCTTTCTGGTCACGATTCCTGAAAGGCTCTTCTCGAATATCTCTTTGGCTTAGACAAACAACTTGGCTTATTAGTAAGGGTCACTGCGCCGACCACGCCCGAGCACAACAATATGTGTTTACAATATTGCTTTTTGTTTTGTAGGAGAAGAATACAACTGGACACATTGGCTTGTGACAAAATACTGTACCCCCCCCCCCCCCCCCCCCCCAATTCGTATTACGACAGATTAGAGCTTGTTATAATATAAAAAAAGTATCTCTATCTGACACTCGCTTTCGGATCGGAAGGTCCTGGGTTCGAGCCTGGCTTGGCGCATAGTTGAGTCCTTGGAGAAGCCGTTAACAGCGTTGTCTCTGTCCGAAAAAAATGTAATTTCGCCTAACAGGCGTCATGTCCTGTCCTACATGTTAAATGTTGCTGTTGGCCAGGAACCCTTGGAAATAGCTTTGTGCTCGTTTAGTGGATATTTTGCTCGATAAAATCTTAATTATTATATTATCATTCATTATTTCTTTCATTATCATTTATCTTTACAAATTTAAGCGTCAGCGCAACATACGTCTTTTTGAATATCAAGATATGTGTCATGATTATCCAGGCAATTTTGGAAGTGCCTCATAAGGAAAACCCAAATGAACCCAAAGCATTTCAGGTTAAATATAAGAAATTGATTTAAGTAATAAATATAACTGTTAAAAAAAAAAATTCGGCTCCCGTCCTAGTTTGTTACCTTTCTGGTGGTATCTTCAGTCAGACTTCTTTCATCAAAAGAAAGTGCAGAGAGGTCAAAGGCACAATGATCAAAATCGAAATATTCGGGAAATATATTTACTAAGAGTTAAAAACAGGGCTTATAAAAACGCTGCTTCAGTGTCTTTCATAAGAAAACAAAACAAAACAAAACACATCACCTACAGACTTACTGCTGTCGACATCATAGGAACTAATTTGCCATTTCTTTACCAACCGGAGGACACTCAGTTCTCACCATATGTGGCCCACCGCCTCAATTCAGTATTTTGTCTGAAAAAAAATAAAGAGTAAAAAAAACCCCAGGAATTTGTTTCAACAGTTTTGCCGCATCTACTTTGAAAATAAAAATCACATTTCAAAACTTTTGGTCAGAAAACACACTCTTCAAATATCGATCGATTAAAATAACCCCATACTTGCCAAAAGCTCTCCAACTGGGAGGGACATCCTTGAAGTCCCAGGTTAGAGAGTTTTTGACAAGATGAAGGTCAATTTAATCGATTGGTATTTGGAGGACAAGTTTTCTGGCCAAGCTTTAAAAATATACTGTGTTTTTTTTTCAAAGTATGGCAAATTTGAAGCTTAGATAGTTGAGAAGCTATATAGATACTCCTCAGATGGTCATATCAATTCCAATGAGATTTCTATAATGTAAACTTTTAAAAAATGTCAGTATATAGTCACCCCGACACATTAATCGATTGAGACATTGAGTCAAATATTATTATCAAATTTTTATCTTACAACTCCAAGTTAAATATGAAATTAGCATTGAAGACACAAACACGTTTGTGTATTGGTCAAAAATCATCTGCTACTGTTTTGTCAACCCGAGCAAAACATAATTTCACTCTTCATCATAGCTTATCGCTCCAAAAATGAACCCACTCCACACCATCTGTGGAGCAGACTCTTAAGTCATGGTTAGTGCAGCTGGGCCCATCCTGTCATTCTCTTGTTGACGACAGTCTTTCTGCGTTGAAGCTAACGATCTTAAAGTTGTCCACGGTGAGGGCCGAGGGGCTATCCTTTTACCACCCTGACCATGGAAGAGTTGTTGTTGGACACCATAATTTCACTGAACATCATGCATAAGGGGCGATGTGTTCAAGCGGTTGGGACATTGCTTACTAACCCTTCGGTCCTGGTTTCGAAGCCCACTTCAAACATTTTCGTTTTTTTTTCATGCGGAAAAAATAATTTATAAACTCAAAATTTGAAGTCTTCGACCACCTGGGTGATTCTCTTGACACAGGACGTTGTTTGATGGAGTATCGATATTTCCTTATAGATTGTCTAAGTAGTCTCTCCTTTTGATGTCACTTTAAAGGAAGTACTTTTTCATATTGTCAGTAAATATTTTGGTCTCAGAACCTCCAATAGGTATAGAATCGGAACAGATATTATTACAGTTCAGACTCGTGTCGGGTATCGATCAGTGATATTGATAATGCAATCGCTTTCTGCTTACTGTTGATTGGGAATTTTGATTTGTATGGATGGCTGTGTGATAATTCAATAGTTTGTTATAGATTTATTTGACAAGGTTAAGTATCGAAATACTCGTAAAGATAATGACTTTGAAAGACATTTTTCTACCTCTTTATAAAGACCGACCGACTCAGTCAGATTAAATAAATTTGTCAATATGCATAATTTAAAAAAATTGGGACTTAAACGGGCAAAGAAATGATATTATTCTACCCTCCCCATGAATAGTAACGCGTATTGATATCAAGTTTAAAATAATAATAATTATGACATCAGATTATCAAAAGTTGAATTTCGCTATTATTAGATTTTTAAATTAGAGGTTTCATTTAAATATATTTAAAACTGGCATTTTTTCAAAGAAAATTAAATCAGAATCGATTGAGGGATAGAATAAAATATTTATTCACACATTCCTCTTGGAATTCAAGCTTTATTCTCAACTCGCACTCACAGGATGGTGCAGATTTTGGGAACACATCCGGATTTCCAAAAATTGCTTCGTACCAGAAAGGTACCGAGTTCGATCACCCGCCGCTGCGCTGTGTGGCCTTGAGCAAGTCACCTCGCCCTAGGTCAATTTGCGGCGCTGCACTGCGGCTGACGACTGGGTTATTCCAGTCTTCCCGTGGAATAGACCCTAGAGACAAAGTCCCCCTATGGGATGAATAATGGGAATTTTAATTTATCTTTTTAATTTTTTTTGGTTTAATTTGTTATCCTTATTTCACTCCGAATTGATGTATGACAGTATCTTTCCCACACTGCCATACCAAAACAAACCGCCTGTTTATTTCAATAGAGAACTATTACCTCATTTGATATCATAGAATACGGTGACCAATAGTTTGTTAAGACATTTTTACAGTGTAATGATAATAATAATGATAATAATAATAATAATAGTAATAATAATAATAATAATAATAATAATAATAATAATAATAATAATAATAATAATAATAATAATAATAATAATGATGATGATGATGATGATGATGATGATGATGATGATGAGGATGATAACAATAATAATGATAAACGGCTATGCGGTATAAGTAGTACGGCACTCGCCTTCCGTTTGAACGGTCCAGGGTTTGAGTCCCGCTCTGAGTGGCGCATTGTTGAGTTCTTGTAAAAAGGAAAATGTTTTTTTATTGCAGTAAAACAAATCTGACGATTTTGTAAATGTCTGTTTACCAGATGCATAAACAAGATTGTTGACATAGTAAATAATCATTGGATTGGGTCACGGCACTTGCTTTTCAATACAGAATACCGAACACTTCACGAGTAAACATTTCCTCTGAATACAAGTCTCTGTGGAGATGGTCTGGGAATGACATAAAGGCATCCCGCTGGCATATTCTCCTTTAATTTGGCTTTATAAAGAAGTGGTGTATGTCTTACATTAAAAAGTAAACATCTATTATCGACACCTTTGGATTGGAACACCCTTGGTAACATCCATTTTATTATTATAAATATCTTTTCATTGAAATATGAAAGCATTTTTCTATTTTTTAAAAAATGGGTAATACGAATGTCTTTTGTCCGCGATGTTTTTCCTTAACCAGTTAACTGTCGTACTTCAGAAAGACGCGTATTTAAAAATTTGGCCAGAAATCTCTGCCTTTCGCGAAGTCCCAGGTTTGAGAGTTTTTGTCAAGACGAGGATCATTTAAATCGATCGACATTTGAAGGACGAGTTTTCTAGCCAAATTTTAAAAAACGTGATTTCTGAAGTACGGCAGTTAACTGGTTAACTTTGTGTTCAAATAATAATATTCTGTCAAATCATTTCATTTTCTATTCGACTTTCTATTCAATAATGTCTATTCTGTTGTAGTATGAAAAAAACACGTTTTTAAAATTTTGGCCAGAAAAACCCGTCCCTCAAATATTGGTCAATTAAAATGACTTAATCTTGTCAAAAACTTGGATTTCAACACTTCCTTGTAATGATGAGTTGAAGTTCGATATTTGAGAGTTTTTGAATAGATGAGGGTTAATTTAATCAACGGATATATGAAGGACGAGTTTTCTGGCCAATTTTTTTAAATATCAGAGTACGGTAGTTCTATTGTGATGTTTGCCTTCTTACTTGAGTTTGGACGAGTTGAACAAAGAAGTATGCGTTACGTGACAAATGTTGTGTACAAACACAAATAAAAGATATCTATATCTATATTTGAATGTTACGTAGATAGTCTGTCGTTGATGTAACACTAATGTTAGTCATTGGATATTCGACTATTTGTTGACATCACACCATCACTTGTCGTTGGCAGCGTGACATAGAGGCATACTCTTTACTTCGTACCAAGAGGGTACCGAGTTCGATTGTTCGCGGAGCTCGCGACTTTGGGCAAGTGTGGCTCACCTTGAGGCGCTACACTGCGGCTGAAACCTGGGTTAAAGTGGATCCTAGAGAATTTTCCTCTTGGGGAGGAATAGAGGAAATTTTGTTTTTAAATATTCGATAAAGTTTGAAGTTTTTATTATCATTTTTTATTTGTTACTGTTCAAGAATTCTCCGTGGATTAATATAGAACATCTTGAAGAGCATTGAATTTGTTGTAAATCATACATTGCTCTAGATAAATGTTCAATTTATCAATTATCTATTATAGTTCTCGAAAATACGCTTTTAAGATATGACCCGATATCATTTTATTGTACATCTGGGTCTTTGGCGAGCTGATGTCAGAAATTTCCTTTGCCACCAAGGGAAGTTATTCCGATTATTTTTCTATAAAATTGTTTTTTTAAAAACCCTTTCCACTTTCCCCCCATCAGGTGATCTCAACGCTTTTATCTTTCCTTTCTTTTATTAACTTGACATGGACTCAAAAGCCTTACAACTTAACAAATGATGTTAAAAATGCATTAATTATTATACATCCATAAGCATTTATATGATTCATAAATTTTCAATACATATAGCATTTCTTCCAGGTTCAACATTGCATGTCATTTGTAAGATATACTTTAAAGATAAAAGTCGATCCTTTCAATTCACTATGCATGCATTTTAGAATGTTTAATCATCATATAATTCTGTACATAAATGTAACCCGCCGCGTCAATCTGGTATTATGTCGGAATTGATGCTATGCGGTTAGTTAAAATACTTACTAACATCCACAATAATTATAATAATAATGATAACGATGATGATGACGATGAAGATGATGATGATGATGATAATAATAATAATAATAATAATAATAATAATGATAATAATAATAATGATAATAATAATAATAATAATAATAATAATAATAATAATAATAATAATAATAATAATAATAATAATAATAATAATAATAATAATAATAATAATAATAATAATAATTAATAATAATAATAATGGACGCCCAAAAATATAATTGCTCTATACGTTCATCTAGTGTTACTTTTTTGTATACTGAGATCAAGAACTATCTAAACTTTTTATTAAGGGTCGTATTATTTGGCAAAACCTTTTCAAATATCCGAAAACACTAATTGTGGCTCCTCCACACGTACTCACGCCTTGCCCCACCACGCTTATTTTGTATCCTCTCTATAAAAAAACCAACCAAACATACAAAACAAAAAAAAAAAAAAAAAACAAAAAAAAAAAACAACAACAACCCCCCCCCCTCAAAAAAAAAAAAAACAAAAACAAAAACAAAAAACACACCAATTACATTTATTCTCTATTTCCATAGATTTTCTATAGATGATTTCTTGCTGATTGAATTCAGGAAGTTCAATAAACACAAGAGCTCGTACCTCAAACTCGACCTATCAATAAAGCCAATGTCTGATTTCCTTTCGTGTGATGACTGATTAAACACGATGAACCCAATATCCAGGGGTTCAAAGATTGTTTTATGGAATAGACCAATAGCCCTCATCAGATGCTTGGTCTTCTGTTTTGGCGTTATAAGAATTGTCAGATTTCTTTATTAATGGCTTTGAACTTTTGGTTAAAAAAATATCACCCACCACCTCCCCCCCCCCCCCTGTCCTCAAAAATGGAAACAAAAAAAAAATACAACCCCCCCCCCCCCAAACAAACAAAAAAAAAAAAAAGAAAAAACCCCCTCAAAAACAACAGCAACAACAACAACACAATCAAATTGAATATATTAAAAGAAAACCCAACAACACCAACGACCCAACACCGACAACAACAACAACAACAACAAAAACAAGATAAACAAGTAAAATAAAATTGATCCCCTCTCCCAATTAAAAAAATCATTAAAGATCGAACAACAAAAGGACAAAACAAACAAAATAGTAACTGTACAAGCAATCAAAAAAAAAAAAAAAAGAAAAAAGAAAGAAAGAAAAGAAAAGAAAAAACCTCAACAAAAACAAAGAAAACCGACAAACAAGTCAAACAAGCCAAAAACAACCAACCAAACAAAAACAAAACAAATAAAACATCCTTTCTTGGTAGTTGTTAAATTAAATATCGTATTTTAGTATCAACATTTGATTAAATTTTAATCATTGTGTCCATAGTTTTGATAAATTAAAACAAACATTCTGTAGAATCAATTTATGAAATCTGGCACATTAAGAGGAATAAGTCATTTCCGACTGGTGAAGCTCATAACACATTATAGTAATACCCGACTTTCTTTCAATTTCCATTCATAACATTATGATAGAAATTCTTCGATGCTATAAAGCTCAGGTCGATATATCCCTAATGGCTTTTCAGCAATGTCTACCCCTATGTATTGATCTGATTGGGTTTTTGCCATAGCCACCTTTAGGACATGCTAAGCAACCGAGTCAGTCAGCCTCCACAAATAGGCTTCCTAAGTCGTGACGTAATCCTGCGCAGCAACGCATGGCAACAAACCGGCTGGCTCTAAACAGTCGAGAAAAATGGCTGACACGAACTCTATTTCCATCACCGCCCTTATGAAATACTTCTCCAATGAGCATAAAAGTGTGTCGAGAGGTCAAAACCATCATAAGTCAGGTCATGTTTTGACTTTCTCGTACTCGGATGGCATGATGTTCGGCAAAGTTCAAGCCAGCACGAAGAATAAAGAGTATTCTGTGAAGGTAAGTCGTTTCGTCTTCTCACTCTCAAATCTCACATCCCCGTAAAACTACTGTTGGACAATAATCAGTTTACTTTGAGTTTAGGCAGATTTAGTTTATCCAATGGAAAGATTTTACTGTTAACGTTCGATTTTAGTTAGAGAGAGAGAGAGAGAGAGAGAGAGAGAGAGAGAGAGAGAGAGAGAGAGAGAGAGAGAGAGAGAGAGAGAGAGAGAGAGAGAGAGAGAGAGAGAGAGAGAGAGAGTCTTTGAGGTCTTGCTTCGCTAATTTTCGTTGCTTTTGACTATCGTCTAGATACGACATACTATTTAGTATCGTATTGTAACCTTTATTATAATGCTCATATATGAGCATCACAATCACCAATCACGCTAGACATTTTATCATACTTCATGTGGTAGGCATAGGGGCAGCGTGGATCAGCAGTACGAAAAGGTACCGAGTTCGTTCACCCGCCGCTGCGCTGTGTGGCCTTGAGCAAGTCACCTCGCCCTAGCTCAATTTGCGGCGCTGCACCGCGGTTATTCCAGTCTTCCCTGGGAATAGACCCTAGAGATAAATTTCCTCTATGGGATGAATAAAGGGAATCTTATTTATTTATTTAGACCAGTGTTAGTCACGGTAAACTAAACTTCCTATTGGGTTAAGGTGTAATGTAAATGTTGCAGCTTGAAACTCGAAGAAATCAATAACATTGTGAAATTGAATGTGAACTTCAATTTAATATACGAAAACAGATAAAATGGACGTTTCGGGTTTCCCTTTATCAACAAAGCAAGATGAATGAAAGAACCACTTATTTTTTTTTTAAATTGAGCTTTTATATAGCGCAATATCCACTAAAATGTGCTCAAAGTGCTTTACAAGGGGTCCCTGGCCAACAGCATCACTTAACATGTAAGACGGGACATGATGCCTGTTAGGCGATATTACAATTTTTTCGGACAGAGACAACGCTGTTAACGGCCATGTATTCATTTGACACCTGAGTACGGTGAGAGATTGTGAGTAAAGAGCCTTCTCCAAGGACTCAACTATGCGCCGAGCGAGACCCAAACCCAGGACCTTCTGATCTGAAAGCGAGTGTCATACCACACGACCACAACAGACGTTTTATTAGTTTGTTTGTTTTTTGCCTATTGAGCATGGTCGCAGCTCTAAATTTGAATCTTTTATTCTTTTACTTCCACAGATCTATCTTGATGATGCCTTGGGTTGATTCAGTCCAAAACTAATTTGTCATATTTTATTTAACAATGTTAATGAAATTGAACATACATTGATACAGCAATGCCATAATTTGTCATGTTTATCATGTAAAATCATGTATGGGTGACCTACAAAACCATTATTTTGAATGGTGATTTGATGATGACGAACAAAATATGTGTGTTGTACAAAATAAATGGCAAAGCTAACAAAATGCAGTCTCCTTAATAAGAGGAGACTGGAGATTGACATGTGCTGCAACTAATTGAAAAATAATATCAGATGTTTCTCTTAACATGGTTGGAATATATGAGAGGATGTTAACATTTTTAGTCTTTCATTAGCCCTCTGAACATGAAGCAATTTCTTTTGTTAATAAAATCTCATTTTCAGTAAATTTATTATGTAAAAAGGGAGGGATATTTACAGTTACTCCTTGAGGTAAAATATCTTGAATCAGGAAACCTTTATCTGCTAAAATTAAATCTCCAGGGCTTAAAATTAAAAGTTTTAGTAATCCACAATTTTGTACAATGGCCTTATCCGAGACAGACCCTGGGTAAAGTTTAGAAACAAAATTTATCACACCATTTGGACTCAGACCAACAAGAGCTTTAAAAGAATTCATGGACCTATAAGAAGAATAAGTTAATCGTTGGTTATCCATTTCTTTAGGAATAGCAATTTGGTCATCTGTACAATCATTGATCATTCTGCAATTTGGAAATCTTAAAAATGATGATGGAGCTGATAGTTTATTTTTATGTCTAGAAGGGCATGTAACCTTCATAACATTTTCAAAGAGAAGCTTATGGCTTATGTAAAACATGAATAAAAGTTTGTATAATATTTGTTATAGTACTTTCACTAACGCTAAACAATTGTGAAATATGAAGGTTGGTGTAATTCTGTCTAAGTTTCATAAGTGTAATGAAAATTTGGTCTTTTAATGCAACTGTCTCTTCCTGAACTTCCCACCCACTATAATAAATAAGGTTACCTCTAAAGCACTCAACATATTGAACAATAATATCAAATATTTTAAAAGAATGTACACCTTTCTCCATTCGAAGAACTTTTTCTGTAAGGCTTGAAACAGTGTACGTGGGTTTAATGTAACTAAGTTGTTTTTTTAAGCTGGCTATTTCCTTATTTTTGTCTGTAATTTCTTGTTCTTGAATTAAATTTGTTGTTCTATTTAAAATATCCTCACTTGTTCTACAATCTGTTTTTTTTAAAGATGGAATCCTGTGATGATGGTGACGAGAGTTGAGATGATGATGAGGGAGAAGATAATGAGGATGATGATGAGGAGGAAAATAATGATGATGATGAATCTGGTTTTTTTAAAGGTGGGACTTTGTGATGATGATGAAGAGAGTTGAGCTGATGATGATGATGATGATGATGAGGATGATGATGATGATGATGATGATGATGATGATGATGATGGTGGTGGTGGTTGTGGTGGTGGACTTCTTGATGTTGGTGCCAATTGAGATGGGGGGGAATTCCTTGTGTCACTTTTCTTTTCTTTCTTTCTGGCTCTGATGGAAAGAATTTATTTTTATTTCTGTCAAACAATTCAGGACGGTTGGCTTTGTCACCATCTCTGAAGTGACAAGAACACACTCTTGATGATGATATTGGATCTTTTGTCCTTTCTCCTGAAAAGAAAAGATTTAAAAAAAAAAACCAATAATTCTGTTGGGCATATTGGGTATATTATTTGATAAGTAGGCTACTTTGTTTTAGACTATCTTGTTTGACACCAGCTCAATGCATGATAAATCAAAGGTGTGCAAGAGTCTAGGTTACTGGTGGGTCTCTCGCCTGTCTTTTATGAAATCGCACATTCAGCAAAATGTCGCACTTCCTCATTACTTCTTTTGATGATTTTGACTTGGTATATAAAAATATGAATTCTTAAATTTACACAGTTAAAGTTGATCTTGGGGTTGAGTGTGGCAAGACTGGCGTTTTCTCTTTATTTCAGTCAGTACTGTACTGGACAGTGCGGTGATGGAAACTTTGGAGTGTCAACAATCGGGCACAGGTAAAGGAGAGAGGTCCCTGTCGCCATCTTGCTTTGTTCACACAGAGTTGCCACCTCGGCTGTCGGGGAGGGGAGGCATGACAGAGAATCAGAGAAACTTTCCAAAAAAGAGGAAAGTATGTGTGTTTGTATGTGTGTGTGTGAGAGAGAGAGAGAGAGAGAGAGAGAGAGAGAGAGAGAGAGAGAGAGAGAGAGAGAGAGAGAGAGAGAGAGAGAGAGAGAGAGAGAACTATCTGCGTGAGGGGGGGGGGGAGGGGGGACAGGTTCCGTTATTTTATTTATTTATTTTCATTTTGCCATAAAGGTATCGAGTTTAAAGTAAGATTTTAACAAATATTTTCTTCTCTTTCTTCTATTTTTCTCCTTTTAAAAAAATTATCACTTATCAGTAGAACTGAACTCTCATTCAGTTTATCTATCAGCCTTAACATCAAAACGTGTAGATTGAGATATCATTTTTGCTTCAACTTCAATAAAAACCTAGTTTGGAATGTATTTTTATTTATAATTTCGTGCAATTGTACACTTTAATCATAAAATATAGGTCTACGTAAGCTAGAACTAGACCTAGATCTGGACTACGAACTATCAAATGTTCGACGAGGAGTGCGTGCTTACCTGACTAACACTTTTTCTTCAATTTTTTGTCTGCCTCTCATTTGGAAATCTGTAAAACTTGCAGGAGTGACTCTCTGACTGGTGCAGACAATCTGGTACAAAACACTGGACCATATTTAAGATAAAAATTGTTTTTTGAGCGATTTTCCAATTATTCATTTCCCGGACCAAGCACGGATTTTTTGTTTAGAGCCAGCCGATTCGTTGCTAGGCGGACGTGACGTCAGACTGTGGAATCCTATTGTGGGCATTTATTGAAAACGAAGTTTTAACACAGTTTTGAACAAAGTTGACTCTTCATGACTGTTAGCATTTTTAAAAAATCGCGTATTAAAATTGTGAGTTATGCTCATAATCTGTGAGGCTGATTCGTTCGAGTAACAGGCATGGACTAAAGACGGCTATGGTTCTTGATCCTGGGTTCGCGAATAGAGCCCAGTTGATACACAATAATGTTATTTTATAACAGTTCCCAGTCAATATTATGTCGCGACAGTTACCAGTAATAGGGTCTGAAGTCTGAGCTACAAAGATTAGGGGTTGAGGGAAGAGATCATTAGCAAGAACCTACTCAGTTAAATCAACATTCCACATTGATAATAGTGCGCTCAATGATCGAGACAAGTTTGTATAAGATAGTATCAGAAAAAAGGAGGGACACGGGTATAGAAGAAACGAAATTGACGTCACCCACCTCTTTGCTATTATTTTTAGACAGCCATTTTAATGATCAATTCCAACTAAATTATATTAATCAGACTATAAATGTTTACAATACCTAGTTTTGTGTGTTGGTACGGTGTATCCGGCTGGAGTATGTTGTGAGTATTTTAACGCATAGCATCAATACTATCGAACAGAAGCTAAGGAACAAAACTTTTCAAAAATGTATGGCTTACCTTTTCTTTGCCTTCAACCATGACCTACCATCTCGAATCTGTATTTTTTCTGGGTGATCTTGATGATAGAAATAAAATTATAGTGTAACATGTGAAAAGTGGCTAAAGTCGTCATATATTCTTTGAAGGAGGATTAATAGTGTTTCTGAGAGAGACAAAAAAATAAAGCTATCACATTTTTGGTCATTTTGATTTTAAAATAAAGTTTTAGCAGGGGGGTGGGGGGGGGGGGAATGGAGGAGGAGGTGCCGATAGATCAGTTGATGTTTAGAGATTCACATATAGAGGGACTGAGATCGATCCCGGGTGCAGTCAAGATTTTTTTTGGTCACAACCCTTGTCCACCCTACAGTGACTTTGTAGCTGGGACAGTAGATCTGGAGGAAAGTACCTTTCCATTGACTAGCGTCCTATCAAAAGGGTAGCAAACTATTGCTATTGACCGTTTCGTAATATAGAAACCGGGATAAGCTCCGGTTCCATAAAAGACTACATTTTTAGCAGCTGCTTTACCACATATTACCTTTTGAGATAATAACAATAATAATATATCTTTATTGTCCCCCAAAAAGTGGCAATTTGTCATTTGGTTACACATTTATAACAATACAATATTGACATAGACACACTCACAATAGTAGTTATCGTAAAAAACAAAAACAAAACCAAAAAATAACCAAAAAAAAAAAAACCAAACAAACAAAAAAACCCGGCATCATCATCATCATCATCATCATCATCATCATCATCATCATCATCATCATCATCATCATCACAACAACCTTCCTAATATTTTCGTTACAGTCCTTCACTTTCACCAATCCCCTAAAACACCATTCATCATCTTCACCATACTCCATATTATATTATTCTTGTAACAAGCTATGAGAGGGAAAGCCTGTGGAAAGATAATGGGTCATGAATTTGTTGAAGAATTCTGATAAATCATGGGCCATCTTAAGTCACTGTTATTAATAAAAATATAAAGGATAAGTTGGGTATCTTAATTCTTCTACATTAGGAATTTAAAATTTAGAAAATAAAAAGTCTCTAAGAAGTGTTTGTAGATATCAAATATTTATGATAATAATGATAACGATGATGATGATGATGATGATTATAGTATATTAATAATGATGATGATAATAAAAATAATAATAATAATAATAATAATCATAATAATAATAATAATAATAATAGTAATAGTAATAATAATAATAATAATAATAATAATAATAATAATAATAATAATAATAATAATAATAATAATAATAATAATAATAATAATGATAACAGTTTCTGACTAAAATGAAAAAATATTGAAAGAGGTGTTTCGCCCGTGAACGTCAGGATAACTCTGGTGACGAGCAATGTGGATGCAATTTAGTGACTCGTGATTGGAGGCGTTCTGTATTTAATTTTCTGACACTATGCCGCACAATACTGTCTACACCCCCCCCCCCCCCCCCCCCCCGCCCTCTTCCTCTATCCCTCACGCCAAATATATAATGTCGAAAGCGTAAAGCGATTTTATATGATATCACATACAGCTGGTAATCGCAAATCACCGAATATAATTAATTATATTCGTACAATAATTCAATATGACAGGCTTTTATATCATACATATTATTGTATACAAACCCATGATATTTAAAAAGATACAACACCTAAGCATTAAAAGTGGAACCAATTATT
>NC_088361.1:25707529-25715029 GCF_034508935.2 Berghia stephanieae | reverse complement strand
GGAGCCATAGGGTCCAGGGAACCGGAGTTTATCCCGGGTTCTATAGCGTGAAATTAACAATAGCAAATGCTTGCTATCCTATTGATAGGACGCTAGTCTATCGCAAAGTACTTTCCGCCATATCTAACGTACCGGGTGGGGCTCAGAAAAAATCTCGACTGCACCCGGGATCGATCTCTGTCCCTTTTGCGTGCGAAGCGAGTGATCTACCAACATAGCTATGTGGATCTCCATTGTTTATTCGACTAAAAATATCTCCCATTCATAAAAAAACATAAAATCATTTTTTAAAAATCGCGACATAATACCATTTTCAGGCGGTGGGGTACTTTTTTTTTGTTCGGTGCGTAGCGGGCGTCAGCTTTTATTTTCAACGAAGATGACATCATTTTATTTACAACCAGGATATTGGCATTGCTTATTTAACACGAAACCTAATAAATAGATTGTGACCTCCCACCCCCAACCCCCCACCCCCCCCACCCCCACATAAAAAAAAACAGAATCTAATTTATTCGTCGACATGCCTATCTAAATAAACAAGAAGAGATTAAAAAAAAATTAAATTAAATCGACCCTCCCAATTCAGTTCTAAAGCAATGGCATGAATACAACCTGGTTCGGAATTTAAACTTTAAATTTCTTAACATGATAAATGTTGCCGCCGCCATCAATAAAAAGACAAATCGTCTTAATATTCATATAAATTGTTTGAAAGTTCTATAGGTCAAGATACGCTAATTAAAAAAAAAAGTAACACGCGTCGTCGAATTTGAATAGATCTATTTTGGTGCCGTGGAGAATCCGACCACCTTGATAATGAATTATTGAACATAATCAGTATTTATATCATTGACAGAGTGAATTTGTCATCAAACCGTCTCAAAACGGTATTAAGTTGAGATAATTTAAAAAGTTCAAAATGTAATTTATAGTGAAACATAAGATATTTTGGGAAATATTATGTTTTATTAATTGACGACAATTGATATAGTTTCTGAAAGTGTCAAAGAATAAAATCTCACATATCAGGTCGTTTTGGCTCTAAAGTCACATTTTTACTATTTAGTTAACTCCGACTTAATACCTATTTGAGATAGTAGGTCACATTTGAATAAGGTTACAGCGACACAGTGCATTAAAAAAATGTTAAAGAATTTTTATGAAAAGGGCTTTTAAAAACCATGGCTAAATATTTTTTTCAATAGTCAAGTGGGCGTCTTCAGAAATAGATAAGTTTGTTTTCATAAATTGATCAGACTTATCACGTTCTTTTAAAGAGGAAAGTTTTTTGTTTTTTTTTTAATGAATGTAAGAATGCAAGGTCTAGGGCGTTTTCTTGGTGATTAATGTGTTTGGTTATGGGTATAGAAGAGAAATTAAATAGTCTCTATATTTTTTATGCCCTCCCTCCCTTTCCTCCTTGTCTCATACCCGGTGGCTATGTGTCTGTGCGGCTATGCGGTCTTGCGGTATAACACTCGCCTTCGGATCGGAAGGTCCTGCGTTCGGTTCCCGCTCTGAGTGGCGTATACTTGAGTCTTTGGAAAATGAGTACCTGGCCGTTAAAGGCGCTGTCTCGCCCTAATTGCGTTGCTGTTGGCTAGGGACTCCTTGTAAAGCGCTTTGAGCACATTTAGTCGATTTTGCGCTTTATACATGCACATTTTTTGGGGGCTGAGTCTGGGTTTAGATATGGCGGATAGCAAATAAAGTTAAAAAATATATCGCATTAAAAATAGGTGTCAATCAATGTTGATCATTGCTTGAACTTAATTTAAAAAGATTAAGTCGGTGCATGTGATAGTGATATGGTTAAGTATAACGTTGGCATAAAGAAAACCCCTCATTCCAGTTCAACATAATACGTTTGATTTCCAGTTTAACCCATATCCACCAGAGGCAAAAAGAGCTTATTCGCCCAAGGTAGTCAATTCCCGGTTCTCCTTTATGTTAGTTTATTCATTTTTTTTTACTTCTGTCTTTTCTGACACTTAAAGTTTACTTGATCTCAATCACGAAACGATACTTTCAGGGTAATGCACCCCCCCCCCCCTCCTCCCTACGCACACACACACACACACACACACACACACACACACGGCTTCCTGGTTATGAAATTAACCTCATTGAGACCAACGTCAATCCTTTGACCTTTTTAAGTTTCATATAAGTGGGTGGGCGGCGACTCCACCCGATTTCGGTAGTGGTCAGTCTCCTGTAGGCTTATCTCTTACTTGACTGTCCTAGAACAAACGGACCTATCTGCTGTCATGAATAATATCTTATCATATTTTGGGGGTCCCATAGGTAGGGCTCTTGACTCACAGGCAAACAGACCTGGTTCGACTACTCGCAGGTTCGAGATTTTTCTGACCTCTCTCCGTCCATCAAGCAGTTATTGAGCAGCTGTATGAAAATACTTTGCGATAGACCAATGTCCTATTCAGAAGGTAACAGCAATTGGAATATTCCACAGAAAATAAATAAATAAATAAATAAATAATTATATAAATAATTATATAAATAAATAAATATTACAATATAATGGTAACCAAAAAAAAAGAAGGATAAATCTTTGAATAATTTCAATTCAATGAACTCTAAGTGACAAGGAGATATATTATTAGACATGATATGTAGAAATTGATTCCAACCAAGTAAAATGAAATGCTTTCTAGTATCACAATTTGTGTGATTTAGCAATGTGATATACCATGATATGTGTCCTGACCTCAGCATGGTCCTCAGTCCTTGACCCGTGGTTTTGTCATGTTATGTAGGCATGTATTTGATCACTCAGGTGCCAGTATCTGGTGCCATTAGCGGTACAGAAAAATATAAGAATTCAAGAGGGAAGAGAAAGGGAGAGAGAGAGAGAGAGAGAGAGAGAGAGAGAGAGAGAGAGAGAGAGAGAGAGAGAGAGAGAGAGAGAGAGAGAGAGCGCTGGAGTAGAGGTGGGAATTGGAATTTGGGGGGGGGGGGGGGGGGGGGGGGATTCGGTTTCAAGAAAATGATTGGAAGAAAAGGAAGAGAGAGAGAGAGAGTTAACGAGTGTACCAAGAACACAGATCGGGCAGGTACGACACATATTTATATTGTGTGACATTAATAACAAAGTCGGGGATTTGAGAGGGTTTTAAGTTAAGCAAATTTGTCTCGTGGCATTGACAGGGTGTCGGAGACCATAATGAACTGGACTGCCAGTCCGAGTTGGTAGTTATTTGAACTAGAAATGGCCACAGAGTAAACACGAAGCAATAGAACTTTGGACAAGAGGGAAAACGTTAAATAGCCATGGGTTTCAATATTGTTTTGCAGATGTTATGCAAGATTGTAGCGTCTAGTATCTAGAGCTGATTTATTTTATTATTTTCGTTGTTTCTTTTCTTTTTTTTTTTCTCTCTCCTTTTTTTCTCTCTCAATAGTCTAATAAACCACGAGATCGGCAGAGTTGAAGCTCTCTGTAAAATGTATGACAATAGCAATAGCATGCAATTGACTTTGAATACGATCTGGCTACTTATTAGTCACTGTTTTGCAGACGGAGAGAACATTGGAAAATTGTTCCATCGATTCAGCTACAGACCAAGGGACCCAATCAGGTTTAAGGTCGATTATGTTCCTGGCCTTTCAATTCTTCTAACTCATAAAAGAACTGACTTTTATTGTTTGGCCTCCGTAAATAAAAGTGACTTGCTCGAATCTTTTTTATTCTATTCAACACAATATCATTAAAAAGACAATCACACGAAGATACAAACAAACAAACAAGCAGACACACATGTTCTTGAGATCGGATGGTGTTTGATTCATTCAACCCCCAGGTCAACCCCTCATTAAATTCCATTTGTGGTGAAATGTAAAACTTTGATTCGATTTTAAGTGACGAAAACATAGAAAAAAAGATAATGGCGTTGAACAGTCCCCCCCCCCCCCCCCCAACAAAAAAACCCCGAGTAGATAATACAAATGAAATACTCCGGGGAAAAACAGCTTGAGCTTACTCAAATCGCTCTACAAATTTAGGACAGGACATGACGCCTGTAATGCGATGTTCTTTTTACATAGACAACGCTATACCGGTCAGGTAGCTACTCATTTTACATCTGAGTGCGTTGAAAGAATGTGAGTAAGGAACCTTTGTCAAGAACTCAATCAGTTATGCGCCGCTCAGAGCCGGACTCGAACCCGGAACCTACCTGTCTGAAGGCAAGTGTCATAATCTCGAGACTGCAAAGCCGCATAAGGCTATTAAACAAAAGCTTCGAAACTTATTCTTAAACATATATGCATTATTCGGACACAATATTATAGACGAATGTAAATCCTAACTACGTTCCACATCATCACCAAAGAGAGAAACGGTGATAGTGGCACCGTTTCATCAACGATCAATAATTACCACAGTACTCTATGTGAAATATTAGATTTATATGAACATCTCTTCTTATTTATCAGTTAGATTAGTAAACAAATTTTAAACAAGGTAAATGATTATTTCGCTATATATAGAATCTCATTAAAAATCAAACAAATAATCACCTCTCTCTCTCTCTCTCTCTCTCGCTCTCTCTCTCGCTCTCTCTCTCTCTCTCTCTCTCTCTCTCTCTCTCCCTCCCTCTCTCAAACTGAAATCACCCGGAGTTAAGGCTACATCACAACTTGACGACTCGCCCATTGCCTCCTCCTATCAAACAAACCTTAAAACGGAGGTAGGCCTAATTCTTTTACCGAACTGATTTGTATTATAAAGGGTACTAAACAACGTCCGTACTAAACAAAAACTTCGAAACTAAATCTCAAACATAATATGCATTGTTTATACACATGAATAGAGACGTATGCAAATTGTAAGCCGACCAAGGATCAGACCTGTCTTCCGCCTTGTCACAAAAGTGGCAAT
Source organism: Berghia stephanieae (assembly GCF_034508935.2). Taxonomy (NCBI): domain Eukaryota; kingdom Metazoa; phylum Mollusca; class Gastropoda; order Nudibranchia; family Aeolidiidae; genus Berghia; species Berghia stephanieae. The sequence continues at coordinate 25,710,123 of NC_088361.1, read as the reverse complement.
TTCATTCTAGAATTTCATTGAACCGGAGCAAGACCCTTTATCCCTGACATACCAGATAAGACTGGGAAATGCTGCACGTATATTTTTGGAGACAACACCCCGATAACAACATCCATAATACTTCCTTACTCTGACAAAGAACAAAACAAAACAAAAAACAAACCAAAACAACGAAACAACACATTTTTAAAATGTTGGCCAGAAAACTCGTCGTTCATATATCGATCGATTAAAATACCCCCCCCCCCCATCTTGTCAAAAGCTCTCAAACCTGGGACTTTATTAAATATCTTCTCAAGGTGAGATTTTGTCAAGATGAGGGATATTTTAATCGTTCAAATTTTGATCGTCGAGTTTTTCTGGCCAATTTTAAAGAATGTGTTTTTTCAGAGTAGGACAGAAGAAAGCTTTCCTAAGCCACTGAACACGAAAGGAAAACGTCGAGGACGAAGTAGATAAATAAGATAATTCAATGCATTGATGCTAAGAGTGTGCTCCACCCTTTAACTAATTGTGATTTCCATTGATAAATAATCCTGGAAAAAAATTCTTTACATGATGATACAATCCTCATGGAAAGAGCGGATTGTCATTTTAAAATGAACTTAGTTATTATCAATTTTTTGTTGTATCGCAGCTGTAGAGAATGAATGTGAAATACTTTTCTTTCTTTCTTTTCTTATTTCGAAAAAACCCCAACAACATTACTTCAAAATGACACGGGTGTTGTTTGTAAGATAGATCAACAAAAAGGGATTGATGCGATATATATATATATATATATATATATATATATATATATATATATATATATATATATATATATAGAGAGAGAGAGAGAGAGAGAGAGAGAGAGAGAGAGAGAGAGAGAGAGAGAGAGAATAAAGACACACACACACATATAGATAGAAATACCGATTGGTAGATTGACAAACAGATAAACAGATAGATAGATAGATAGATAGATAGATAGATAGATAGATAGATAGATATAGAAAGATAGAGAGGTAGACAGGGATAGATGGATATTTATTATTCTCACCTCATTTGATTATTTCCTAAATAAATAACCAAATGAAGTGAGGATAATAAATAATTCGCTCCAGCCAATTCCCCTCAACCATATATATCTATAGAAAGATAGATAGATAGATAGATAGATAGATAGATAGATAGATGGATAGATAGATAGATAGATAGATAGATAGATAGATAGATAGATAGATAGCGAGAAAGTAAAAACATTAGCCGTTAAATTGGCAGTTTATACAAACGAACTCCTTCACCCACTCTTACATACACATTTCAAATCCAAGGATGCAGAACAAATTTCAACAGATTAATTAATGTAAAACCATTACCTCACAGCAAGATATTTCACCGACAAAAAAAAAAAAAAAGAAAAAACAAACTTTAAGCCCATAAAAAAACAAACAGATAAATTAGACAAATAATAAAACAGTTCCACGTTCCCCAGGGATACAACATGGGTGTTAACAACTCTGGTTGCAGCGACCCGTCATACTGTTTCTATTCCCTCCTTTTTGCTTACTTTAAAATGTTCAATCAGGAATGTCTTTTATTATTATTTTTTTTCAATTAAAGAAAACCCGATTTTAGTCTTTGTCAATTTACGAAACTAAACTCAATCTGACCATCGAGTTAGTTTTAGCATTAAATCAACCCCTACATAATACCGTTTGGTGGCTGTAGATCACATTTAATAACGCGTTCTGGAGGTTGGCGCTTCTACCTACTTTCGTTTTTGCCAAAACTCATAATGTGAAATTCTTAAAACCCTGTTTTCTAAAGAAGAGCCGAGCTAAGACGACCGCTTATGACAAATAAATTATCTTCTGAGACGTGTCATACGATTACGTTTTGGCTGAAAGAAGTTTGATCATCTCATTGTCTTAATAGTATTGAGTATTAGGGTTATTGATAGCTCATTTGGCAGAGCATTCGTTTTACAAGCTGTTAAGTGGACAGGGGGGGGGGGGGGGGGGGGGGGGGAGGGGAGGGACTCTTTGCAGAGTTGTACTTGTTTCCAATACTTTAACAAACATGTCACCTTAGCTCTTGGCTTGTATGAAAAAGTTCATTAAAATATATTAATATTTGAATGCTTTTTTTGCGCAAGACAACGTATTCACAACCTTTAAAACAGCTTAGCTATACGCCTTATTCATTAATAAAAAACGTTTCTGCTACCCCCTCCCCCAACCCCCTATAAAAAAGCAAAATGAACTATTATCATGTTCCTTTCACAAACACCCTTGTCATTTTCTACTCAAACCGAATATTAATATCATACATAACCATTATTATACGAACCAACGATTGTGACGTTATAAGTGCATCGTTGCAAGGAAATCACAATAGTAAAGAAGGTCTTATAAATATCATCCAATATATCATCCTTAACAGCGAGACATTCAGATTATATTATGTCTTTCCAAATTAATCTGGATAGATGCCAATAGAGATCTATTCATTTTCATCCAATTTATTTTACAAAGAGATAAATAAAGACAGATTTTTTTTCGTGGAGGATTGAAAATAAATAAAATTTATTTTCAAAGTCGGGTCTTTGT
>NC_088361.1:25690029-25705029 GCF_034508935.2 Berghia stephanieae | reverse complement strand
TCGTTGTTCGTTTGCCATTATAGATGGAGTAGGGTTGTGTTAAATGAATACATAAAAAATATGCTGAATGATTTTTTCGCAAATAATTTTTTTTTGCACCCCCTTATTCAAGTCAAGGGAACATTGAAGAGACATATTTCCTGTCAAATGATTACATTCAATTCTCTGCTATGAGATAAACCATTGTCTGTTCCAAATTATGTCTGTAAATCATTATCATTCTAAATAATTTAATTCTTGAGAAACATGAATAAACTCCTATTTCAATCGGTCTAAGGATTTAAAAGGCTGCTTTAAAAAGATATCTAACCTTGTATCATACTCCATTATTCTGAATATTATTCAGTGAGAATTGTCACCGCGTTGTCATATTAATATATTTGAAATATTATAAAGAGAATGATTAAAAAAAAAACAACATGCCTGCAAATATTTTACTGTTTGTCATTGTCAAAGTCATGCCATCGTCATGATTCTCCTCTATTGAATATATAGAAACAATTTTCTGTCAAACACTGACAAAACAGTTAAAAATTTTTTTGCCAGAAAACTTATTCATTTATCAATTAATTAAAATAATCTCCCATCGCATCTTGTCAACAATTGAGAATGTGGCTTTCAGAAGTCATATTTTCATCATTCGAAGAAAACTGCAATATTTTGGTCCTTTATTTAATGACTTAAAGAGGAAAATACTTGTTCAATACAATGAATGCTTTGAAACTCTTAATTGTATCTGGTGTTTCTAAGGTATCCAGTAGATAGATTGACAGTGTTAACTCATTTTCTATATCGATGTCAATTTGAGCCGGTTTTGAGTCATCTCTCCAATCATCATACTTGAAACTTATTTTAAACTGCGGGATTAAGATTTTTTTGACAAGATGGCGGTTATTTTAACCAGTTAACTGCCGTAGTATTGAAAAACATGCATTTTAAAATTTGACCAGAAAACGTTCATCTCAGCAAAAACTCTCAAAACCAAAACTAGAGGTGCCTAAATGAGTCACTAAAGTGGTGAGAAAGATAAAGGGAGTAAATGTGACTCATAAATAAGGGAACAACACAAAACAAACGACGTTTCGGCCTTTAGCCTTTTCAAGTAAACACGAAATATATATATAAATAATACATGACATTTATCACGCGCATTTTCATTACTGGGTGATGCTCAATAGATATAAGCCGAAACGTCGTATGTTTTGTGTTGTTCCCTTATTTATGAGTCACAGTTACTCCCTTTATCTTTCTCTCCAAAAATTCTCAAACCTGGGACTTCGCGAGGTCCCAGATTTGAGAGTTTTAAAGATTTTGCCAAGATGAATGTCATTTAAATCAATCGATATTTGAAGGACGCGTTTTCTCGCCAAATTTGTAAATACATGTTTTTTTGGTTAATCAATTAACAATGAAGTAAAAGTTTTCTAGCTAAAATGTAAATACGACGTTTTGTCATTGTACAGTAGAATAGACGACGATTTTATGGAATAGAATTTTGAGGTAATCAGAACAAATACGTAACCGTACCTAAATGCACGTCATAGCCAATGAAAGACGGGTGGAGACAAAATCATTCATAATTAATGTATAGATTCATAATATCAACATGAAAAGGGCGTGGCAATTTTGCATGTTTTTACCTATTGTCTGAATGAATATGTCTTTGACTCAAAGCATTGATAGGGTACAAAGTCCGAATGGTGGTCTCCGATAGATCAGTTCGCAGAACATTTCCTTCACACGTAAAGGAAGTCAAAAAAAAAACAAAAACAAAACAATTCTGACCCCCCCCCCCCCCCCCTCGTCCACTTAGCAGTGATTAGGTAACCAGGTCTTTTAGATCTGGCAAAAAAACACTCTGCGATAAACTGCCATCCAATCCAAAGAGAAGAAAGCAATTGCTATTGTCTGTTTAGTGCTATAGAAACCGGGATAACCTCTGATTCCGTTGGCATTGGCAAGTGTGACTCTTGGGAATTAGCTATAATACAAATATGCAATTATTTATTTATTTATTTTTTATTTATTTGGTCATTTATTTATTTAGTTGTTTATTTGTTCATTTATATATTTATTCATTTATTGTGTTTCCTCAATCAGAGTGTGATACTCCCCAAAGTCTGGTGACGACAGCAGATCCCACCCAGTTTTCAAGTTCCTCGACCTCCAATGAACTCCAATTGTCATACCTCGTCTACGATTGTTGTACGGGTAAGTGATATGCAATGAGCGTGACCAGTAATTACATATAACGCCCATTTGGAATCCAATAACGATCCTGCAGTGAGGGACAGTAGAAGAGTCGATTGGCTGCACTGGATGAAAGCTCACGACTGATTTAACTCTGTTTTATTTTTAGTCAAAGATAGATCCTAAAGACAAAGGTCCCCTTAAGATGGAATTTTATCAACTTTACTTTAAAATTAATTACGACAAAAGGCTGGTACTCCCGCCGGCGTCAGGTTCTTCCCCAATACGCTTTGGAGACCAATCTAACTTGGGGGTCTCATTACCAGGTCTCATATCGTTATTTGTTTTGCTTTTCTTCATTCGGGTTTCCGTGGCAGGTTTACTCACAGTAGTTTGCCATTGCTTTCTGTGAGAGAGCAGTGTCCTTACAGGACGTGTGTCCCAGCCATTGTATCCATAGGATATCCTCTGCCTAGCACATTGAAGAAGAGACCAGTTCTGAAGCTCCTTCAGCTGCTCTCCATCCTCATCCATCGCCTGCCTGGCGCGACTTCACGTAACCCTGTTCGGGGGGCATTGCGGGTACTCGGTCTTGCCCAAGGACCTCCCGCAGGCTAGTGGAGGGAAGGAGACGCCTTACTCCTCCTATTGACAGATCTAGAGAGACATTCATTCATTTTAAAAATTAATTTATTGCGACATGAGAGAGACATTCATTGATTTTAAAAATTAATTTATTGCGACATGAGAGAGACATTCATTCATTTAATTCTTCTTCTTCTTCTTCTTCTTCTTCTTCTTCTTCTTCTTCTTCTTCTTCTTCTTCTTCTTCTTCTTCTTCTTCTTCTTCTTCTTCTTCTTCTTCCCCCTTTATATTTCATCCTTATGTTGGAATGTCTGGTTCGTGAAGGAACGCCGTTGTCTTCCTCGGCTCTGTCAGAGGCCCATACAGTTTGGTCTGCAGAGGTGTGGTACCAGGCCAAAAATCCTCTCTTGCTCTCTTTGGGCAGATCTGGAGTATGCTTTGGGCGTCTCCCTCTAACTTCATCACAATCACACATGCCTGTTTCTCCTATTTTGAAAATCTTGTGCATGTGGTGTTTCAGGAAGTTGTGTCCTGATCGCAGTCTGAAGACTGTGACTTGGTCTTTTCTATTTAAAAGTTTGAGTGGATCACTTTTATTGAAGCTCGAAATATTCATTCAATTATGATTATTATTGTCTCTGAAAAAAATGTCTCTCTCAAAATGGCACAGTGAAGATCTAAATTTATCTTAAATATGGTCAACTTGACGCAGTTTGGGGAGATTAAGGTTTTGTCTCCAGTGAGGAAAACCTCTCTGTTCTTTTACGCATTTTTCAGACAAAGTATTCGGAGGATGGTGTCCTTCCACGCCCCAGGCTGGTGAATGGGTGGATGTGAGCTTCAAATCTGCCGTCAACGTAACCTCGTTGATACTTCAGGTTCCATTCTCCGTCAACCCGCCAATTCCAAAGGTCACAGAGGTCAAGGTCTTATATGAGTCGGCTAGTGATCCATTTGGGGCATTGTCCACTTATTCGGACAGTAATGGCACAACGGTTCGTTTGGTTGTTTTTTGTTAACAATAAAATAAATCTAATACGTATTTGGATTAGATTAATTCATTTGAAAATGATAGGATTCTGATCTTAATCTTCACCACTCTAAAGATTGAAAAAAATCATATTGTTCTTGGAAATTGTGCTCAATTTTCCAAATGCAAACTTTATGAAATGAAACAAATATGACAATCACCCCCCCCAAACCCGCCCCCCCCCCCCCCCCCCACCAAAGAAACCCCAACTACCTGAATACAAAACCAAAAACAAAACGCACAAATAGAAAGTCACACGCACACACACACACACACACACACACACACACACACACACACAGAGACAGACAAGAAAAGAAAATATACGGCTAAAAAGGCAAAACAACACAAGACAATAAGCAAAATATACGAATAGACTTCATTCGTGAACCGACAACTTTCAGTGTTGCTTGACTTGGTGTGAAGACAAAACACGACGATGACTCGACCATCAACACCCTGCAAAATCACTCGATTTATAAATGATTGATTAACTATCAAAATATTTTATTAGGTACCACAAAAATCTTGTCCCACTTTTCCTGTAGAAATAATGTAACCTTGACATTGAAACACTTATGGAGCATTTGACGGAAATCTGAACAATGTGTGTATGACTGTGCTAAACAAAGCAATCAAAAAAAAAAAAAAAAAACAAAACGAAAAAAAACCATCTAAATAATCGGTCTTTTCAGACCTCCTGATTAATGGTCAGACCCGATATTAGGGACGATTTTATGTCTCTACTCTTCAAATTTTACGATGAAGATATGAAAAAGTGTGTTTGAAACAGTGTTAGACTAAGCAAGAAAGAAAAATACAAGAAAAAAGCACCCCACTTTATCTTTGACAAAAGTGACTGCTCCCTAATATCTCAATACGAGTTTTACGCCGCTGTGAACCCTCGCTTGTATCACACAACACAAACATTTGACGCCTTTTCTACAGTGCACTGACAATATTATTCCTTTTTATATTTTGGTGAGATATCTTTTACATCATCCAAAATTAGATTAATTAGATTAAAATTATCTCCATTATATAAAAGATGCTTTAAACCGAGATCTACAGAATCATTGAGTTTAAGAGGATTTACCTTGTTGAGGATATCTGAACAGAATGATAATTGAAATTAAACATTTCTGGCCAAAATATAAAAACTTTGCCTAAAGCCGCAAATATCACATGATTTTCCAATTGGGATGCCGTACAAGAGGCTGCGATTCACTTGCGCAGTTTTGAGGTGACTGACAACACATTCTTTCTTCTGGAGGTTTGTCAACACATGCGCAGTTGTTATAAAAATCCTTTAGGGTTCCATTAACACTTGCACAATCAAATTGTAAACTCATGGCCTGACCGTGGCCATCGTAAACTTATGGCCTGACACTAACCAAAAAATGACGTCAAAAGACAAGTCTTTGGTTGTTTCGTTGACCATTACTGAATACAACTCACTAGGTGGTCCACAAATCTAAAAATAGCCTAAAAATACGGGTCTTAGTGGCTTTTAGTATCAGGCTATAAATAAGTTAACGATGGCTACGTTCACACCCACTGTCCACACACTTGAATTGCAAAATTCCAGACAAGGTACCGGATGTTTATCTCTTCCCAAGAAGAGCGAGGGACAAAATTTTGATGCGATTTCGCTGTTACTAGAGTTGTGATTTATTTTTATTCAATTCATTTCTTATTAAGTACTGTTCAATCTTTGCTGTGCGATATAAATCACTCAATCCAGTATATTATATGATATACATAATGTGTTGATTTTACAGGAGTCACAGGTGTCTACTGTAATCAAATTAGCAGATTATGGTTTGCACGATTGTAACGTGTCATGCCCAAGGACATAATGTCGGGAATCAAAGTCTTGCGATAGTTGTCACCTATTACATTAGAGATTATTCTCAATTTTACCTTACTTTATATTTTGGACGAAATCGTTTCCTGATCTGCATTCGACGCTGCGTGTTAAGTTAAAAAGGCGTGATTATCTGAAAAAAAGGTTTATAGATAGTTCGAAGAGGACGTCACTCAGGTCTTAGTTTTTGTTTTTGCCATCCGGGTTTATGAGTAATGCTCACTGAACTGATTTAACCTGACTATAAACGTTCATGGATACACACAGTTTTGTGTGTTGGTCCGTTATACTTCCGGATGGCAATGTTATGAGCTTCTCAGCCAAGCGCATACTATCAATAACCTACACGATCTGTTGTAGATTTTGTTTTTAACTGGTAAACTGTTGTAGCCTGAAAAAACGACAGTTAACTGGTCAAATGCTATATAATTTTGAACTTGTCATGATTGTAATTTTTAGAATACAATACCAATGAGAATCTTAATATATTTATTTAATTTTCGTTTCAGCTATTTAATGCCACTTATTCAGAGCCTAACTCGGCCTTCGAGTTGGTTTTTGATCATGAGGTCATCGCAAGAAGGATCCGAGTTGAGGTGGTCAGTTTTGATACTAACCCTTGCTTTCGTCTTGACATTAAAGGATGCCCAGTGGGTAAGTCCATCTAAAAGAATGTGTTTTTATATCAAGAATGTAGTCTGACTACTGAGGATAATGTAGTTGTTCGTTTTGTCCAGTATTAAAAGTATGTTATTTACAAAGCCGTGTCTTAGATATAAAAATAAAAACAAGAAAAAAATGAATCACCCTGACCAGGAACTAAAACATGAAACTTGCAATGTCCAGAAAATTAGAATTTAGGTCGACTTTCATTTTGATAAGGTCAATCGAAAATAATAAATCCCATATGCCTTTCTGCTTCTTTTCTTCTTTAAATCATGTAAGCGAGGGGGGCTCAGAGCTAAGACCTTCTGATCTGTCGAGATTATCGAGCAATCTTATCAACAGTCCACAATCCTGTTGCACTTATCATTCTGTTGGAAGGATTCGTTTATAATAATAATAATAATAATAATAATAATAATAATAATAATAATAATAATAATAATAATAATAATAATAATAATAATAATAATAATAATAATAATAATAATGGCATTTATTTATATTGAGCCCAATCCTCTATACATTAAAGCTCTAGGCGCATAACAATAACATCAATCCATTCAAATTTCTCTCTCTCTCTCTCTCTCTCTCTCTCTCTCTCTCTCTCTCCTCCCTCTCTCTCTCTCTTACTCTCTATCTATCTATCTATCTATCTATCTATCTATCTATCGATCGATCGATCTATCTATCTATCTATCTATCTATCTATCTATCTATCTATCTATCTATCTATCTATCTATCTATCTATCTATCTATCTATCTATCTATCTATCTATCTATCTATCTATCTATCTATCTATCTATCTCTTTCTCTTTCTCTCTCTCTCTCTCTCTCTCTCTCTCTCTCTATATATATATATATATATATATATATATATATATATATATATATATATACATTTCTCTCTCTTCCTCTCCGCCCTGTCGCACTTATTATTAGATTCCCCCAGACGCAGATAAACTTCTCTCTGAACTTTCACTCAAGGTACGAGTTGCTTTCTCTAAATTCTTTGCTATTTCTTATTTCCATCAAAATAGACCAACCTCCACCCGAAATCAAAGCCCCCCAAGTATCGCTGGACTACACTTCCTTGGATGACATGAAGCTGAAGTGTGAGATACAGGATACACAAGTCTTTGGCGTTCAATACTGGATCACTTGGCACAGAAACGATCTCAATGATTCTACTGAGCTGCTGGCAAACGGGGAACGTATTTCATACCTAAATGTTACCAAAGGAGACTTTTCGCAAAAGCAAACGGTATGTTCATTTAATGAAAATCAATGAATATAACAGCTTCAAAAAAGAACAAAATACCAAAGGCGGAACATTTCGAGCTTAAAACCCTTCTTCAGCCAACAGCAAAAAATCAAAACAAAACCCAACAAATCATAAACAAATAACTAGAACCTGCTCTGCCGTCTCTGATTTTGTTATTATTTGAAACTGTTATATTCATAATTTTTGTTTATTACGTTTTACATTCCACAACTGCTTTCTGTCTTGTTCTGTTGACGTTGATGGACTTCCTGGTAGACCATGAGCTGTACTGTGACAAATCACCTTTATTCAATAGTGGCCAGGACAAGTTCAATCCATGTGTGGCCAACTGTCTCAAAACGTTGTCGGGATGAATCGGACCCCAAAGAGCGAGCTTAGAATTTAAACGACAGGGAATACAAAATTTGAGTTTCATATATTTTTTTTTCAATGAGAGAAATTGTTTTTACTTTCAATAATAACAAAAAGAAAATAACCCCAAGATTCAAACTTTTGATTGTATTGATTCTCCAGATCTAGTTTCCATCGACATATACCGTTTTGAGACGGTGGGTCACATATATTAGATCCCTCACATCGACGTGTACATAAATGCAGGTCTGACATCCGAACCCACTTATGGGCCTAATTTAACATTGTTGTATTGGACCATACTTTTTCGTCATATTTTGAGATTTCCGTTACAACAATGGGCCAGTAAGGAATTGGGTTATCAGACCTGTAAATATTTGGACGTCGCCTCACATCAAACCATTTTTCACGTCCGAATGAACCAACTGACAAAATTTTAAAGTTAAAAATGACCAGAATTATCAGATTGTAGCTAATGAGTTTGACTAATGAGGATGATATGTAATGTTGTTCGAGTGTTTGAGGTATTTCCACTTTGCAAATGACCTCAAAAAGACTTAGACAATGTAAGCTGGTCTCTGCTTTCTCATATAAGAAGAAGAAGAAGAAGAAGAAGAAGAAGAAGAAGAAGAAGAAGAAGAAGAAGAAGAAGAAACAAGAAGAGGAGGAGGAGGAGTATTCAAGTGGTTCTGGCTCGCAAAACCTTAACAATTTAATTCGTAGCCAATACAAAAAATGACAATCAGAGAACGTCATATTCGCCAGTCCCTTTCATTTAGTTAGATAAAACCTATTGAGAACCAACCACACGCTCTGACTGCCGTCAAATAAATTTTTAAAAATCAAAACAAAACAACGAAAATAATATGACGTCAACAAAATCTATATACATACAGCAATATCACCCATTGAGGAACTGCCATTTGCATTTCAAAACACGAAGTTAGTAAACAATCATTGTGAAAAACGGGGAGTTAACCTTTACAATAAATGTAAAAAGCATTTTAGATTGTATTTGTTTTCTATCGAATTTTGTTAACGTTGCCAGCATTCACCTTGTATCAGTCTATATTTACATTCCATTTGATACCACGCCCTATGGTAATCACGGTGATAAATAATTATTTATTCAAATATACATACAAAATATACATTCGTTGAGCCCCATAGATCATTTATATTAAGTTACCAATGAGCAAGCAACGACATTACAGTATTCCATATCATTTAAATATGGACACCCAATCATAGTCTTTTGATATGCAGTATACGATGCATTCCTTTTTAAATTATCAGAATCTTGAGTTACATGAACTCATAATTGAAAAGTAAGATTGAAGGATTTAAAGAAACAACACACTACAGTTTCCAAAGGATGAATGTCTTAGTTTTAAAATTTCATCCGTGATAACGAAAGCCATTTATTCTTTCCCTTTCCATAAATGATAACGAGTAATGATATCAAGTTCATAAAATAGTTTATGACGTCAGTTTATCAAACTTTAAATAAGATTTTTAAAAACCCAGAAATATCATTTAAGTCTATGTTTGAAAATATCTTTCATTAAGTGATATGGAAACAGGCTCGTGCAGCGATTGGGAATGCGTCCGGAATTCCAAAAAGCAAGTGTGTAAGAATAGTACATTGCACTGCCTCTTTGGCTAGAATGACATTGTTGTCATGGTTACTACGGTTTGTTGCTCATCGAGGACAAGACACTACACACATGCTATTCCATTTGGTTAGTACATATTGGGCCCACAACAAACGAATAGTTGTGCATGCAATGGAAATTACGTTTCATGCCGCCTGTTGTACTTTTGTATATATAACAAAAAAACCGGACTTGTCGAAACCGAGTACACGAGTCATACCTACCTATTCACTACTTTAGATTGTATCCATCATTATTGTAAATTAGAGTCAATCTTTATCAATTGCAGCATACATGTACAGCCAAGGCTTGCTACACTGCTGGATGTGCTGATGGCGGTCCTGGCGGTTTCTACACCAACGAAACGAAGAGCAACACATATGTACCAGAGATTCAGGTGCTTATAAAAATAGTTTCCTTCTTTGAAATGATTCACATCCGTTTTAATTGATAGTTAAAATTATTATCATTACATTTTTCTTTTGGTGGAAAGGAATTCAGTAACATTCTGTATAATTTTGGTTTCAAGCCTCAAATATTGTCATAATACAAAAGTATTGTGAAAGTAGGTATCTAATGGCGTATCTATAAAAAGGAGTCAAATAAATTTAAGATACCAACTGTTAATCAATCACTTATGACACAAGTGGATCAGTGGTACTGATCAGTGTTTCTTTTGAAAACAAAAGTCAAATAATGTTGAGTTTGGTCACTGATCGGATAGATGACATTTATCGCAAAACTCTGTCCTGACTTAGTGTCACTGAACACAGGTTACTCCGCTCGAATCAGATGTAAATGTGTACCTATCTATGATGGACATTGTATTAGTGTTGATACAAAAAGAAAAGGACGCTTATCAGGCGACTTGTATTGTATGAAATGAGAATTGGTACCAATATGGAGGGGTGGAGAAAATATAGCACTGCAAAACGCATTGAGCATGATGAATCCATTGAAATGCGCTACATATTTTGTTCACGTTTTTCTATTAAAATATCTTTTTTTTTGAGGTTGGGAATATATCCGTTGAACATACTATATAGCAGGTTCGAAATAATGTCGTTTATGTCCTAGTCTGATGTTCTACTAGTTGAATTATAGTGCCCCACTGACTTGCTCAGGTTAATCAGAATGATAAAACCAGTTTCCCAACTACCATTTTTCAGATTGTGAATGAAGGTATGCTGACTCTTGGAAATGGTGAGACAAAGACCATCCAGGTGAAATCAACAGCTCCTTCCCCCTTGCTCTGCGTCTTTGCTGGGAAAGTTGACACATGCAGAGTAACCATAACAGCTGTAGCCTCTGATGAAGAACCCCTCAAGTAAGATATGAAAATGTTTTGATTGTATATAATATATATATATATTGGTATTATTTTATTAATATGAACTACTTATTTGCAACGAGAATTAAAACAAACGAACAAGCAACACCGAAGGAGTACCTATAGAGAAGATTTTTACAAGAGATCATCTTAATCTGGAGGTTGGTCTGTACAATATTCCAAAGTAGGAAAAAAATTACAAAAATTTTCCTCAATTTTTAATATATTGTTTTTCAGGAAAACTGTTCTCTTTCAAAATATATTAATGAAAATAATCTGACGCAGACATGAACTGAGAAAATATTCCACGATATCAAATCAAACACCCAAGAAGACTCAAAGGTCAAACATTTCTTGAATACTGTCTATAGTTTAAGATGTTTAAGATGGCTATAGTAAAGTTTCAGCAATCTGGAAAGAGGATGATGAAGTTGAGACGTGCTATTTAAAACATAAAAGTGACACACTTTTTAGATCTTTATTCAAAACATACGGCGAGCAAAATGCTAAACAACAGCATACATTTTTTTGTTACTAAAAACATATAGCGTTACACAGCTGCTGTTCCAGCCTATAATCAGGGATTTGAAAGGGGTATACCATTTTGCCCACAGTAACAACTTTATCTTATAATCTTAAAACGTGATTTTCCAAGAAAGAAATGATTCTTTTGACTCTAAAAAAAATAGAATAATGTTACACACCTGTAATGTAACAGACGTGATTTTGTGCACGATAAAGGCATCAGTTAAGATCTAAACGGGGATCTCATAAGGTTAAAAATTTTGTTGTTCGTAGATAATACCACCCCCCCCCCCCCCCAATAAAAAAAATAGTGTGTTTCCTAAGAAAAGTACTTAAATAGCTAGATCATTTTGACATCACATTTTTTAAATTACCTCCAGATGCTGTAAAAACCCCATTATCTTGCCAAAGCTTTTGTTCCCGGAGTCCAAGGCTGTCCAGCACGATGCCAGCCAATGCTCCTTACAGTTAACATCAGTCGGCTGGAAAAAGACTCTTGCTATCGCCGTGACATACAACTCCGGGGCATACCTAGATGGCACACATATTTCAACAGTGGTTCTTTCCGTCACTCTTGATGGGGAATTATATCCAGCTGGAGAAAAAAGCATCAAGGTAATTCTAGTGAATTTCATTAACAAACTTGTTTTTGCCTCAAAACCGTCACTTTAAGTAGATAAGCTCAACTAACCAATTGCATGTGAATGAATGCTGGTACAAAAAGGTCATCTAACAGACACATTGCACTGTATGGATTATATTTATAATAAGATTTATTTATATAACGCCTAATCCCTTAGTCAAAACAAAATTCACTCAATTAAAACATTATTCAGAAACTTTGCATACACACACACTAATCCTTGTAAGAGCACACACAAACACATACACACACACAAATACACACACATACATACACACACACACATACATACACAAAGACACATGACACACATGCGCATATGTACAGAAGATGAAAATAATAGCAGGTAAATTTGAAATAATGAATAAAAATCTTATCCGTAAATTTGAAATCCAAAACATTAATGACAAATGAAGGGAGGTTATGCATGTATGGAGAAATCTGATATTTAATACGAAAATCTTATAAAATACAACGTTAAGGGTTATCATACATAGTAGTATGCTTGCCTAAAGAATTATAAGGTAAGAAATATTGCTAAAATTAGTTGAAAACTATTTTACTAGCTAACATGGGAAAAAAAATAAAAAATTGGTAAAATATTCCGAAAGATTGGATGCAGTCAAAAACTATTTCACTTGCTAGCTTACATGAGAAAAAAAACAACATTAGAGGTTTGTATATTAATTATACTAAAAATAGTAAAGAATTCCCGACAACGGGAGCTGCGTGAATACGTGCACGATCAGCATGGGTTTTAGATCCTTTTTGAGAACACAGAAAAGGAATTGAAAGTTTGATCTTAATGAACATGAGGAGTGTAAACAATGATCAAATCAAGTATAACAAGCTAGAAAAAGTTTCATGAAGATAATTATAGTAATACTAACCTCCTTGAAGCCGGGGACTGTAAAAAGCAATGAACTAAAATGAATATGAATATAACAGCTCTGTGTGTGTCGGTATGAATTTTATTTTATGCATTTTTGTTTGACTGGAATATAATAATAAAAATAATAAAAATTATAATAATAATAAAAGTAATAATAATAATAATAATAATAATAATAATAATAATAATAATAATAATAATAATAATAATAATAATAATAATAATAATAATAATAATAATAATAATAATAATTATAATAATAATAATAATAATAATAATAATGCATTTATTTTTACTGTTATAGGCTGGAGAAGGGTTTTGAGCGCGAAACGATCCGTGTTTGGTATTTTTATTACTTTAAAAAATAATTATCTATTGCACATTGCAGCAATTTTATACGTAATCCTAAAATTCGTGATCCTAAGTTTTATATGGATTACTCGAAGAATAAGTAAATAATCGAGCATGGTGAATTCGCAAAAGAATGCACTATTTAATGGTTCGTATCTAGATCTATATATTTATTTAGTTATAGAAACGGAGTTTTTTCTCGCTCCGGCAGAAATCCGTAACACAAGATACATATTTTATAATCGTCTTCATTTAGTAATTACTTCACATATATAATTTGATCTTATTTTCAGGTGAATTCGACCCTTATATCCGACGCTCCTGTGTGCGAATACTTGAGTACCACTGATGTCCGCACATTTGATGGCAGGTAACTAGCAATGTATTCTGCTACTTTTAAAAAGTAAAATAATCGTTAACAATACGGAATAATAATTGAAAAAGCATTTATACAAAATGGATTATATGAAATCATTTGAAATCTGGATGGACGAACTATACCATGTTTTGACTTGTAACAAAGTCTAGTAATACTGGGTGTGGTCAGTGACGAGAATGGTGATAATAGCACTTTGAGTTTTCGATGAAATATGCTTATTATTGTTATTATTATTATTATTATTATTATTATTATTATTATTATTATTATTATTGTAAAACATTGGGTATGAAATATGGTAATACATTTTACACACTCGATTCATGTGTGAATGAATAATTGGATATAAGAAGTATAAACAAGACGTCTTACAGTCGACTTGTGCCTTGATGAAATGAAAGTCTGGTTTCATATTGCATGCTGGGGAAATAAATGTGAGATTGCACAGTGCTTTGGACATGGTTACACCGTTTATATGTTTTTCACATTCTATTATTTATTTACAAAATGGGGTGATTTTTGAAACTTGCCTATTCATCTGCTGTCCTCGATACCAGATGCAGTAGATCATGGATATAACGAACAAGTGGAACAATACTCATTATAATATAATTATATATATATATATATATATATATATATATATATATATATATATATATATATATATATATATATATAATACATTTAGAAAACAACAACATATATAGAAGACAACCCCCAAAATATACACCAAAAATAAACAAACAAATAAACAAATAAAAAGAACTAAAAACATAATAAAACAAAACAAAACAAATCCCCCCGCCCAAAAAAAATAAAAACAAAAACACAAAACAAACAAAAACATTAAAAAACAAACAAAAGAAAAACGGAAACAAATTCCCAAAACAAATATACGCACATGCAATACACACACAAACACACACACACACACACACACACACACACACACACACACACACGTGCATATTAAAATAGAGGAATACCCAATATATTATGTCCTTAAAGCTCTTAACAAGTGTGCTCTGCTATACTTCATCACTGATATTTATTTGTATCTGTGCCTGCACTCTTATTTCTTATTGCTACACACACACACACACACACACACACATACACACATACGCGCGCCCGCACACACACACACACACACACCCATAGAGAGTGAAAGAAAGAAAGAGAGAGAGAGAGAGAGAGAGAGAGAGAGATATATATATATATATATATATATATATATATATATATATA
>NC_088361.1:25605029-25680029 GCF_034508935.2 Berghia stephanieae | reverse complement strand
GACTTGACATTGCATATGCACAAAGCAGCTTAGTTTCTTGTTTCGATATTTTCATTTTAGTCTCGGGATTAATCATAATTCAGAAAGTGGCCGATATTATTATTATTATTATTATTATTATTATTATTATTATTATTATTATTATTATTATTATTATTATTATTATTATTATTAGTAGTAGTAGTAGTAGTAGTAGTAGTAGTATTGTTATTTCATTTTATTTACAACAGAAACTATTGGTGCTTTCTATTTTTGATTGTTCACAACTTCTACATACCTTTAGGTTGTTAAGTCTTTACTATTTCGTTCCACAGAGGACTGTACATGCGACAGTGGCTTGAAAGGGACTGATTGCTCTATCAATGGAAGTATCCCTCCTTTGGTGACTGGTCTTGACAGTTTTCTTTGCAACTCACTCACAGATTCTTGCTCTCAGGTCGTTGCTTTGGGAAAGAACTTCATTGCTGAGGATATCTGCTATTATCAAAGCATTCAAGTAATTTTTTGGTGTTGTTGCGATGATACTATTATTCGTGAAATATCTATATGATTCTATGTAAGCAGTGATACTGTCGAATTGAACGCTTTGCGTTTATTCCAAATTCACCTTGTTGGACTATTTAAACCTGAAGTACAATCCAAAAATAGATTAATAATGATGCATTTGTAAGCTGGTAAGTGAGTATATCATCACCCTAATATTTTAAATTCTTTATTGAAAGTTTTAAGACGTAGATAAAAAGTATTTTAATGTGAAAGGTAGTAAATTAAATTTTTTGTGTGAAAGAGTCAGATATATAGGCCATTTTTGTATAAACTATTTTAGTTACAACACGTGGCCACGATGTACCCCCTATGTTTGCGAACAAACTCCTTACACCAGATGTTTATTGAGTGTATCGGGTGTGCAATGAAATTTGCCTAGACGTGGGCAAAGCATGTCTTTTTGTATAAACAATATAATATCAATTTATATATCAATTGCTAAACAAGAAGCAATCAAACGGTGTGTGATCCACTCACAGGATATTGTGAGCTGTAATTTGCTTCAACAGTCGTAACGTCACTTCCCTTGTAATGACGCATGGTAACTTAGTAACTGACTCTAAACTATCGGAACAATGGCGGACGCCCTTATGAAATATTTCTCCGACGAGTATAAAAGCGTATCCAGAATTTAAAAAAAAACCATTATAAATCTGATCATGTTTTGACTTTTACACATTCTGATCACAAGACATATGAAAAGTTCTAGCCAGCATGAAGAATAAAACGTACCGATTTTCTTTGTTTAGAACCACGATGGCCGCCGTTGCTGGGCGACGTGACATCAGACTATTGAATCCAATTGAGGTATAAAAACAGTAATCATTAGTTTATGTTCTTTTATTGTCCTGACAGGTAAACAGCACAGGTTACACAACAGTTGGGGACGTGACTAAAGCCACCGAAACTTTCTATGTGAGCACCAGTCAAATACGATGTGGATTGCCCAAATCTGGGAGTTACATGATCAGTGTTGGCCGGAATGCTGATCTGAGAAGTAATGAGGTTCTGTATTTGACAACGAACAAGGCTTGTTTTGATTGCCACGTCACCAACGGCTCTTGTGTCAGGCGGGTGAGTTTGAAATGATAATCCAGTCAGTCAGAGGCAAAAAGAGAAGAAGAAGAAAAAAAAAAGAATTAAAAAACCAAACAAATCAAAACAACCCAACACAACCCCCTCCAAAACCCCAACAAAAAACAAAAAACAAAAACAAAACAAAACAAAGCAAAAACAAATCAATAACAAGTTGATTTACAAAATGAAAAAACATCAATCATTCAACCAATCAAATAGATAAACAAACCGCTGACCTCTTATAATCTTAATCAGAGAGAGAGACAGAGAGAGAGAGAGAGAGAGAGAGAGAGAGAGAGAGAGAGAGAGAGAGAGAGAGAGAGAGAGGTAGAAAAACAGATAGATATTTAGGAAGGTAGCAGTTATATAGTCATATAGATAAATGGTTAGAAATATAGGAAAATAGCTAGATATACATGGCTTTCAATCTTGTATGTATATATTATGCATTGTTATATTATTATGGTTATCTTCTATATGCTTGTGTGTCTGTGTGTGTGTGTGTGTGTGTGTGTGTGTGTGTGTGTGTGTGTGCTTTGCATGTCACGGTTAAACATATATGTTTGTACACCACATGTACATGAGTACATTTAAGTTGAAATACTATCTTTACCACGATTATCATTATTGTAATCTTTAAGCAATAAATTTATAGCATTACTATTAATATTAAGGTCATTCTAGAAATGTTTATCCTATTTTGTCCTACACCATATGTTATTTCATGTTATGTTATGTTATGTTATGTTATGTTATGTTATGTTATGTTATGTTATGTGTCCTTAAAGTCTTTCCCTGTTCAAAGATATATTTAAAATAAAAACATTACAGCCAATATACTTTTTAAAGAATACATACATGCTTTAAATTTTGTTTACCATTAACTTTGCCACCTCATGGATTTACTCATATAACTTTAACTCACGGAAAAAACGCATTGTGATAAGTATGTGAACTTTTAGTCGAAAAATGTTTTAACTTAACTGTCCATTCTTATTTTATATATAAATACTCATAATAATTTTGTATATCGACTCATAGTATCTTTTTTTTTTTTCAAAGGCCGACACATGTTACATCACTGAAAGTGACGCCTGTTTCTACAACTCACAGCAAAATCCAAACAATTTTACCCAGATATGCAACGCAACAAATAATGCTGATTACTGGTCTGACAGAACAGGTTTGGAAATTTTATACCTTCAATTGTGCATAGCTGTAACATTGCGTTATTATCTAAGAGTCTGCTTGATGTTCAAAATATTATTATAAGTCTAAATTATAAAGACAATAATTTGTATTCAATAAACTATATATATATATATATATATATATATATATATATATATATATATATATATATATATATATATATATTATATATATATATATATATATAATTTTCGTAATTCACACCATTTTGATTTTAAATCTCACTTTTCAATAAGATGTTATATCGCTTTCATTTGCAATCTTCAAAATGTTTGGTTAATAGTAGACTACCTTCGATCTCTATTCAAAGAAATAAAATTTCAAAATTCTTTTCATCTTCAGATTTCTGTCCCGGATCCGGAAGTCAATGGTTATCTGATATACCGGAAAACCACGCCCTCACTTTTCACAACGAGGCTACCGTGAGAAACGTGAGTGATGCCACCTCCTGCAGATCATTATGTCTCACGAATTTCCAATTGCCATGCAAGTCTGCGGACTATGACTCGAATAGTAAAAGCTGCTTTATGTCCAAATACACGAGCAAATCTACAAATGGTTACCTTCTTCCCGTCGATGGTTTCAATCATTCAGAATGGGTTTGTGTTGAAGGTGAGTACCAATTAATAATTATTAATGATTATAACAATAACGTCAATTACAACAATAATAATTAAAATGATGATAATAATAATGATAACGATGATGATGATGATGATGATAATATTGATAATAATACTAGCATTATTATTATTATTATTATTATTATTATTATTATTATTATTATTATTATTATTATTATTATTATTATTATTATTATTATTATTATTAATATAATAATAATAATAATAATAATAATATAATAATAATAATAATAATAATAATAATAATAATAATAATAATAATGATAATGATAATAGAAATGATACTACTACTACTACTACTACTACTACTACTACTACTACTACTACTACTACTACTACTACTACTACTACTACTACTACTACTACTACTACTACTACTACTACTAATAATAATAATAATAATAATAATAATAATAATAGTAATAATAATAATAATAATAATAGTAAAAATAATAATGGTAATAGAAAAGTTAATAATGAAAATAAAAATAACAATAACCTAAATGAATCTGATAACATATCTATTTTCTCTCTAGATCGGTGCCAAGGATTTGAGGCCGAATGGCAGGTTCGAAACAACGTGGTGTCTACTTCCATCCTTGAATTGCAACTAAATGTGTGGACCTTAGCTCTGTGTCGCTCGATTTGTGAAGCCAATCCAGCTTGTGGAGGAATCAACTTTCTCTCTCTGCGAGGAATTTGTGCCTTGAGTCCTTTGGGCGACAGTATTCTTTCACTGCAGGCTGCGCCTGGCTGGGTTAGGGAGGAATTTGCTTGTTTGAATGGTAACTTTTACTGTCATTCCAGCATTGAATTTATTTTGTTTCTCACATACTATTACCATATTTTATAAATTTAGGCATCTTAATTTTGCACAGATAATTATATTTTGTCATTGTAACGTTGATTTTGTCATACTTATACTTTATGCACACAGGATAACTACTTTATATAAAAAAACAAAACAACAACAGCACTCTTCGATCTGACTCGGTTTTTGGAGGTCTCCTTTATTTGGGCCCAGTTTTGTCTGGCTATCTTTATCTCAGTCTCAATGCTTCGTCGCTTTGGTCGACCAACCTTCCTCTTTCCTTGTGTGTTCCAGTCCAAAGCCTGCATGGTGATATTGCTTGCAGGCTTCCCGAGGGTATGACCAATCCAGCCCCATTTCCTTTTCTTAAATTCAGATTCAATAGCAATTAATGAGGAAATATATCTTTTGATTAGAACGTTGTTATCAGGAATCCTGCCTGTAGGTCTACAAGAATGGATCTTTTCCTCCTGACTTTCTTGAAAATAGAATTGAATGTCATTAACCTGCCGTGCACATATTTGCAAGTCTGATAACCGAAAGCAATTATGGGGTTGATTTACATTGTTGTAATGGAATAAATTTTGAGTTGGTTTGAGAATATTTCCATTAAGACAATGAGCCCATAATAATTTGGGTTATCAGACATGTAACTGACTACACTTTAAAAAAACAAACTTATAGATAAGATCAATGCTATACATTTTACTTTAAAAATCTGACAACATCCGCCAGCAGGATATCAGTACCAACACACAAATGTATGTGTAATTTTAAGTCTGATTGATAGGATTTAGTGGGAACTAACTAATAATCAAAATGGCAGTCTAAAAACAATAACAAAGGGCTGCGTTTCGTCAATTTCGTTCGTTCTATAACCCATCGCCTCAAAGCTGCAGTATGTCAGGTTGAACCAGATGCCAAAAAGTGATTTTGGATTTAAAATGACCAGAAATATCAGATTTCTTCACTTTAAGCAACTATATTTATTTCTACTATAAAATGAAAAAAGACGTGCTTTTATATATTGCCATTTCCATTATATGTGCTCAAAGAGCTTAATAAGATATCCAATAGCAACACTTAATATGTAGGACGAGATATGACGTTTTTTGGCGATAACGCAGTTTTTTTTTTCCGGATAGAGATAACGCTGTAAACGAAAATGTATTCATTTTACACCCGAGTACGGTGAGAGAATGTCAGTGAAGAGCCTTTTCCAAGGACTCAACTATGCGCCGCTCGGAGCGGGACTCCAACCTACGACCTCGCAATTCCAATACAACTTTCATACGACTAGATCACTTAGCCGCAAAAAATACAATAAACGTATAATATAATTTTGGCAACTAAAGCCCCCAGCATAATACCATTATGAGGCGATAGGTCACAAGAATCATAAGCAGCGTGGCTCAGCGGTATGGTCTTTGCTCCGTACCCGGAAGGTACCGAGTTCGATCACCCGCCGCTGCGCTGTGTGGCCTTGAGCAAGTCACCTCGCCCTAGGTCACTTTGCATCACTGCACTGCTGCTGCTGACGCCTTGGTTATTCCAGTCTTCCCTTGGAATAGACCTTAGAGAAAATTTTCCCCTATTGGGAATTCTAATATTTTATTTATATCGGTATGGTTTCCAAATTGTGTCCACAGGTTCAGACACATCCAGTCCTCAGTATAAGGTCGAATCAGCAACAATTTTAGCCACCTTTGGAGGCCCAGGACAAGATACATTCCAGTGTGAGTTCAGCCAGATTAATACTGGCGTTCAGCTTTCTTATGACGTTCTCTGGGCTGTTGAAGGAGTGTGGATATCGGAAACCTCCGGGGAAAATTCGAACCTTCTGCCGAAGAATTTCAGTGACTTGACTAATGGAATGAAGGTATCTGCTGCTGTATTATGTTTCAGATGATCACAAATGTTGCGTTCAAGACTAATAATAATAATGATGATAATAATTATAATAATAATAATAATAATAATAATAATAATAATAATAATAATAATAATAATGATGATAATAATAATAATAATAATGATGATGATAATAATAATAATAATAATAATAATAATAATAATAATAATAATAATGATAATAATAATAATAATGATAATCATAATATAATAATAAATAATAATAATAATAATAATAATAATAATAATAATAATAATAATAATAATAATAATAATAATAATAATAATAATAATAATAAAAATACTGATAATATCATAATAATGATAACAATGATGATGATGATGATGACGATGATGATGATGATGATGATGATGATGATGATGATGATGATGATGATGATGATGATGATGATGATGATGATGATGATTATGATGACAACGATAATATTGATATTGATTTGTCACAATAATGGTAAGAATTATATTCTTTCCCAATCAGCTCCAATGTGCAGTGAGTGCCTGTGAAGCTACAAGATGCGAAGATTCCAGGGGACCACTGGTATTCTCTCAGTCCTACAAAGCAGAACTGAAGGTAACTTTTATCAGAATGTTAGAGTTTAAATCTTTTGTTATTTTCCCTTAATGTTTGTCTGATTTTATCTATTATAGTTTGTTATGTATAACATTATTTTGCTGAAGATACATTTCATAATATTATTGACTGATATTTGAAGTCCACTCATGATCATGATGCAGATTGGTTAACTTTTTGCACAATAGGGAAAACATAGAATAATCTAAATAATTTTAGAACTGAAAATATATGTCCTTTGAGCCAATTCAAAATAATGATTGTCAGAGAATTTATTTCACTGAGATTTACAAATTATTGGCCTTCTTTATTTTATGAAATAAATATGTAGAATATACACTTAACGTGCTCAAAGTGGATTACAAAGGATCCTTAGCCAACAGCAATGCTTAAATTGTAGAACGAGTCATGACGCCTACTAGGAAAGTTTTCAATTAGGTGGGTGGAAGTGGGGGGGGGGGGGGGGGGGGGGGGGGGGGGGCGGGCATAGACAACGCAATTAACGTCCGGAACTAATTTTCACCTATGTAAGGTTAGAGAATCTGAGTAAAGAGCCCTTTTCAACAACTATGCGTCGCTTAAAGCCAATCTGGAACTCTGGACCTTCCGATCTGAAGGCGAGTGTCATATCGTTAGACCACATTGCAGCACAGCGGCTTACTAGTAATTTTACTAATTATTCTAAGTTCATTTCAGCCTTTCAAAGGAGATGTGACTTCATACAATTGCAATGTTTGTTACCTAATCAGATTACCAATGCCAAAGATCTCAGCATTAAGGAAGCCGAATCCGGGGAAGCTGTAGAAGTCATGGCTACTGCACCACCTTACGTTTTGTGTCGTGGAAAACTGAACAGCACTGTTGATACAGACAATTGCCAGATTGACGTGAAGTTCTCTTTAGAAGAAACCAGCGATGCCTCAAAATGTCCTGACAGTACGCTCATTTCTTTCAGTATCTGCAAGTTTTATAATTCAGTGAAAACTCAAAATCAGGAACAATGTTTAGTTATAAAACTATATATATATATATTTATAAAACTATAGGGGGTCACTAAGAATCTCACAATTGCCAGATTTACGTGAAATTCTCTTTAGAGGAAACCAGAAATTCTTCCAAATGTCCTGATTGTACGCTCATTTCTTTCAGTATCCGTAAGTTTTGTATAACAGTGAGAACTCGAAACCAGGAACCACGTTTATATATAAAACTATAATGAATCACTAAGCAATCTCACAGTTATTATCAAGAACTGTTTCTCCAACTTTTTATAGGATTTGATTATCTCGTATGGCAACTTTTTGTACAGAAGGCTTGGAGTGCAGGATCAATGTGGTCTTAGATTTCAAATAATTGATTAAGTCGTTAACAGTTGTTATTTACAGTTATTCGCAGCTCCTTTTGGCATAAACCATACTCGAAGGTGTTAAGTATATTGTAACATTCCATCCACGTGTTCCACAACATTTCTGTGGATTTGTATGTATGAAATGTATGAAATGCCTCTAGTTAAAAAGAATAGGATAAAAAGTTGTGTGTGTCAGGGGGGGGGGGGGGGGGGGGAAGAGGCAAAGAGGAAAGAACATATTACATAATAACAAGAAAAACAACAACAAACAAACAAAAATAAAACGACTGCTGAGTAAGGATCCTTTAATCATTTCTTTATCATGATCTTTCTTAGGTGAGGGTGTGACCCAAGCCTCAATCTATGTCATGAAAGCTGGGGCTGAATCTCCTGCATGCCAGCTGACCTTCACCAACGACAGCTGGCAAGCTGTCTACAAGGTAAAGGTCAAGGCCAATACAGACAACCTGATGGACGGGAACCACACTGTGAGACAGAACATCACCGTAGAATTCAAAACAAATGAGGTTGTACAGAAATCTGAATACATTGCCATGCTGTCGGTAAGTAAATGATTTATAGTAATGATAAAAATTGGGTAATGAATGTCGAAAAGGAAGTGTAATAATTTATAAATAATGATATTGATGGTTATAATAATAATAATAATAATAATAACAATAATAATAATGATGATAATAATAATAATAATAATAATAATAATAATAATAATAATAATAATAATAATAATAATAATAATAATAATAATGATTAACACAAACACACGCACATAAGCACACACACGCGCACAAACATATATATATATATACATACAATACAATACAATATATGTAATTTCAAATAGATCTATTGGAAACTTATCAGATACATTTTCCAGTCAATAGCTTAAATTTTAACTATAATTTATCTAATCTATTATTCATATTTTTAAAAATTGTCACCAGCACACCATTAAGGACAGAGACACCCAAGCCATGTGCATGTCACTTAATGACCCTCACTTGACAACTTTTGATGCGAGGTGAGCCCATTCATTTCTTTTAAAGGGAAATGACAATTAATGAAGTGAGCATAAAAGTTCAAGAAGACAATAGAAAATAAAAAATTTGCGGCGATGAGGGTGGGTTCGAACCTTCATTGCCACAACGTTATTATCAAAGAAGAGCCTGCTCCACTCACTTTTCTACTTTAAAAAGAAGACAATAGAGATTATAAACTTTGCTGCGATAGGGACTCGAACCCACGACCCTATTGTTCCGATTCTTCCGCCTGGCCGCGAGATGGTAGTGAGTGGAGCAGGCACTTATTTTGATAATAACAAATCATGAAAATGATTGCAGAGCTACCATCTCGCGGCCAGGCAGATTTGTCACCATTAAAAACCTGATTATGTTGGGTTGAGTCACCACTCAAAACCTGAATTATGTTGGGTTGAGTCACCACTGAAAACCTGAATTATGTTGGGTTGAGTCACCACTCAAAACCTGAATTATATTGGGTTTCGCTGATTTTAAAAGCTAAATGTGAGATTTTATAGTTTTGTCTCTAAGATCTAAAAAAATTACTTTCTAAAATCCCAAAATGACTAGAGATGTCAATATAACTGCATATAGATATAAACTAAACCTATGTTTCTTATTATTACATTGTGAATTCGATTTTGAGCATTTAAGTCATCCCGACATAATAACGTAATTGGTTATAAAACTAATGGTACTTTTTGGAGTTAAGCATAGAAAATAATGATAATTAAACAAATTTAACATAAAACAAAAACAAAACATTCAAGTATAAGTGTTCAAATAGAATCGAAGCTCAACAAACTAAGGGATTGCATTGAAATGAATCTAATGCAGTTTTGCTGCTTCAACAATATTCTTTTTTTTTGTTTTTTTTTGTTTTGTTTGATTTTCTTGTTAAAGGGAAATAATGTTTGAGTCGGAAAGATTTATTGTATACGTTCTATTTCATTATTCTCATGGTTTTACTTTTATAGACATGTATCGTTTTTGTCATTTTACTTCCGTGCATAATATTTGAAAAATTACATGTTGGTTTTTACCATTTCAGTAAGAAGAAAGCCTACCATTGACATGAGGTGTAAGATTTGGTCATAGAAGTAGAACTTGGTTAAATGTCAACATTGTCAGTTGTTCTATCAAACAAGAATTCAATGAATCAGAATTAAATACCTATTTTTATGATTTTCATAATATATCATGCTTTCTTTTTTAGGCTTTTCCATAACTTCTTCGAAGGAGAGTTCATCCTCTACAAACACAAGACAATGCCCTATGAGGTAATATATACCTTTATATATATATATATATATTTAACATTGACAACCCATTACCATTATTTGATTCTCTACAATCATTATAAATAGCAAAACCTAGAAAAAGATTGAATCCTCTCCTTCCTAACTGTAGGAAAATTGCCAAATCCATTACAATACAAACAGCGTTTTTCTTACTCAGATTTGGTTTATAAACCACAAACTTGGAAGAAAAATCGTTGTTATATTCACGAGAACTTAATGTTGTTTTGTAAAGCTAGATTTGCTAAAAACAATCATGTATACCATTTTTACTTATTGCCTTGAAATTTGGGTTTAAAAATTTAATTTGTGTTTTGTGACACTATGATACATTAGTAAAAATCTGAAAATGGTTGGTGAGGAGAGAGCATTAATGTTGTTTGTTTCATTTTCCATTTTCAAAAGGTGAGAGCATTATACCGCAGCTGTAATGGCAGAGCCTCTTGTAACTGTGCTGTAGTGGTCCGTGCTGGTGACGATGTTGTTATCGTGGATAAATGCGGACCTGACGCGAGTTACACAGGCTTCTATCCGATGACCATCAAGATGATTCGAAGAAATACTCTGACCCCAGGATTCCGAGTTATGAGTAAATATGAAGGAAGAGAATACAGGGTGAGCAGGTCTATATCTTCGTTTGTTAATGCACTAGAGAGACACGATTTCTCTGTTCAGCTTGAATTCACTCCCATATACGTACTATTTGTGATTTAAGTTTGATACTGTCGACCCCAAAAACTTTAAGGGTAGCACATATCTATTCATTTTATTAAATGCATGGGGAGGGGGGGGGGGGGGGGGCAACTCCTGTTTTCTGTGACCAAAATAACTGAAAATTCCTTTTGCTACTCTAAGGGTCTGTTATGCGGCTAACGCCTTGGTTATTCAAATTTGGATTTGAAACGGATATTGAAGAAAGATGCCCCAAGTGATGAACTAAGGGATTTTTATGCAATAAAGAAGCAGTTGAAGTAAAAGTGCAATTAATGGTTCCTCCGTGACCTTTTGTTGCTATGCCTGTCAAGCTATTGGCACGGGTGTCTTTTTTACTATTATCATATAGTATAAGCTTGAGTCTCAGGTTTTTGATGTCAGGTTTTTCGAAATTTCATATTTCAGTTCATTTTAACTTTATATATTTTTTGGCATCTGTTTATCCCGATACAATACCGTTATATTGCTATGGTCACATATCTATAGTCATGACTCGACTTACGAATTGAATTGAACTTTCCAGATCATTCTTCCAAACGGTTTGATGGTGTATGTTGGAAGAAGTGTCATCAAAGGATATAACTACATCAACATTTGGATCAAACCTTCCCCTGAAGATATGGAAATGACAGAAGGTAAAATCAACTCATAATACAGATGACAATGAAATGAGATTATTAAATCGCTATGTTGATCGATGTCATAGAATAAAGGTCAATAATCAATTTGCGGCTCAACTGTCTCAAATCAAATTTGTTTGAAGTCTTCTTCTTCTTCTTCTTCTTCTTCTTCTTCTTCTTCTTCTTCTTCTTCTTCTTCTTCTTCTTCTTCTTCTTCTCCTCATTATTATTATTATTATTATTATTATTATTATTATTATTATTATTATTATTATTATTATTATTATTATTATTATTATTATTATTATTATTATTATTATTATTATTATATTATTATTATTATTATTATTATTATTTTATTATTATTATTATTATTATTATTATTATTATTATTATTATTATTATTGTTGTTGTTGTTGTTATTCTTATTATTATTGTTATTCTTATTATTATTATTATTATTATTATTATTATTATTATTATTATTATTATTATTATTATTATTATCATTATTATTATTATTATTATTATTATTATTATTATTATTTTATTATAATTATTATAATAATTATTATTATTATTATCATTATTATTATTATTATTATTATTATTATTATTATTATTATTATTATATTATTATTATTGTTATTATTATTATTATTATTATTATCATTATTATTATTATTATTATTATTATCATTATTTGTATCATCATCATCATCATCATCATCATCATCATCATCATCATCATCATCATCATCATCATCATCATCATCATTATAATAATAATAATAATAATAATAATAATAATAATAATAATAATAATAATAATAATAATAATAATAATGATAATAATGATAATAATAATAATAATAATCTCGCGGGGTCCCAGGTTTGAGAGTTTTGGCCACAATGAGGGTCATTCAAATGGACGAGTTTTCTAGCCATCTCTTTAAATGCTTGTCTTTCCAGAGTATGGGTTGTCACATCTGAGGTGTAACTATTTGAAACTACTATTACCTTTTCGATTTTATTTCTACGGCTAGTTTTTGTTTACTTTACTTATGAATTGCATGGTTTTCTTTTTCTAAGGTCTGTGTGGTTTTTATGACGAGGACATGAGCAATGATCTGACATATCCTAATGGAACTGTAAGTTCATCTCAATCTGATCAGCCTTTGGACTATTCCCTTTCCTGGAGGTGAGTTTCTGTCATTAAAAAAAACCAAACAAAACTTGAGGTTTTGTATAGCGCAAGATCCACTTAATGTACTCAAAGCGCTTTACAAGAAGTCCCTGGCCAACAGCAACACTTAACATGTAGGACGTGAAGTGATGCCTGTTAGGCGATGATACAATATTTTGTCGGACAGAGAACACGCTGTTAACGATCAGGTACTCATTTTTTACCCGAGTACGATGAGAGAATGTAAGAAAAGAGCCTTTTCCAAGGCCTCAATTATGCGTCGAGCGAGGGTCGAGCCCAGGACCTTCCGATCCGAAAGCGAGTGTCATACCACAAGACCACATAGCTGTATATAGATAGATGTATATAGATAGATTAATAGATAGATGAATGAATGGATAGAATGATAGGTGGATGGATGGATAGATTAGATGGATGAATGGATGAGCGGACTGATAAATACATGGATGGGTAGATAGATAAATATATTATATTTGAAAGATAAGATAGATGATGTGACCTCTCTAATGTAATGTGGTCTTGTGGTATGACACTCGCTTACGGATCGGAAGATACTGGATTCGAGCCTCGCTCAACGCATAGTTGAGTCCTTGGAAAAGGCTCAAAATAAGTACTGAATATTTCTCTGTCGTCAATATGGGCTTTTATTAATGCATTTGTGTTTTTATTGTCTTTTGTTGATGTTGGCTGAAGGATTTTTAGACAGAAAAGGTCTGTGTTTGGTATTTTGTTCTTTTTTGAAGCTGTTACATTCATTTTTATTAATTACTTTTAAGTCAGACGTACTTTTCTTTAATATTTTGCCTTTAATCGAAACAGATTATAATGACATCTTTCTTTTATATTTATGTTTAACTACCTATTTTTGTTTCTCTTTCTATTTCATTTTACAACAGAGTGAAACCCGAGGATACTTATTATACAGGTGCTTGTGACAATGGCCAAATAGATGAAATGCAAGATAAACAGGCCTCATTCTGTTACTGTGGGTCTGACGGTCTGGACAATTGTGCAGATGGGAATAACTTTGTGTCATGTCCATATCTTGAAAAGAGTAAGCAATTTGTTACTATTTCAAAGTGAAAAATTAGGGACCAGGCACTGCTGTAAGATAAAGATCTGAAAAAGTGTGCATGAAACAGTACGAGACAAAGCAAGAAGGAAAAGAAACAAACACATCCCAAAATATTACCTTGCCTCGATTGGGGATCGAACCTCAGACCTCATGATTACCACTTGCTTTGTCTTGCAGGGATGTCGGGATGAGCATGGTGTTTAAAATCAAATTTTGTGCTTTACTTTCTACTGCATCAAAAATTGCAATAGCGAAAGGAGAAAGTTGGTCTGGTACCACTCACAGAGTCGAGGGACACTCCGGAGCTCTTTCACTAACTTACAATCTAGACATTCAAACATGAAGACAATATTATGAGGGAGAACGGAGAAGAAGAAGACGAACGTTATTATATAAATTGGTGGGTAAATGACCTAAAAGTGCTGTGACACCCATTGAGAATATACTTATGATATTTGAATTAATGCATTCATTGAGAATAGCGGCGAGTTTTGTTTCTTAAACTAAAAAAATGCAAACTTTCCTAATTACTCGTATTATTTTCCTTTCCTAGTTCATTCTGCCTAACACCAGATTGATACTGTTGTTCACATATAATCTTATTGTCGGTTTAGGATCGAATAGGCATTCGATATATCATCACAAATATATAAATAATACTACATGTGACATATTAATCAGAAAATGATAGAGTTATTTGTTGTTATAGGGAAAGTTATTGAATTAACTAGCTCAACTGCTTTAAAAAAGGATCTTATTGACAATTGTAAGTGTAATAGTAGAGTTATTGTGATGTCGATGGTTGTGGAACTGCTCCTTGTTTATCTATACATTATATTTCCATCATATTTTTATCTTTCGGCCAACTATCATTGCCGTTAAACGGACAGCAAAAAAAACAAACAACTAAAGCACAAGTGATCACACTTCATTTACACTGGTATAGCCTACAAGAAACGTATTTTAAACGAAAATCAACAATATATTATGAATGCCAATGTCAAAAAAGAAGTTCGCACACGAAGATTGCTATAAATACATGTAGTACCACCAACATCGACACAAGGGTAACAAGAACAAAACAGATGCCAGAGAATGAAGCAATGGAGGTTATTCTGTGAAATTGAGAGTAACACGTTATGGGCACGATGGGAAAGTGGCCGCTGTCATATAGATTTAATCTATTCATATGATTATATTTTTTTATGAATTATTAATGATAAGAAGGGCATTGTGTTCTTCCTACGCAAGTCAGCAGCTCTCCATAGCTCATTTTGGGGGATATTCCATTATTTCCTTGGAATATACACTTACGACCAAATCTTTTACTTGGAGATGCACAATGTAATTTTTTATTAATCCTTTTATAAATAATATTATGTTTTTTTCACCAGATGAGACAGACGTGACAGCTAGACTACAGGCCGAATCTCTCTTCCCGCTGAAATGCTTGCTCCCTGGTCAGACTTTTGGCGACTTCCCAGTTTTCCAGTATGATTCGAATTACAACCCAGGCGTGAGTTGTCAAATAAAAAGAGATCTTTGATTTTCACCATCTTATTAAATTATAGTGTCATTGTAACCCTCCCCCCCCCCCCCCCCCCCCCCCCCCAGCAAGCAAAAAACAAAAAACAAAAAAAAAAAAAACAAAAAGAAAAGGAAAAGGAAAAACTGGAGGAAGAAAAACCCCATCCCCACAAAAAGCAGCCAATAGAAAGAAACCTAGACAGACCCAACGAACCCCCCCCCCCCCCCCAAACAAAAATAAAATAAAGAAACAAAAAAATGGGATATGGGAATACGTTTTATAATTTTCTACTTGTTCTTCTTCTTCTTCCTCGTCACCCCTTCTTCTTTTTCTCCTCCTCCTCCCTCTTCTCCTCCTCCTCCTCCTCCTTTCCTGCTCCATCTCCACCTCCTCCTCCTCCTCCTCAGCATCATCACCACCACCATCACCATCACCACGATCATCACCATCTTCATCATCATCATCATCATCATCATCATCATCATCATCATCATCATCATCATCATCATCCTATTCATCATAATAATCAAAATTACCACCACCACATCATCATGGTCATCCTTAACACAATCGTTTTCCAATCAACAGGTGATAGATACCTCCCAACCATCTGAGACTGGCAGCAATTTTAATAACCTGAAAGGCATGTGTACCTTTAACCTCCAGTTTGACTCATCTCAATATCCTTCTGCATTTGCATGCAAAGATATTCCAGGCGTTCAAATGGAGAATGCGTTAGAATCTTGTGCATTTGATCTCTATGTAAGTATTGCATGTTGTTAAAGACGTAACATACGTCAGAATTGTGTGCATTTGATTTCTATATTATAAAGACCTGAACAATTGTGTATGACAGGTCCCAGACAAAGCAAGAAAGTAAAATATAAGAGAAAAAAAAATTCCAAAAAAATCAGTGGACTTATTTTTTTGGATTGGTTGTGCCCGTAAACAAAACTTTACATTTTGAGGTATTGAAGTGTTGTCGCCATTTCTCACTCGAGTGAAAAAAAGGCATATATATCATTTTGCAACACTTGATAAACGTATGTAGAAGAATTTCATATTTTATATCATCGGCAAATAATTTACATTAAGAAGAAATATTGTCAGCAGGTCATAGGTCATTAATATACGTTATTTAAAGAAGTGGCCCGCAGCACACTACCCTGTGGGACGCCACTCCATACTTCACCAAAAGTCAATGAACCGTCTTCAACTACCAGTCTCTGTTCACGATGTGAGAGTAAAAACAGAAGCAGTCTTTCAAACGTCCTAAAAAGGAGAGAAGGATAAAAACAATATGACAGAATATGTTTGTGTTGGAAACTGTTTATAGAATGAGAAGAGGAGGGATGATTAGCATGAAGCGAGAGACGCAGAGATGGAGAAAACGAATGAAAATAAAGAGAATGATTAAAAAGAGTGTAAGGGTGACATTCATTAAAATATATAAGTGAACAATCGTTAACCTGATGATTAAAGCTGAAGTTAAGATTAATGACTAGGAGGGTGATTTTTACTTCAAAGACCTAAAATACTTTTCTTTATTTCAGTTTATCTTCACTTGTAAATCAATTAATTTAATTTGGTTTATTCCGATATATCACCAGTTTGACGCAATGGGTTCCATTTACTCCTGACAGGCCATTCAATCTGTAAATGTTTCATTCTGTTCCATCAGATGACATCTGTCTTAGAATGGACACAGGCAGCCGTAGAGAGCGTGAAGATGCAGTGTCAAATACAGCTTGCAAGAAACCCCGCAACCTGGACAGGAAATCCTTCAACACCACCCACGGACATTACAGACAAATTTTGTATAGCAGAGTGTGGAGGAGCCGGATCTTGTGTTAAAGGTAAGTTTCTATGTAAAAATCCAATTTGTTGAGAGAAGGGAGCACTCATTGTTTTATTGGAGAACACAGTATGTGCCGTTTGGTTACCATTGCTTATACTGTGTCTTTTTAAACAACGGCAGACTATATAGAATACCCCAATCCCCTTCCTCAATTTTTGTAATAATTGACACTGAATTGGATAGTCATTAACTCGTCTGCATGACTGGGACCAGGAAGTCAATCCCCAACCAGATAACAGCCGATTTTAGGGACAACATTTTCGCCTAATATTTCCTTCCTGTTTTGTTTGACAAGGCACCAAATAAACTTCTCCAAATGAATGTCAAGAATAGAATCCCAATACAATTCCGTATCTGCTTCCCTTTTGAAATGTATTCTCAATTTACCTCATCTAGCGTTATAGGACAATACTCACTCTAGCAATTCTTACGTTTACCAGGCCAATGTCAGTGCAATTCAGGCTTTGGTGGTGTTGACTGTTTTACGTCACTCAAAAATGCACCAAAACTCGTGTCTCTCAGTAATGGAGGAATTTGTGATGTCAGGGATGAGAACTGTGATTCTGTCGTCATCTACAATGACAACACTCTCAATATCAACGATCTTGCCTGTTTCATCAAACTTATGAAGGTAAATATTACTGTTTTAATTGATGCTATTTTATAAAACAATTGTGTTATCATTGAAGCTAGATAATTGTCAGAATAAAATTCACAACGTTTGTTTTTGAAAAGAATTTAATCTGTATAGAGATTTGAGATTAATATTTTAGATAAGTTTTGACACCTCCCCCTTTTCACACTTTGTGACATTCCCCGCTCTCCAAAACCATTAAGTTATTCACTTTATTCTACCCCTTCCTTTGGAAAACCCTATCATTTCTTTGAAAATACGTGATTGTTGAATAAAGCTTTGAATGCGTTGAATAAAAGATTTATTCAATGCCATGAAGAATATTTGCGCACATTTTATTGGTTGAAAATATGGTGTTAAAGACAGCTGATTGGCGATTATAAATAATCTTTTGGTGCGCATTAATATAAATCCAATTTTTTTCTTTTTTTTTTGGGTCAAATTATCATTCAAGCAGATGTAGAAAATAGAAATGGCGAATCGTAGTTACTACTGCCATGAATCTAAAACCATTAAGATTCACAACCAATTACTCATTCCAGCTGAATTATCTTCCGGCCACACACAAACACACACATAAACACACCCACGAGCACGCACACACACGCAAACACACACACACACAAACACACACTCAAAAACACACAGAGAACAATAATAAGATTATCGCCCTAGATAAACATCAACCCTTTAAAATTATGATCGTCAAATTGATTTGAAGGAAAACAACATTCCATTCTAAGTGAGAGTTAAAAGAACCAAAACAATCTCACTCACACATAGCTTGAACTTATTGATTTAGAAACTTTGATAAATAGGCTACCTTAAATTTCACTCTGCCTTCATTGATTTACACCACTAATACACATTGCCAAACAAAAATATCAAAAATAGAGAGAAGAGTGCACACAATAACAAAAAATAGACAGTGCGGCTATGTGGTCTAGTGGTATGACACTCGCTTTCGGATCGAAAAGTCTTGGGTTCGAGCCTCGTTCGGCACATAGTTGAGTACTTGGAAAAGGCTCTTTACTCACATTCTCTCACCGTAATCAGTTGTAAAATGAATACCTGACAGTTAACAATGTTGTCTATGTCGAAAAATAATTGTAATATCGCCTAATCAAGCGTCATGTCTCGTTCTACATGTTACATTCTGCTGTTGGTCAGGGACCCCTTGTAAAGCGCTTTGAGCACATTTAGTGGATATTGCGCTATATAAAAGCTCATTTTTTTAGACAGTCAGACAATGTTCTAGTGCCATATTAATTTAGGATAAAATACCAAACAAATTACTGGAAAATTCGGAATGGTCTAAGTAAATGCCAAAATTAAAATTTTCTAGTAGATGTCCGTAAAATCTTGAATTTAATATCCAATTTCCATGGTTAGTGTCCAGACAAGACTTTTTTTTTGTTTAATGGCCATTTTTAAACTTGGCATTAAAAGTACCGAATTGACACCCATCTGTGACTTTTCCTCGGGGATTTCCAATGGGCAACGCTTTAATCATCCCTACCTTTTGATAACTTGAATTCATCCAAAATTGAAGAGTTTTTACAAATTATTATTTATGAAATATCTAAGAAATTTACTTTGAGGTGTGGAATAAAGTTATTCTTTCACGACTTTGTATTTATTAAATTCGTTTTTTTTTATCGCGGAACAACTCACATGCAAGCTCGTGAGTTTTTTTAGCGCGATAAAAATAACTCATTTAATAAATCCAAACCCGTGAAAGAATCCTATATTATGACATTATAAATGTTATAAATTGCATCTGTACCATTCTGACTTGGTAAAATACTAAATTCAATGAATTATAATTTTTGAAAAAGACTTTGATGCCTCGTTTATGACAAACATCCTATCACCGCGAATTCATATAACCCAAAATATTCAAGGGCTTAAGCCTATATTACCTTGATGCACTTTTCACTTGACATGCCGTTTTTAGATGTCAAATAGAGACGGGTATGCGGTTTAAATTAAATTTTAATTTTTAAGTTTTCGGATTTACCTATTTTGGTTATTGTGGTGAGAAAATGTTCTAATTTTATTTGCTGTTGATTTCAGACTAATGCCTCAGGGACCTACGAAACAAGTGAGCCTCTGACAAGATATAGTTCTACTTTCTTGACCGTCAACGAACTATCATGCCCAATTCCTGGTCCTGGCAGTTATGAAATCAAAATCAGCATGGACAACGGAGTTAAAACAAGCGACGCTGCTCTTTTGTTTGTCGTAGACTCTCTTTGTTTTGATTGTTTCATCGCAAATAAAACTTGTATTCAAAAGGTAGGTATTGTTATTTAATCGTCTTAGAGGTTTTGTAGGATAATCTTTTTATCACTCCAATGAATTATACATGACATGATTTTCAGGCCATTTTCATAAATCAAATTTGTCTTTTTTTCATTAATCATATAGGCTACATATCTTACCAATGTCTGCTCTCTTTTTTTGATCAATATCTTAATGTGTTCAATAAAACTAGCGTTTTTCGTTTCGATTAGAATACCTTTCCAAATGGGATGAACGAAAGACTTTAGATTAAGTTTAGTTTTATTGCACTTTGAAATATATATTTGAAATTTGTCACCTCTTGTAAAAGTGGCTTGAGAAAATGTTATTGCTATACTAATATAGCATTTCAATATGTAGAGCGAATTGACAATAAGCCTTTCAATGTATATTTTAGAATACAACAATATTTTGCAAAATTTCAATGAGAATAAGGCATTTAAAAAAAAAAGAAAAAGCTCATTTAATAAGTTCCAGTCTAAACCGTACTCAGGGGAAAGGCATGTAAAATCTGATAGTTCATTGATTATATTCGAACATATCTGATACACCGATGATTAAATTTACGTTTTCTGTAATAGTAAAACATGTACAGCAAATGATGGTATTCTTCATTCCAATGACAATGAAAATCTAGTTATTTTACATTGGACAGATGAGCATCTAAAAGTGTGTTTTCGTGTAAAAGTGTGTGTGAGAGACATTGCATGTGCGAATGCATTTGAGAGACGTGAAAGAGAGAAGGGGCGATAGATAGATAGACAGATAGATAGATAGATAAAGAGAGGGAGAGAGAGATAGAGATAGATAGGGAGAGCGAGAAAGACACACACACACACACACACACACACACAGAGAGAGAGAGAGAGAGAGAGAGAGAGAGAGAGAGAGAGAGAGAGAGAGAGAGAGAGAGAGAGAGGTATCCTTTAATGTGTTGACCTATAATATTACATATTATTGTTATTATTCTTACTCATAATATGTTTATAATATTCGTCCTCTCAGACCACTGCATGTCTTATTGATGGCAAATGCTACGAAAGAGGACAATACAACCCAGACCCAGCCAACCCTCGTGCGTTCTGCAATCCAGATGTCAACATCTCTGCCTGGCAAATGGCTGATGGTCAGTCTGCTTTCTGATTCTAATTCTTTTATTTTATTTTAAAATAGCAAATACATACTAAGCAACATGAAACTGCTTGGATTGCAAAGTTGTATAAAAGTATTGAACACACACACACACACACACACACACACACACACACACACACTATATATATATATATATATATATATATATATATATATATATATAAATATATGAATATATATATATATATATATATAATATATATATATATATATATATATATATATATATATATATATATATATATGAATAAATATAAAACAGTACCCAAAACAAAATATAACAACATAGTATACAAGGGTTCAAATCGAAGTGTACATATTTGCAGGTTTGACAACTGGACGCAACTATGGGCATATTTTAACATTGTTTTAATGGATAATATTTTGCATTGGATTTAGAGTATTTCCATTACAACAATGAGCCCATATCGATTTGGGTCTAAGACCTACAAATAAGTACACGGGGATATAACTCAGTGTATTTATTTTAGAAATTTTAACAGCGCCTTACAACCATCATACATCTTCCTAGATGTTAACTGTTGCAGTTGGCTTTGCACTCATAGTAAAGAACTTTGAGCCGATGTAGTGATTATTTCGGTGTATAAGAGCTCAAGTTTTTTACTGAACTAAAATTTGTCAAAGTCTTAAAAAATCAAACAAAAGAAACTAATTTGTCATAATTTACTTCCAACAGACTCTTGCCAAGGTTTAGATCTTGAGTGGATAAAAGATGAAGGATACATCAAAGGAGGAGCCAGTTTAGCTGATGGAAATGAAACTTTGTGCAAAGAAGAATGCCTGAAAAACACTGATTGCCTATCCTTTGATTACAATACGACCAGCAAGAAATGTTTCTTCAACCTTCAGGACAAAAGAAGCGCATTTGGAAGCCTGATGCACAGCAATGAATCTGTCAACTATGAATGGAATTGTTTGAATAGTGAGTATTGGAATATTTCTTTGTGTTTACATGTGACATAATATAATGAATATGAAAAATATATATAACATTATATTGCGATTGTCCACAATTAATTCATATCGCTAAATATATAGAAGGCATAGATAATGGATGGCATGATGTAATATGCACATGTCTTGTGTGTGTATGTTAACGTTTATGCATTCGTATTTATGTTTTGTGTATGTGTAGTTTGTGTGTATGCGTGTAAATTTATAAGTAGGCAGGTGTGAATTTAACAGCACTGCAATCTAACAAGTGTTTGGAAAGCATTACGGAGAGCTATGATTCAAGATGCATAAAAGTGTAATAATATATTCAACAATTTTCCTCTCAATTCTTATTATTGTCAGACCCCTGCCACAAGTACAACGTCACATGGAATCGCCAACCTGGCTTCGCCATTCTTGGCACCAGAGATAAGGAAATCGTTGGTGTAAAGTCTATGACATATTGTAAACTGCTTTGCTTTAAAGAGATGAGCTTCCTCTGCCGATCTGTCCAGTACTTCAGAGATGGTAGCTTGTGTGTTCTTTCCAGAAAGACTAGTGAAGTTGCAGGAGATAGTTTGGTTCGATGGAGAGGATACGTTTTTGAAGAATGGAGCTGCCAAGGAGGTATGTAGGATAAACTCTGGGATTTTATTTTTGTTCTTGAAATTGTGATATCACGTGGCTGTATATGAGCGGAAATGAAAATGTTTCGACTCCTTGTCACAAAATCTTATCTACTCTTGGTTATTATCCATGGTTTTCATTAACTATGTTATAAAGCCTTTGCTATAGATGTTTTCATATCCCATAAATGATAGTACATCGACTAGGCAAAACATTCCATGTACTCACATTGTTTTATTTATTATGAAAGTCGATTTTTTAAACTGAAAAAAATCCATTTAGAATTGAAGAGCAGTCTTGTGATTTGTCTTAGATTGAAATTGTATATAGACCTGATCTCTGGGAAATTTCTCTCCAGCAGTTGAATCTACAAATCCAGTAATTATCATTATGTTTAATTGCAATAATTTTTTCATCGTTGTTATATCCAATGTCAATTTCTATCATAGGTTTTATTTATTATGACCTTATGACCCAAAACAGTAATTAGCGCCAAATTAAAATCCTATAACAATGCTTATCTCCTGAATCTTGAAATTAACTCATCGTTGAATTAAAACCATGGAAGCGATTCTAGCTTATAATATGTAGGAACGTATCGATGTCGACCCTAAAATTGGGAATAGATTTGCAAATTGAATTCCCCTGTAATCAAAATGCATTTATAAGCATAATTTTGGTAATCCAGTATTTACTATATATATATATAATTTTTAGGGAGTATTACAATGACGACAGGTTCTGATTTATATATAGGCTTTTTGTGATCTTTTCTCGCCTGCCCTATTTCTCTGCGTCAGACACTGAAAAGCCTCTGACTGCGGCTAACCCAATGGCAAGCATTGTTCGTGACACAACTGGCCAAGTGGATGATTTCACGCTCCAATGTCAATTTGATCTGGAAAAATCTAATATGACACTTCAGGCCCACGTGGAATTCTTCATTGGCAATATGGTCGTGGATAAAAAGGTTGTGATGTCAACGCCAAAAAAGGGACAATACTCTGCTGTAATGCTCCGGTCTCTGCTACATAGCTTGCCATATGGCTCTGAGGTGGGTTTAATCAATTACTAAATTTGATGATGTTGAAATGTTAAAAAACAACAACATTCCTGTAACTGATAACTTTCGGTTGTTTGTATTTTGGGTCTATTTAAAAAAACGAATGATATCTCCTAGTTGTCAGCTTTTGTGCCACCAAGAGGAGAATAGAGCTATATTTTACTCGATTGTAGTTCTTCCAAGTGTTAGTGGAATGTGTCATAGACTGGATTTTCTCGCTGTCCCTCATTTGAATGCCTGTAGGAAAAATACAAAAGCACAAGATCCACACTTCTTTTCGTGAATACATACAGCTATTTGCCAACAAATAAAAAAAAATGTCTTTAAGAACCTTGTGTGGGTAATATTAAGCAAATTCTATATTGTGAAATGATCAGCAGCATTTGCTCGCTGTCTTAAGAGACTAATCTATTGCACACTACAT
Organism: Berghia stephanieae; assembly: GCF_034508935.2. Lineage (NCBI taxonomy): Eukaryota > Metazoa > Mollusca > Gastropoda > Nudibranchia > Aeolidiidae > Berghia > Berghia stephanieae. The sequence goes on along the minus strand of NC_088361.1, from coordinate 25,655,387 downwards.
ACTGCTTCGCACGTGTTTTAAAAGATAAGCAGAAAGACAGACAGATGATATATAGATAATGAAATGATGAAGAGAGAGAGAGAGAGAGAGAGAGAGAGAGAGAGAGAGAGAGAGAGAGAGAGAGGGGGGGGGGGAGGGGAGATGTGTATGTGTATGTGTGTGTGTGTCAGAGAGAGAGAGAGAGAGAGAGAGAGAGAGAGAGAGAGAGAGAGAGAGAGAGAGGGGGGGGAGAGTGGGAGAGAATGAGAGAGAGAGAGAGGGGGAGAGAGAGAGGTGGGAGAGTGGGAGAGAATGAGAAAGAGAGAGAGAGAGAGAGAGAGAGAGAGAGAGAGAGAGAGAGAGAGAGAGAGAGAGAGAGAGAGAGGATTATATATATTTTCGACCAATGATGTGAAACGGGATATAAAATGATCAGTTATATTTTTATGGTTGTATACAGCACCTGATTTATCTTGCCCAAATCGATGATTACATAGAATAAGATAATCCTTGGCTGTCCATCTTTAAAAAATACCATTGTTACTCAGAAAATGGTTTACTACTAACATTACTTTAACTGTATATATTTTTGTTTACAGTTATCTTGTGGTGTCAGCCTTTGTAAGAACGACAGCTGTGCTGAGACTTTCGGAGCTTTGAGACGAAGCAACAGAATCCAGCTTAAACTTGAGGTTAGTCAGGCTTCCTAAAATGAACAGTAAAAGCTATCTATAACTCTATGCGAAATACATATACTTACTGCCACATCAAACGTATCCAGTTGTTTAATCACTGCTTGGTTGGGTGCTCTACCAAATGAGCTATTGGGACCTTGACGTGTGTGTGTATTTTTTTTTACTCATTTCTAATGATTCATCCAAATATCCGTACACTCCTTCATACAACAATTCATCCATCAATCTCTCCATCCATACAGCCATCCACTCCCTCTCTTCATCCATCCTTCCTTTCATTCATCTGTTGCCTTCTTATCAATCAACCCATCCATTCACTAATTTTATTAATTTTCCAATCTATCAGGTTGTCAGCTCATCAATGTTAACGGTGATTGAAGGACAAGGAAGTGAATATATTCAGATCAACAGCTACACCCCGCCATCCTTCTTGTGCAATACAGATGACTCTGGCGGTGACTGTCAGATCCTCATCAAAGTCAAGGTCGATAAACCAACAAACAGTACCTCAAAGTTGATGTGCCCTGTGTCTGGAGAGATCTCGCAAGTTGTTGTGGGAGGTTCAAGCTCAAACACTAGTGACATTGGCAATTTTTGTGGATACACCATCACTTCCAAGAACTGGCAGCGTGCAGTGGAAATTCCGATTGTAGCTAAATTGGATATGATTCAGGACAATGATGAAACCAGACATTTGGAAGTTATGGCCACTGTTGTTGCAAAAGATAAACAAGGATTAATGGAGAAGCTTCTTCAGAATGTTGAGGTTTGTGAAGTTTAAAAGATATTCCTTGTTTCTGATAGCTCAATAGTTTAAGAAAATATTCTGAAACTGGTAAGAACTTTGGTGAATACCGTCTCACAAACAAGCATTTCAAATATGACTGCAGCTGCTTGTTTTTCATTTAACTTCGATACTGTTTTGATGATGATAATGATGATGATGATGATGATTATGATGATGATGATGATAATGATAATGATGATGAGGACGACTTATGTGATGGTAATGATCACAATGAAGATGACATCAATGTCTCAGCAATGAAGTATAGAGAACAAAGATGACTTTTAATTTCGTAGGATTGTATTATGTAAACAATAAACATTCCAAATCATCTTGAACAGGTCACAGCAGTCAACAAAGATATGGGTGCCATCTGCGTATCAGCAACAGATCCCCATATAACGACTTTTGATGGACGATACTATGATAACTTCATGGAAGGAGAGTTCATCATGTATTCACACGACGCTCTACCATATGAAGTATGTACTTCTTGTTTTTCTTATTTTTATTACTCGGCGACGTGGGCGAATGGTCCGGAAGATCCCGGGTTCGAGCCCCACTTCAGGCACTTTCCTTATTTTTCCTTGGGCAAGACCATTAACCCTCAATTTGTTCACTTAGACAACATGGGTGATTCCTATTGACATCATACATCTTATTTGATGAATTATCTATATTCATTCGTGGAATGTCTAGGCAACGATACCTTATGATGTCTTGGGAGAAGGGCATATTTTAAAATATTATTAATCCTCTCCTCTCCTCCTTCTCTTACTCCTTCTCTTCTTCCTCCTCCTCCCCCTCCGCCTACTCCTTCTTCTTCTTTCTTCTTCTTCTTCTTCTTCTTCTTCTTCTTCTTCTTCTTCTTCTTCTTCTTCTTCTTCTTCTTCTTCTTCTTCTTCTTCTTCTTCTTCTTCTTCTTCTTCTTCTTCTTCTTCTTCTTCTTCTTCTTCTTCTTCTTCTTCTTCTTCTTCTTCTTCTTCTTCTTCTTCTTCTTCTTCTTCTTCTTCTTCTTTCTTCTTCTTCTTCTTCTTCTTCTTCTTCTTCTTCTTCTTCTTCTTCTTCTTCTTCTTCTTCTTCTTCTTCTTCTTCTTCTTCTTCTTCTTCTTCTTCTTCTTCTTCTTCTTCTTCTTCTTCTTCTTCTTCTTCTTTTTCTTCTTTTTCTTCTCTTCTTCTTCTTATGTTGGAATTTCCCAGAGTAAACGAGGATAGTGACCACCCAGACCAATGCATTTTTACACCAAGGGCTACTAAATTTCAATAACTTATTCTATATAAAATAGAATCACCATGATTTAATTCCCATCTTCTATATTGTCAATGAATGGGGTATTAGCGTGGCCCTCATTAACAAAAAAAAAAAAAAACCCCACAAAAACAATACTAGATATTATTGCTGTTGTGCTTCTGTTATTATTATTATTATTATTATTATTATTATTATTATTATTATTATTATTATTATTATTATTATTATTATTATTATTATTATTATTATTATTATTATTATTATTATTATTATTATTATTGTAAATATTGGTGGTATTACCATTGTTGTATTTTTTGGTGGTTATTAATGGTATCGTTTTATTTTTTTTTCTGGTTCCCTTTACCATTTTTTCAACTGTCATCAAATTGTATGAATTATTGGCAAACGCCAAAAATTGAATAAACTTTGAAACTTTGAAACTTTGAAACTTTTCCCCATTTTGTCTTGTCCTATTTCTTCTTCTCCTCTCACCCATTCTTTCTCTTTTATCCTTCTTTCCTTCCTTTCCTATTCCTTTATTGATCAATTCTCTATCGTTTTTTTCTGCCATAGTTATTTATAACATCAATCTGACATGTTTTCATATTTGTACGAATGCCTACTCCCCATTTATTTCCTTATCAAATTTATTCAGAAGAAAATTACAGTCCTTGAATTGCATGCATTTCCCCCAGTTTCTGTAACGTTAAAAAGCCAGTAAAATCTCTTTCCCTCTCTATGGATTGAATGCAAGCTTTTACAATGTATTTTCTACTAGATCTCAAATACCAAACTTCCCAGTCACTACTAGTTCGAAGACTTATTTTACCAGGATTAAAAACGGATCGGTTTACACATGAAAATTTCTCTCATTTATTAACAGGAACGCCTTATTACATAATATTCACATATTTGATGTAATCTGCAGGTGAGATCATTCCAACAACGCTGCCAAAATAAAGCAAAAGGTTCCTGTACTTGTGGTGTAGCCATCAAATCCAATGATGACGTCATTGTTATTGACCGATGCAAACCTCTTCTGGAAGGGGCGGCTCAACTCACACTCAAAGTCAACCTGTACCAGATTGGGGATCTAGAATATGGAACTTACGTACGCAGAATCGGTGGAGGACTCAAGTATGAAGTAAGTGTCATTGAAGTTCACCCGCATGATTTTAAACCAATGTTTTCCAGTTAATAATGTTTCTGCTCTCAAAAAAAAGTCTGCAGTGGATAATGTATTTGATTTCAAACGATATTAACATAAATCTATAAACAATCCACCTTATGATCAGTTTAAAAAAACAACTTGTCACATCTCAATCGATTTTTAAGACAACCAGTGATTGTCCTAAAAGTCATATGACCTACGGAGCCGGGTTAAATCCAGGTTTCTGTAAAATTAAACGGGCAATTGTTTTCTACCTTCCAATCAAACAATAGCCCATCGCAAATTAATTTTCACAAAATCTAATTGACCCGGCTACCACAACTTATCTGGGTGGGTATGGAGTTAAAAAACAAAGCAAAACAACAACAAAATAAAAAAACAAAAACAAAACAAAAGCAAAACCAAAAATACCCCACAAAAACAAAACAAAACAAACTTCGACTTGACTGCATTCGGGGTCGATTCTCGTCCCTTTTTTATTTGCTATACGATTGTCATTTCAACAATGCCATCGGGACCCCTAGGCCCTTTAAAATACATTGGAAAGTAAAAAAATAAAACAACATGCGACCCACATACTATTCTTTTTTGGAGCCGCAAGCTCATTTCGTTTATATTAAGATTTGGTAATTGCATACAGTGGTGTGCATATGTCCCGACATGTGTATTACGTTGTAAGCGCACACAAAAACACACACTTAAGCATGGGCAGCTGTTCTGGGCAGGGCAGATCAAACAAACATTAATTTTACTGAAGTTATTTAACAGGATAATCTATGCGTATTGTAATACAAAGTAGACGCAGTGGGTAGTTGAAGATTTTATTTTGTTTACACAATATAGACAGTATGCAGAGCTGAATATAATTCTGTACTCCAAAATAAATTAATTTCTTTCTTTTCCTAGGTTGGTATTCCTACTGGTACTATCATTGAAGTGGAAGTCAAGAGTGATTACCTCATTGTCCTAATCATCGCCTCCGCGGCTGATTTCAACAGAACCAGAGGTAAGATGTTGTGTCACTGTTTGTGTAATATTTTATATACCAGATCGAACATGACAAGTTGTAATTGATGGAAACATATAATGTCTTATCAGGAGTACCACGAGGAACAGTACTTGGGCCTTTATACTTCTTGAACTCTAGAAAGAGCTTGATTCCCTCCAGACGTGATCAGATACACGGCACGTGAAGTTCCATCTATCAAAATTTTATGTCATGGCAATATCAAACAAGAAAGAGCCTTATACTCACAATTACACACTGCATGATCATCCCTTACAACATGTGGACTCCATAAAATACCTCGAAGTCCATGTCAATAAGAAATATTTAGAACATATCACAGCAAAGGCAGGTAGGATTCTGGGGTTTCTCAAAAGGAACATAAAACAATGCCCACAAAGAATTAAAGTCCAGGCGTATGCAGCACTTATTAGGTCAATATTAGAATATGCCAGCGCCGTGTGGGACCCCTACACAAAAAATGACAGACAATATTGAAAAAGATTCGAAACCGGATGCAAATCCAGAGACCCGGGTTGTGTGACGTCCTCCCTCCAGTAGTAGTAGTAGCGTATGGCTACACCTCCAAATGTATTTCGTCAACTCAGCTTCTAAAGTCTTCCTCCCTCCAGTCACTAGAATGGAAACCATTGAAAAACCGGCGCAAAATATCCCGTATTGTTACCTTACACAAAACCATAAACAATCAAAACACACTCACCATCAAGCTAAACTACATAAAAAGCAAATCAGATTGGAATGCTACACGTTGATACAATGCATCACAATACATACAACCATTTACAAGAACAGACACATACAAACACAGCTTTTTCGCACAAACAAAAAATATTTGGAATGTCCTGCCACCGGACATAACGAATGTTGAATGCTTGGAAGTTTTCAAAACAGTGTTGAATGCATTTGCTTGTCAAAGTAATCTGTGGCTGTTCCCTGTTTTGATCGGACTGTAATAGAACATTTGCAGTGATAGGCTGTGGGGCCTTTACAAATAAAAGCCATTGAAGATTAAAGATTGAAGACAGAGGAAACATTTTTACGATACCCAATTTTGATAGAAGTAATTCATGGTTTTGTTGTTGAAAATCATATGAGTGACCTATCTCGTCAGAAGGGTATGATGTCTGACCAAATCTCTTGAAGATAATTGTATCAAAATGGTCAGAAATAGGAAATCTGAGAATTTTAAAGTTTAAGAAAAACCATCATCTCGGAATTGATAAGTTAAACTTAAAACTCAATTGTAATAATCGGGTTCTTCCTGACACAATACCGTTTTTCTACAGTTGGTTACATATTAGCTGAAAATAAGCTGTATTGTGTGACTTTGTGGTCTAGTGGTATGACACTCAAATTCGGATTGGAAGGTCCTGGGTTCGAGTCCCGAAGGTGCATAGTTGAGTCATTGGAAAAGGCTCTTTACTCACATTCTCTCACCGCGCTCATGTGTAAAATGAGTACCTGCCCGTTAGACGCGTTGTCTCTGTCCGGAAAACAATTGTAATATTGCCAAACAGGCATCATGTCTCGTCTTACATGTTAAGTATTGCTGTTGGCTAAAGACCCCTTGTAAAGCGTGTTGAGCACGTTTAGTGGATATAAAGGCTCAAATCCTTTTAGATGAAGACAATTGCATCAAAATGGTTAGAATTAGGACATTTTAGATTTCTAACGTTTAAGAATTTATAAGTTAAGCTTAAAACTCAATTGAAATCATCAAGTTATCCTTGACATAATGTGTTTTTAGACAATTGTCACATATAAGCCATATGTTGCTGATTTCCATTTGTTGTCTCTGAATTACAGGTCTATGTGGCGTCTACGATAGTGAGGCAGACAGTGTCTTGAAGAAACGTGATGGATCAGATTACGACAGAGTTGGATCTCAGCCTGACGATTTCTCCACGTCTTGGAGGTAACTTTCTTTCCTTTTCATCATCGGATTAAAATTACTTAATAAGTATTTAAATTGCATTTACGACCACTCGTTCAGAACACAATATTGATGCTATGCGCCTCGTTAAAAAAAAAAAAACTCACGGAATCCTCTAGCCTGATATAAAGAACCAGCACACTAGACTATGTGTAACCTTAAACGTTTAAAGTCGAATTCATATAAATTAGTGAGAACTACTCAAAAACATGCCTGGCTGAAAGCAATAACAAATAGCTGAGTGACGTCAATTTTGTTCCTTTTATAACACCATTGCCTTTTTTTCATTGGTCATGTAGAGAGCAGAAAGTAGCCATTCAGAAACATGTCAGGCTCAGTGTGGGACCCACATACATCCCAAAAAAATCAATGAGTTGAAAAAGTCCAACGTTAGTGGGAAAATATGAGCGGGATACGAAAATAACTCAGCTCATAAACGGTCTCCAATGGAAACCGCTACATGCAAGAAAATCCATCAACAAACTCCTTGTATTCCACAAAGTACAAAAACGGAAAATTCGAAATTCCAATAAGTCATTTGAAACGGAACAGCAACAAAACAAGAAACTCAGCATTTAATTGTGAAATTCACCAATCAAGAACAAACCATAATCTTTACTCTTTCTTCCACTCCACCATTCGACTTTGTAACTCCCGACCAACCAATTGTAAACAAGCCCTTTTGGCTGATGACTTCATAAAATCAGTCTTCATCCTGAAGCTTTGGCCTTAATGGAAGAGGAAGAAGAATATGATGATGAAGCAATTGGAGTAAGCGGGAAATGGACAGTATCTATTGCTCATCCTCGAAATAGACTCTAGTTTATTACAGAATGGCGGGATCAGTGATGTGATCCAACATGTGGATTGTTTGACCAAATTCACTTTTTTATGAGCATATTGTTTTCTTTGGTATCTTTTATTTCGAGACAACTTGGTATTCAATAGATGTATTGTACATAATAATAGTTTATTGTAATGACAGCGACTATACTTTTGTTATCCTCCTCATTTATTTCGACACCACTACCACTACTACCACTACAACCACCGTCATCACACACCATCACCACCACCACTACCACCACCACCACCACCACCACCACCACCACCATCATCATCATCATCATCATCACCATCATCATCATCATCACCATCAATACCATCATCAGCATCCATCATCAGCATCCATCATTACCATTAATACCATCATCAGCATCATCATCATCATCATCATCATATAATCATAATCATTATCTGAATATTCCACAGAGTATCCGTGGATGACAGTATCTACTCAGGTTTCCACCGTGTAGGCGAATCTCTCCCTGACTACCCCACTACTTGCCAATGTTTTGGAACATCTGACAGCACTTGTAGTAAACGAGGGGACCTCATGCCTTGTCATCGTAACAGCAGTCATTACAACTATTGGGAAGGTACATAACAAAATACCATAGAATGAGTTTCTTAGATCAAAACCCTTTGAATACCTTGTGATGGATGTGATTCCATGATATAATCATACCATGTCAAGGATAATAATGTAGAGCAAGAAGAAAATATTGTAAATATCACCGTTTTCATCGACCACATATTTTTTTTTAATTATGGAGATCTCTGTCAATGGTCTTTTAAAAGTGATCTATAGTGTACAGTGTTTTGCTTTGAACTTTGACCGGCTCCATTACTTTGGTAGTTTCTTATGCTCTCAAAATACTTTTTGGTATAAATATCAAGGAGCCGATCGATTCGATGCAGCTAAATCTCTCAAAAGTTTTGAGCAATATGAGCATAATGAAAGATATAACCAATATAGCCACCAACCCAGAATATACAGGCTTACTTCCCCGTACACATAGGAAATCATAGGGATATGAATCTTTTCATTACATTTCACGATTTGTAAAATATTATATAAATTGTCACCTAAAATGCTTATTTTTGAACACATTTCAAATCATGGTTTCCAAATATTTAATAATGTCTCTGAAATTATAGTATGATTTTTCCCATTCTTAGCAAACACTTTCAAAACTGGGCCTTCGCGGAGGCCCAGTTTTGAAAGATTTTGCTAAGACGAGGGTAATTTAAATCGATAGATATTTGAAAGACGAATTTTCTGGCCAAATTTCTAAATATGTGACTTTCCAGAGTACGGCAGTTTTCATTTCTAATCAATTCAGGTGAAGACATCACGGGTATTCTTCAGTCTAGATATGATGTCCAAAAACAGTTGTGTTCCGCTGACAAAAAAATCTTCCAGTATGATGAAAAATACAACGAGGCTGTAAGTTGCTTTACGTATGGTTATGAGTATAAAATCACATATCTAATATCATTCTATCTTTAATTTTACATTACACGTTGAATGTTTTTTTTCAAACTGGTATCTAAACGAATTCCATAAATAAAACAAAAAAGTGACATCGTCAACAGCTATACATTTCTTGTTGATAGAAAGGTAAAAATATTTTATGTTCAGTCTTTTTTTTTGAATTTGTATCACTTGTTTTATTTGATCCACCATATAACGTTTTGAGGCTCTAAACGTCTAAATTTAATAGGGGCATGTGTCACGGTTTTCTGTACCATAAAGATCTGACAAAGTATGTATGAAACAATGCCAGACAAAGCAAAAAAATTAAATAAACAAGAAAAAACCATCCCAAAAAATCCGCCTGCCTTGACTGGAGATCTAACTTCAGACCTCCTGATTACCTGTCAGACTTGCTAGCATTGCACCACAGTGGTTACCCAATAATTGGGACCAGGGGCGGTTGGTCACATTGTATTTAAGGCGGCACAAATCCGAAATACAGAATCAAATTTTATTGGTCTAGTTAATTTAACTTAATTTGACCTACTTTGTATATATATATATATATGTGTGTGTGTGTGTGTGTGTGTGTGTGTGTGTGGAGGGGTGTATTGCAATTGTTTGCATATGTGCGTGTATTTGTGTGTGCGTGTATGTGTGTGTGTGTGTGTGTTAGAATATTAACGAGACGTACTCACAAAAGAGCATCAATTATCTTGGACAAAATTTGTCTGTTAACTTTCACCTGTTCATTATAACGACTCACATACGCAGCATGTCCTGTTTCCAACTGATTTCTTATATCTACAACGTTGAAAAGTTTATATTTAACAGCATCTGTGACATGGCTATTTGATTCAGAATGTTTCTTCAGTGCCTGAGAGATGTGCGCAATATCACTGAATCCTCCTGTTGTCCGTTATAGCATACATCACCAAAAATCAAGCAATAAAAACAATGAAGCGTTTTACGGCTTTCACTGGCAGTAAGGCATTCAACATTTTAAAAATAATCATTATTAAATCGGCGCTGTCTCCTCGGTGTGTTAGAAACTAAGTTAAAATTCACTGGTTTGTGTGGACCTAAATCTTTCACCACGATTTTCTCTTGAGGGGATAAGTGTCGGAATCGATTTTCAATTAAAAAATCAACATGATTCATGATTGGTTACAAATTACAGAAATAACTTTTTAAAATAAATGATTCAAGATAAAGACAGGTAGGTTTCATAAACAATGACAACAGCGATAATACATTTTCTCTGAATACTTACGGTATGACACACAACTTTAGAATAATTGAATTTAAAAATCCACATTAAATTCCAAACGCAAAGCACTTGTTAACTTCACACACAATCAGCGACACCTTTATAATTATACTATTATTAGACAATGCACACAATACAAGTTGAGTAGGGATCGTTGGGAGTGTGCGGGATGAAGGACTCCGTGGGGTCAGGGATTTTTATTTATAGTACCATGGGGCTCTTCTCGGTGCATACTTTGTTTACTGTTCTTTTTGATATTCAATATATATTTAAGCAAAACCAACAATGATAAAATATATATTTATTGCCATTCTCTTCATCCGTATATCTTAATGAAGCAAAGCCTCTTCTTTCAGTGATAAAACTGATATGGTTTTAATTTATCCCAAGTAGGACCTCAGGGCGTGCATCGCTAGATTGGCCGTCTTGGCCTAATTATTTTAGCAGTGAAAGACAATAGTTAGTTGGGGAGGGAGGGTGGAGGGAGATTGGGGAGTGGTAACTAACTTTCTTCAAGGTACCACAGAGTATAGGATAAGGACAGGACGGCCAAACGAATACTGGCTCATATAAACAAAAAAAACTTCCCCACCACACCACACCCTCCGCTCATTGTCACCCCACGCAGGCAACGGGGGAAAGATGAAACGTGCCGATTTGACGCTACCTTCGCGAGCGACGCACGAGTCATCAAATATTAAATTTAAAACAAAAAGCAGTATGTGCTAAATTTTTAATTTTATCAAAATTTTAAAATTGAAGTTTTTTGTTTGGTTGACATGCTAATCTACGGAACATATAGGGCGGCACAAAACAACTTCGCTCTATTGACCGACCGCCAGTGATTGGGACCTTTGATTGCTTGTAATCTTCCCAAGGGTACGTGTCTCCTTGTGAACCATTGCTTGCATCACAAAACACAAGCATTAGATATAAGAGGACGAAAACGGAGACATTAGAGTAGCTCAATTATTATTTTTGAAAAATTCAAATTGACAAATTAGGGAGCAGGTACCTGTGTACCAAAGCAGCACATTTTGATTAATTGTAACTACCATAAGTAAGAGTTTGAATGGTTAATCATTGTACTAATTCTCCACATATCGACATCCTCTCAGGCATCAAGCTGGCCGACTGCTTCTAACATCAGTGAAGCAAATGCTGAGAAGATATGCCGGGACACCATTCAAAACTATGCCCAAGGTCCTTACTGTACATCCATCATACCGTCTCATGTTGCAAACGCTGTACAATCATGCATCAAAGACATTCAGGTATTTATTACATCCACAAGTCAATTTAATGGTGATAATGATGATATGATGATATTGTTATTTTAATTTGTTTTAATGAGTTCTTTATAATAAAAATTAAATGGAAACTTTTAACTATTTTCTCTCCAGTTATCCGACGATGTCAACTGGGCTTTGCCAGCCTTGTCCACAGTCATGTCTCTGTGTCGTATTGAGGCCTCGACAAACATTGCCTTCTGGACCAACACAACAGGCAGTCTAGCTATCAACAACACTCTTATTGACACACTCTGCTTCAATGACTGCAATGGAAACGGGACTTGCCAAGAAGGTACGTTTTACCCGATAAAGGCACAACCATTTGGAAGTATAAGGAAGAAACAGAATACTGATAATACAATACTCTTCGTAAAGTTGCATGTAATTACATGAAGCCTCTCAAAAATAAAAGAAAAATATGTTAACACAAAAGAGAGACAGGAGAGAGAAATAGTTATCAAAAAGAAAAATGAACTCTCGAAAGTGACCGAATTTTTAAAGCAAAATTGTTTTATTTTCATTTTTTTCTTTCTTATCAGGTAAATGTGTCTGTAATGAAGGTTATGGACTTGCAGACTGTTCAGTGGAGCTATCCGTTCCACCAGTCATCTTCTGCATGGAGAACCGTGGTCTGTGTGACATTACCAAGTCTTCTTGTATGAAAGTTGAATTAACAGGAGCTACTTTTGCTTTCTCGGAGAATCTTCTTTGCCGATTGACACCCATTGAGGTATGATAAGTTTATATTTGTATATTGTCTATGACCCACCGATCAGTCTTGTGTTATATTTTGAATCTGAATCTGAATATGACTCGAAGTCGACTTAGTTCTGTGTACTCGTATTCGAAGGTGGAGAGAGTTGTTGAATGTGGCAGCCATTGTTGGTGTAGACTGAAGTAGTTTGTTAGAATGAGTCATAATGAAAATTGAGTATAAAATCAAAATAATCTGAAAACAAATGAATTTGAATTAAAAAGACAGCACCCTCACCACAATGGTGGCATTTATTTTTACTTAATGTTTATATGTTGATTACGAAGTACAATTTTCAGCATCAGATTGAAATTGTTGGTCTTGTGTTTTATTGTTAAATCTGCTAAATTGAATATAAATGTGGCGTTAGATTTTCTAAAACGCTGTGTCTGGCAAAGCAATAAGAAAATACAAGAAAATAACTAACCCAAAAAATCAGCCTGCCACATCTGGGGATCAAACCTCGGGCCTCCTGATTAATAATCAGACATGCTATCATTACACAACAGAGGTTACCCAATAGTTGGGACAATTTTTATGCTTATATCACCTGTAGAAGCAGGCTGATATTTTTGGATGTTTATTTTGTTGTATTTTTCTTTCTAGCTTGTCTATCACTGTTCCATTCACACCTTTTCAGATTTTTTCTCTTACATCACTGCCTGCTCCCTAATGTGTCAGGATGATATTTTCAGGCGTGAGACCTTGTGAAATTTGCATTTTATCACGCACTCAAAACTACAAATCCTACAAGCCATGACATTCAAGAAAAACAAATTAGATTATTTAAAAATTCTACGAGCCTATGATATTTAACATAAAAATCGAGTATGTATTGTACAGGGCAACAATTTTCATTCATTATTTCAATGTTATATCACGTCATAATCAACAGTAAAAATGTCAATATGCCTTTTTGTCTTTGCAAATTGCTAATCTTTCATGAAGATCTCTATGAAGTCTCAATAATATGGTAAATTTCTTTTCAAGTCAAATAAAGGAAGTAATGAATGATGCGAACATGATTTTTTTAGTCAGACATGGGAAGAAAATGAAAGCTGTTTTAATAATAATAATAATAATAATAATAATAATAATAATAATAATAATAATAATAATAATAATAATAATAATAATAATAATAATAATAATAATTTGCATTGCTAAATCACTCTCTCTTCCTTACTCTGTCCCCCCCCCTACACCTCTCTCTCTCTCTCTCTCTCTCTCTCTCTCTCTCTCTCTCTCTATCTATCTATCTATCTATCTATCTATCTCCCTCGCTCTCTTATATTTGATGCAACTAAAAAAGATCAGTTGTGGTAAATATGTGTTTGGTGTCTCGTCGTTAATCTGTCTCATTCACATTTATATATTTTGATATAATAATATAACTTATCCACAGATATTGGAAAAAACAACAAAGAAATCTGGAGAATCTGTCACGGTCCCTGCTGAATACTTCCATTTCAATGAGATCACGTGTTCACTGCCTAGTGCAGGAAGCTACATCATTGAGGTCACCAACAACAATGCCAATTTCAGCAAGGGTTCCATATTCACCCTATATCACCCAGCATGCCATACATGCACTGCCAGTGGAGATTGCACATTGACTGTGAGTATAAATTTATATCATAAGTATTGTCTTTAGATCAATTAAAAGACCAACAGATCACTTGGTCGACAGTGTAAACAAATGACTAATTGTCCTTGAGTCTGTTTATATGAATGAGATCCCCTCTCATTCTACGATATTTTAGGGGAGGCAAATTTAGATTCTTTAATCTTTCAATTATTTAAAACTCTCGAATATATAAAGTTGGACATGTCAAATTCATGTAAATAGAGATAATTATACATCAAATATTGACTCTGACACATATTTGTGTGTTATATAGTTATTACTCAATATTATCAAATTAACAATGAATGTTGTTTATATAAATATGATGAATTGTGTCTATGCCTATTAGAACATATTATCTCTTAATCGATACGATACGATTTTAGTTCCAATAATAGCCTGGGCATCTCTATACTTTACGAAGTGGCATTTCTCAACAGGTGCTTAAAGCGACCACGTCTACATGTTGTCAAGAAAATGTGTCAACAATTGGGCAATTGGGCCATTAGCTGTCAATATATGTCGATATATATATATATATATATATATATATATATATATATATATATAGGTAGACAGTTTGGTCTGTGCTGTGCTGTAGGCGCAGACAAGAGGAGTAAGGCTTGAATTAATTACATCAAAGGTGATTTTTTGGCACTGCAGAAAATAAATTACCTTTGATCACTAAACGCCTCATATTATCATCTCAAAGCTCGTATTGAGGCCATGAGATGCTGCTATTTTAATCAAAATGTGTGGATGTGGCTTTTCATTTAAATCAAGTCTAAAATTATCGGAATTCTGTATTATTGACCCAAACACACGATTGTTTTCTATATAAATAGATCTTCTGCTCACTAAATTTAATTTTAGACACTAATTCAGACTTGTGTCTTCATATGTATTATAATTTTTATTAATACATTTAACTTATACTATAGTACTGTCTAAAAGGCCAATAAACATTATGACAACGCAGCTCGCCACTCACAACTAAAGATACTTATCCTCAGATCTAAATTATGGACTATTTGAGCAAATAAACGTTAAGTACAAAATAGATACACATTGCTACCAACCGGAGCAGGTTTGATTTGATTTTTTTTTCTTTAAATCTGCACAATCCTCTCCAGTTTCCTGTTGAAATATAGCTGATAATATGTGTTTCCTTTTGATGGGGGCACATTTACATCGAATGCTATAATATAGTATTTAAATGGTTATACCCAATGCTGAGGCCCGACAAAGACGTGTGTGTTTGATCTCATACTAACTATCGCTCAACCAAGCCAGAGTTGTCCGACTTTGTTGTATGCATATTCTCAAGCTAAAACGCTTTCATAATAATATATTTATTTTCTAGTTTGAAACTTGCTTCATTGACAACCAATGCTACTCGTACGGAGAGGCCAATCCAGCCAATGCGACTTTTGTCTGTGACAACTACCAGAGCTACAACTCTTGGAGTCTTCGTAAAGGTAAGGTGGTAGCTGTTCTTGTGATAGTCAAGTGAGTAATTGAAGATTGAATATTTGTTGAAATAAATTATTCTTATATAGATAATAGTAATACAATTTAAAAGTTTTCATGATAATATAAAACATTAAATTATGTTACTACCACAGATACAACTAAATATCCAGGAAATACTCTTTAAGTATCTCTCAAGTTTATCATAAAGTACTTTTCACCTGATTTATTAGATCCAACTACCCAGATATTGTGGATGGACAGAATGCTTAAAAATAAACATTACTACTTCCAGGACCTATACTGGACTCTGCACGTGAGTTGAGTGTTCCAACTGAGATATGGTGGTCCATCGTTTGTCTATATAACCTTATAACAATTTTTCTAATAACTTTCCCAGAATTCCCCTATGTCCGTGGCAATCCCATGCTGTCAACCTCCTACAATGATACCTCAATGGAGTTCATGTTCCAGTGCCAATTCAGTGTCGAACCCAGGGATGGTGTTTTCTATCTTGTCGAGTGGAGACACAATAACAAAGTAGCTCTAAACGTGAATGCCTCAGACCAGGCAATCAATGGATCGGTGTACTTGAAGCTAGAAGAAATTCCATCATTCGCATTCCAGTCAAATGTAAATATCACAATTGTCTTATTTAAAAATAGGATAAAAAATGTACAGAAAAATATGTCTTTAACATTTATGTATTTCACCAAAGTTAATATACTATACTCCCGTCCTCCAATTTACCATATTTTAATTCCATACTGTACAAGATGCCTGTTAATTGCATATTATATAATAGCCTTCTTTCATCGCATATTATATCTGGGTCAGTGGCGGTTCTAGCCTATTTATAGTGGTGGGGCAAAGATGATTCGGTCATATATATATATATATATATATATATATATATATATATATATATATATATATATATATATATATATATATATATATATTTCAAATTTTAAAAAATAAAATATTTCAACAACAAATAACCACATTCACAATGAAATGACAATACCAGTAGATTTTAATTATTCCAAACGTAATCAAAAAGGAATCACGAAAGAGAATACAACAAAAAAATAAAGCGACGAGACAAAATGCGACAACACCTTGACAATACAAGTACATTTCGTTCACTCGAAAAATTAAAGAGATTGATATTTCTGTTACATTTTCAGAAGTACGTAGTAACTTTAAAGTTTTCATCGAGAAGCAACAACCGCGATATGACTCGAGTTTCATTCAGAGCTCAAATTGCATCATTTTTACTGCTCTCTTGGTGGTTAGAATGATTGTGCCGGTGGTGGTAGTGGTTGGAATAGTGGTACCGGTGGTGGTGGTAGAGGAGGAGAAGGAGGAGGAGGAGGAAGAGGAGACGGTGAGGGAGGATGTAATTATGGTAGTGGTTTTGGTGGTGCTGTTGGTTAGAATGATAGTTGTGGAGACGATGACGAAAATTATATGATGATGTTGATATTGTTTTTATTGCTATTGTAGTACTTGGTGTTAATGTTGTTGTTGTTGTTGTTAATGATGATGATAATGATGGCAACGACGATGTCGTCGACAATGATGATTACCGTACGATATTACAAAGTTTATTTAATCTTAGGCTTTCGCCATTAAATCATACAATTTGATGACAACATACATGAAAGTGGAAAAAATGGTAAATGGAACCAAACAATAAATTGATACCATTAATAACCACAAAAATACAACAATCGTAATACCACCAATACGTACAATAATAATAATAATAATAATAATAATAATAATAATAATAATAATAATAATAATAATAATAATAATAATAATAATAACAATAATAATATTACCATCATCATTACTACCACCACCATCACTATTACCACCACCACCATCACCATCATTATTACGTTTCCAATCAGTTTTTCTCGTTTTTTAAAATTTGATACCTTAATAGACGAAAATTCCGGTGATTTTTTTAAAGGATAGTTAAAATATCTACGATTTTATCAACCCTGAAAACTACGATTTTTATTTTCCTATTTCAAGTAGGCAGGTCTGCTATGACAAGTATCAGTTCCATAGTCAAAAAAGACAAATAAAAACAAAGTTTACTTAATCTTAGGCTTTCGCCAATAATTCATACAATACAATTTAAGACAAAATAATGCTACCAATCTCTCCTCATGCATTCGTTAGACTATAACAATAACGACCGTGTTATCTTTACTCCTTACCCAACCAACCCCTATCTTCCCGCCTCTTCATCGCGAACTATCTTATGTATGTATTAGCTTCAGGACGGGCAAGTACGGAATCTGCCCACCCTTCCTTTAAACGTCTTTATTTCCTCTATAACTTAGAATTCAACTCTCTCCTTTCTCAGAAGAGTATTTCTCGTATACTAATTCAATTGTTGAGTAAACCAAAATGGTGGTTGTATTTTATATATTTATTTAGTCGTGACTTCTGAATAAAAGTGTTTTATTAGAGGGAATGCAATAGAAAATACATTGTTTTGCAAAAATATTTAGTCTGGCAATAAAAATACAGCGGTAATTACTTAAAGATTTTTTTTTAAAAAGGGAACAAATTAATTTGTTAAAAAAAAACAACAACAAAAAACAACAAAAAACAAACAAAAAACAAACAAACAAACAAACAAATAAGACAACAATTTAAATAAATGAATTTTGAGAAGCACTAAAGAAAACGAGAAAAAAAAAAAGAAATAATTTAAATGGATAAACAAATATATTAAAACAACACAAGTTAATACTAACTTGATATAATATTAGTAAATTGATAAATTTAATTCAATACTGGAACCTTCCCAATGTTATTACATCAATGGTATCAGCACAAGTAAGGCAATAAATAAGAAAAAGTTCGCTTGCCAAAATCTCTATTAAGTGTTCACTGGTTTATAAGGTGGGCTCATTTGAATTAGCCCGACCTAGAACTAGAGAGGCCAGACAGCAAAATCACCGTCAGGCGATGAGATGACGATGTGGGCGGAGTGGAGTGGTTGGGAAAGGGGGGGGGGGGGGGATAAAAAAAGAACAGGAGCGTATCCTGGTTTATGCATTACGGGGTGCATGGTGATTCGCAATCTATCAAAAATACATACAAATTGATTTCAGTACGAAGTATCAAGTTTAA
Source organism: Berghia stephanieae (assembly GCF_034508935.2). Taxonomy (NCBI): domain Eukaryota; kingdom Metazoa; phylum Mollusca; class Gastropoda; order Nudibranchia; family Aeolidiidae; genus Berghia; species Berghia stephanieae. Next base: position 25,636,648 of record NC_088361.1, on the reverse strand, counting down.
GTACTAACTTTTAAAATTATCTCATTTAAATTAGATTATTTCGGACCTGGTAATACAGCTTATAACTTGAAAAAAACAGGCTGGTATTTGCCCACCCTGCCCATTATTACCAGCCGTCCCTGATCTGGGTACCCGTATACATCCGATTCTAGTACTGTAATGTGGTGCATTTTGCTATTAATTAAACGCCAGTTTTAGAGTATGCTATCATTCTCACCCCCTGTTACAATTGCATTGTTTTCGTACAAGACAAAGCATTTTGATAAGGATGCCAAATATTTTCTCATGCCGAAAATTTGATCATTGAGGTATGGAACAAAGTTATTGGAACTATTATGAAACTACGGATAAAGCTTAACTGTTTTGTTCTAGAGAGTCATACTATTTTGTTCAGGAAATACTTGACCCTATTTTTTCCATGACGATTTGTTTTAAGATTTCTTGATTTAATCTGATTTTTGTTATAAGCTTTTTAGATTGTTTTGAACAAGTAATTCAGTCCAGATTTGAATGATATACACTATTCTATTTGCAGGTTACATGTGCCCTAAGTGCTTGCTTTGCAGAGAATTGCAGTTCCACACAGAGTCCACCCGAAGAGAGCAATACATTCAAAGCAGAGATCAAGGTTTGTATGCTCGTGCCCCAGTAGACCAAAATGAATCTGAGCAGAAATAAAATAATAATACCTTTATTTTACTTCACAAAAAAGGTTTTCAATTTATATCTACAAATATTTATTATTTTTGAAAAAAGAATATAATTTTGCTCTGAGAAAAAAATTTCATCATGATTACGACGAAACGGACGGTGACAGCCAAAATATTATATACTGAATCTGTCCTATAGCTTGCTTTAAAATAGAATTGAATTCCATCGGTCTAAATTCATAATATGCTATGGTAATGATATAATATATTATGCATCTCAGATGCTAGAAAGGGCTGTTATTTATATGTACAAATTGTAAGTAAATTGCTCTTAACCGAAAATCATCTTCATGATGTTCTTTTTTCATTATTTTTTAACTAGACAAAAAATGCAAAGACCTTTCTCTTTTAAGCCAGATATATTTTTCCTGGAATGTCCATTCAACAGCAGTTGAGAGAACTATCATTCGAGATCAAAATAAAACCGATCATTAAATTCTAAATGAAATGTAATTTTTTAACGATTTAGTTCAAAATTCATTTAATTTTTAAATATGAGCTCACAGCTTAATTTAATTTTTCCAGATTGTTGAAAGAGATGTGACTGTTGTTGAAGGCATGGATCCAGCGTTTATCCAAGTAGAGTCAAATGTCCCACCACAATTCCTTTGTCGTGAAAGCGACACTCTGCTATGTCACGTGTATGCCTCGATACACTTTGTCAAGTCTTCCCAGGACTTTTCGTACCCTTATAATGCTGACCAGATCATTGACCAGCTGGTTGGTGTTCAGGATGACAATGACCCATGTGAGGATTTACGTTGTATAGTTTTATTGTGCATTGTATATTTTACATGGAAATGCACCATATAATCTTTATGATAAGGTATAATCTTAAGTATTAAAACGTTTTTGCTTAGTTTATGCAACAAGATATGAGGTCATTTGATCTGGCTAATTATCTTCGTTGGGAGGATTAAATCAACATCTCTCTCTCTCTCTCTCTCTCTCTCTCTCTCTCTCTCTCTCTCTCTCTCTCTCTGTAAATAGGATGCTAGTTTATCGCAAAATACTCTTTACGATGCCTATATTAATATATATATATATAATATATATATATATATATATATATATATATATATATATATATACCTATCCATCCATTAATCCATTTATTCGTCCTCTCATCCATTCATCTATCCGTCCATCCATTCATCCATCCATCTATCTATCTATCTATCTATCTACCTATCTATCTATCTATCTATCTATCTATCTATCTATCTATCTATCCATCTATTCACCTATCTATCTGTCTTGTTCTTTTCGTCTGATTATATACCGCTCTCTTTTCCCGATTCATTTAATTAGTATTACTGTCAGCTGATTTACTTTATAGTTTCTTTAATAAAATAAATCTTAATGTTTATATCTATTTGGAATTAGATTCAAGACCTTGCCACATGAAATACATGACATGGCCTGGTGTTGTACATGTCCCTGTCAAAGCCACAGTCGACTCTCTCATTGATGGAGACCAAGTTCGTAATGTGGAGGTCAAAGTGGTTGTTGAGTACAACTATACAGCTCAATTCATGACAGCAATCGGGATGCAAAAGGTATTTGAAAACATAATTAAATAAGGAAAAGACAGAATGTTAATAAAACGAATAATTATAGAATAATGGTAAATATTTATTATAATCGTAAGTAATGATATTTATGATAATGGTGTTTATAGTGATAACAGGGAATGTATTATTATTATTGTTAAATGATTTATTCAAACTGCAGAAATGACACCAGGAGATTTGAATGATTGACTCAGCACAGAAAACTGTTACATTCAGGCATCTTACTTTCAAGCATGATTAAAGCATACAGGCTGTGGTTAATATTGTTTGTGAAAACTAAATTCCGTTCATAATTACAAAATGTTTTCCATCACAACAATGGTAATAATTTTGCATTTGGTATTCACACTTGAATCTAATGCTTTTGTAATAAACTTTTAATAAACTGTAATAACGTTTCAGTTCCGTACAATGACATTCCTCGTTTTAGCTTTTCATAGCAATCTCATAAAAAATCAAGTGACGTTTTAAAATCTGACGCTTGGGGATTAGAAAGTCAGATAATAAAAACCCAGCGCTTTATAATTTTATTTTGACAACTGTTACAACCGTTGAAGGTATGATGAAAAAATTAAATAAACTGGAAAAATTAGATGTTTGACTTCAGATCAATAAATAGCTTTTTGCAACATAAATGTGTACATTTCAATGTGTGGGTTAATAGAAAAGTAGAAAATAGGATTCTGAATATATATTACTTGGTATTTTGCTGTTGTAAAAGCCTTTCTGTGATTTCCATTACTTTTACAGATCTAAATGAAACAGCTAGTGCTATAGATGATTAAAATAGATCAGGAATGTGACTTTTGCCAGCGGGCTATATCTTAAGCGTTCCAGTATTTTGCTTTATTATTGTATCCATTGCATTGAAATGTAAAAAGTCACAAATTCATTATTTTTATATCTTATTTTTAAAATTATTATAGAATGCACGAGAACAACAGACAGTCACACGTATATTGATATAAAATTCTAGTGATATAACGAATGATTAACACATAAAAATCACAATAATTTACAGAGCACATGACATACGATACTTTTTAAAATAAGGTACCAAACTTTGCAGTTATTTTCTTTCCTTGTGTGCTTCACTCTTTAGAAATAAGGTATTTGAATGTCGCTAATGTTACTTCAGGTTATTCACATAATTCTATATTTTTTAGGTTACTATTGTGGATATGGATTCATCCAAACTATGTGCTTCCGTCAACGACCCTCATATGACTACATTTGATGGAAGGTAATGGTCCAGTCTCAACTTTAACGGTTGAAAAGTAGCAGATTCGAGTCATGGCGAATATGCTTTCCCCCCCCCCTTTTTTTTGCCATCTTAAGTGCCATTTAATGCCATGGACGGACTGGAAAATAAACCGAATTTTTTTTAAAAGGGTTAAAATTTTGAAATAAAAACACAATTAAATTGTATTCTTAATTTGATTATTTGTATATACAAAAATGAATTTTGGAATGGTCAGAAGCTTAGAAAAATCTTTGTGATATTTCAAATCTTTATTAAAGGATATAGGATCAAAATTATAATTGATTAACAATCATATGTTTCTTTCTCTTACAAACGTTTAGAGTGCAAAATGTCAGCTCTAGTCTTTATGGACTGGATTTATTTTCTTTAGATAGTTCTCGTCAGAATGGTTTAATTATACAATACATGACAACTTTTTTATTTTTCCAGGAAATATGATAACTACTTCGAAGGAGAATTTGTTTTGTACAAACACAAGACCAAGCCTTATGAGGTATTTGTTGTACTGCACTGCAGAAGCTATTATTAATTTCAATCAATCGTTTCTCATTATTTGGTTTAAGGCATGGGTTTGCTTTCATTTTTTTTCTTTTATCTGGAAGTATAATATTGTTAAATGCTTCTTTATTATTTTGTCTTTCTTTTTTTATCAGATGTTTCTTTATTTGACTGACTTTTTAAAACTCTTTAAAAATTATTTTGTAATGTGTGAAAGAGTCGCTCAGTGAGCGTGCGCTGATAAGTGAACTGAAAACTACATGACACAAACTGTTATTTCAAAACAATGCTCTATTTCCCATCATCGTCATTACCATTCTCTTCTTTTTCTTCCTCCTCCTCCTCTGATTATAATAATAATAATAGTAATAATAATAATGATAATAATAATAATAATAATAATAATAATAATAATAATAATATAATAATGATAATGATGATGATGGTGATAATAATAATAATAATAATAATAATAATAATAATAATAATAATAATAATAATAATAATATAAATAATAATAGCAATAATAATAATAATAATGATAATAATAATAATGATAATAGAAATAATTGATATCATAATGTGACAATAAATTATTATTATTATTATTATTATTATTATTATTATTATTATTATTATTATTATTATTATTATTATTATTATTATTATAATTATCATTGTTATCATTATTGTTCCAATGATAATATTATTATTATTATTTTAAATTATTTTTATTGTCACTATACTCTCTCTTTTACCTAAATACAGGTGCATGCATTCTACCGTAAGTGCAACAAAGGCAGAGCATCCTGTAACTGTGCTGTAACAGTAAAATCGGTTGATGACATCATTCTCATTGATCGTTGTGGTCCCAGTGACAGTAAAACCAGGCCACCTGTTGACATCGCCATCTATGCAAATGGAGAACTTACCCCAAATACAAAGATAATTCAAGTTTCTGAGGGACGTAAAATGAAGGTAAAAATAAATACTGTAAACTCTACTCTGTCACGAAGACAACATGTGCCTTAATGAAATGAGACTGTTGTTGTCCTGATAGCAAAGTTGGTAGAGCATTTGCTTCTCACGCAAAAGAGACCACAATTAGTGCTGGATAAACTCTAGATTTTTTTTTTCGGACTCATTTCCTGCTTAGGTGATTAGTTAGCTGGATCTGTTAGATCTACATGACAGTAGTTTGAGATGGACTAAAATGTTATTTTCTATTCAACACAATAGAAACGGGGAAAAATTCTGTCCCCATAGCTTTTATAGCGCTGAAGGACTACTTATTTTAAATCAGGATGATGAAAGCTGAGACAGTCATAGCGGAAAGTGTTGATGTTCAAAACAAACACTTGAGTGTTGTATTAGTCATATAAAGCACTCACCTCAATGAAACGGGACTAGCATTGCTACCAGATATAGTCAAAAACACTTTTTTGGATCTCCCTTTCCGCCATGAAATGATTGATTAGCTGGGTCTGTTAGATCTGGTGGAGAGCACGTTGCAATATATTGGCATCCTATCCAAAGGGTAGCCAGTAATTTACAATCGGATAACACAATAGGATCCAGGATAAACTACGGTTTCAGAGGCTTTATGGCTCTAAATGACTTTTTAAATATTTTTTTTCTCAATTTTATTTAAAAATTAGCAATTGAATTATATTAATTTATACATTACTCATTTTGTATCACAGGTCGTTCTTCCAACTGGAACTGAAATCAAGGTTCAGATTTACAGCAACTATCTCAATGTTTGGGTTCAGCCTTCTGCGGTGGACTTTAACCAGACTGTTGGTAAGTTTGATTTCTATTGTTATTTTTGTACCAATCCATGTCTTTTGTATTTTTATTCAAGTATAGCAGGCTATGAATTATATAGCCCGTTTTCTTTGTGATGCAAAGCGTGTTTTTATCAAGAATATGTTATATAAAATAAGACGTAATGAATACTACCTTTTTATTGGAAAGCTGTGCCTTGCACTAATAAAACCTCATCTTTCTTCTTTTTGGCCAGAGAGCGTTTACTAAATATACTGAATTAATTTGTAAAAAATAAAGATAAAACCTTGAGATTTTTTATTTGTTCTTAATGACTGCGACATACGTACAGCTTGAACCATTGGTTTGAAATGTGAGACAGTCTGTCAGTCAAAATGGAATACACCAAAGCATTTGCTCGTTGATAGGTTTTTAATAAAGCAACGAATACGCCGAATTCGTTAATTTTAGTTTTAAAATATATCTATCGGAAAGATATTTTCAATATTGATGGATTATACACTTTAAAAAGGTTCAAAGGGAAGTGGCCTCCCAATGGCATGTGCTCAAAGATAGAATGTCAAATGTTAAACTAATGCTGGATAAAGCTGCCATTTTTTCTTGCAGACTCCCTCCTACACACACCTTCCAGTCTACCTGCAAGTTGATCCGTTTACATAAAAAGCAGCAATTTGGATTGCAGGCTATATAGCAGGTGTAAAAAAAGCCACATTATTTCAGAAGCAGATCACATCAAAATAGGCTACCATATGATATTATTTTTATAGATAATATATAATTTTACAACGCTGCTTTTATTTCTAGGTCTTTGTGGTAATTTTAACAATGACAAGGATGATGACTTGATTCTCTCTACTGGAGAAATCTACAATGGGACTGAGAAACAACCGAATGATTTCTCTGTGACTTGGCGGTATGTAGGGAGTATTTGACACATAAATATAGATATTGAATATATCGGTGGTAGAAGGTCTTTTTATTATCGATTAAATGGTATTAAAGAGATTTAGCTTGCATTAAAGGTTCGAAATTATAAATCAAATTAAATAGAAGCATATAAATAGAAAGCGTCTTGACAGTAACTAGTAACTAGAAAAGAGATACTAACAGATCCAAAGTAGAACATTTATTATATCAAATCCATATAACTTCTTTTCTTTTCATTGTTGCGCATTTCCACAAGTTGTAGGCAACTTGAATTAACACTATTAAAACGCTTTCTTTACCCAGGGTGAATGCTTCAGAAACACACTACAGAGGTGTGTGTGCTGGTGCCTCATTTCCACCACACAACTATTCATTCTGTCACTGTAATCAAACTGGAGAAAGCATGTGTACCAATGATCTCCTTATTCAAAGATGCTCTGTGTCTGACAAATACGCAAAGAGAAATGGCGGAGGTGAGTAGTAGACCAATATACACAAACCACAATGTTCAAACAAGAGAAGTAGAAAACAGTAGGGGCTGCCTGAAGCCGGTGATCGTAAAATATTAACGAAAGAGTAAAAATGGAGAGGCTTCGTATGGGAACAAAACAAACAATGGACGTTTCGGGTACAAACCCTTCGTCAGCAGAACAATACACAAATTAACGTGGAAAACAAATAATATATATATATAATATATATATATATATATATATATATTATTTTATTTGTTTTCCACGTTAATTTATGTATTGTTGTGCTGACAAAGAGTTTGTACCCGAAACGTCCATTGTCTTTTTCACTCTTTCGTTAGTATAATGTTCAAACCAAAGACGAGGAGATGACAAATGAGTTTTATTCAATAATTTAACAAAATATTTTATTACCCAAAGAAAGTATAGATTTCTTCAGAATTTTGCAATGATGTTATTTTCTTTACTGCTCTGGTGAGTTTTAACAATATATTTGATTTGAGTTAAAATGATGTAATTTTCCACAATAATAGTCTCAATAAGTGATGAAAAGGTTTTCAAACTGGGGTAGTGAAATTTTTCAAAAGCATCAATTTGGTGATTCATATTATAGCAATATATTACAAATGAATTATACCGTGAAAATAATAAGAAACAAACTAGATAGATCTTCCTTTGGCTGTTCAAAAAAGAGAGGAAAATTTGGACTGCGTTAAACCCCCAAAATGTATCTCTAATTTTAGTATTTTTAATCATGTATCAAATGATGAAGTGAAAGAAATCATCCTAGTCTCACCACCCAATCTTGTCCCCTTGACCCGATACCAACTAAATCTCTTATTTAAATGTTTTTAGAACCTATTACTTAAAACATAAATAGCTCATTGCAGTCTGGGGTTGTACCAGATTGCTACAAAAATGAAATCGTCACCCCTATTTTAAAAAAGCATAACTTAGACCCTGAAAATCTGAAAAATTAATGCCCTGTATCTAATTTGGTGTCTAAATTCTTGGAAAAAGTAGCACTACAGCTGCTAAAGAATCACATTGATACCAGTACTCTTATTGAACATTTTCAGTCAGCTTACCGTGAGCATCATAGCACTGAAACCGCTCTTTTGAAGATCGTGAATGACTTGCTGATAGCAAGTGATAATGGTGAGATATCTATCCTTACGCTGTTAAATCTATCTGCGGCAATTTGACACAGCAGATCATGCAATCCTGTGTGATAGGCCTTATTCTGATCATCTCTGGTGCTGCACTATCGTGGTTTAAATCATATCTCACCAATAGGTCACAGGCAGTGAATGTAAATGGGAAATTTCTGACGATGTCTATACAGAATATGATCAGTTTTAGGCCCTATCCTTTATGCCCTTATACCTTACCATTAGGCAATGTAATACGCTCATCTTCTGTTAGCTACCATATTTATGCTGACGACATGCAGCTATATAAAGCTGCCTCTCCTCATGATCTCTCCTCTCTTGTCTGTGATTTAGAAAATTGTTGTAACTCCATCAAACGTTGGATGCTAGAAAATAAGCTATTGTTAATGAAGATAAACTGAATTTGTTTTGATTGGAACTCAGCAAAAATTAAAGTCTATCCATTTGTCAACTCCTATGCTAACCATAACTGATTGTGATATTACTATTTCTGAAAAGTCTAAAATGTGGGTGTCATTCTGGATAGTTCTTTGTCTATGGATCAACACATAAACAATAATGTGAATATGGTGTATTATGAGCTCCATAAAATATTACAGATGAGGTCATTTTCACATTTCAACACTTTGAAGATAATTGTCTCTGCTTTGATCTTGTCACGCCTCGACTACTGCAATTCATTGCAAGCTGCTGTCCTCAAAAACAAACTCCAGAGAGTACAAAATTGTGTTAGTCCTGTGAAGATATCATTACGATGATACAAAGGACATTCTTCGAACCCTCCACTTGCTCCCAGTAGTCTCTAGAGTATAAAATAGCCCTTGTCTGCTTTGGTGTATTTGAGTCTTCTGTCCCTCTCTACATTCAACATTTACTCCATCCGTACGTACCTCTGAGAAATCTTATATCCCACGAATTAAAATTGATAGACCTCCTTAAACTAAACTTAAATACTTTGGTGATATGTCTCTTATGAAATTCGGTCCCACGATTTGGAAGGATCTCGCTCAATAAATGAGATTTTCGAGCTCTCTCTATATTTTTAACCCTAAAAACATATCTTTTCAGTAAATATTTACTTCATTGAACTTTTAAATGTATTGTATGTGACTTGTATGCTATTGATGCCTGTTTTATGCGCTTAATGTTTTGATATTGGTTGATTTGGTCACTCAATGTTATTGTTACGGGGTAAACAATGCCATGTTTTTTGTTTTTGTGTTCTTAAAAGCGCTTTGAGGTTTCGACGAAAGGCGCAATAGAAATATGATTATTATTATTATTATTATTATTATTATTATTATTATTATTATTATTATTATTATTATTATTATTATTATTATTATTATTATTATTTTTATTATTATTATGCCGACTGAGTCTTTAAACAAATATTGAGTAAATATTAATTTATTAGCTCAATGATAGATAAGGGAGCATATTTTATATGCCGAGAAATAAAAAGGCCAAAGCTTTGTTTTAATGTATTTACTTTTTTTTCAGGAGTTGATGTGACGGCAAACTACGTCAAAATGCAGAGACAATCTTCAGGATGTGCCCCTGACGCCACATTTGAATACAACAGCACCTATGTCTCACCTGTAAGAATATCACCACTCGATTAGCATAATTAATATATCAAGTTTTAATTCCCTACTTTTCACATTCTTTGGACTTTCTAGCGACTTAAACCTATCTTGCTGAAGTGGGATAATTTTTAAAAATTAATTTAAGTAAAAATATAAATCAATCTAATTGAGTCGCACTGTTTTTCTAAAATTGTTTATATTCCTAAAGTATGACCTTCATTTTTACGAAAATAGATTACAGTTTCTACCTTTACAAGAGTAACGTGCTTATCTTTATTTTGATACACGAATAATAGCTCAAATATCCAACTACAAAAACAACCCTTTGTCAAGACTAAGAGACGCTCACTCTTGTATAAACACATTGACACACCAAAATACGTCCACAGTCACAGAAATATAAACAAAAAACTCACACATACAAACTCACTTTCATACAAATCAAGGTCCATGTTAGGAACAGCTTTTTTGATCATAACTATTTTGTTAAAGTCATGAAGAGTTATACATGTATTGGACGTTTTATTTTACAGAAATACAAATGGCCTACTCCATCTGGTTGGACGTTCATTCTGGCCAGCAATCACTGTATTGAATACTTCCACCGAACTTCGATAAGTGTCAAATGTGCCAACCTGTTCACTTTGGACTATGATAGAACCATTGAAGGATGTATATCGGACATACAGGTAATTTATGAAGCATTATTTCCTGAAATTAGAATATATATATAAAGAAAAGATATATTAAATAAAAATGATTTCTGTTTTGGTAGAATGGAAATATCTTTGCAATAATAAAGAATTCAATACCTACCTTTTGTCAAAAACACCTTTCATTTGCCATTGTTCTAATCGGTACTCATAACAAATATACAATTTTTTAACATACCAATTACTCCATTTGGCCCATTATATTACGATATGCATTTTCTTAGAACCTGTTTTCACCAATGCTTACCTTTTATTAAATGAGTCGTTCAGTTTCATAAACAGAACAAATTGGATCATATGGATGTCTCCAATTGCATCGGTCTATTGTTTCAGATTATGGATGACACGTCCTATGCAATAGAGGCTCTTTCCAGCTTGCTTGAGATTTGTTTGTCTGCATTGACAAGAGATGTGACATTCTGGGTAGACCAGAGACCCAATACAACTCTTGTGGATTCCATTTGTCTGAACAACTGTAATAATCAAGGCGATTGTCAACAAGGTATAGTAAAAGACACATATGCAAAATACCCAAAAACACAATGCATTCGTATACACATAAAGTTCTAGCTTTGGGAAGTTTCGTATTTTATTTTAAAAATTCATACAGAGATAAGAAATCGGAAAATTTGAAGCCGCCATTGATGTAACTTAAAAATCTGAAAAATAGAGATCAATTTCTAGATTTAAAAACACAGAAACTCAAACATACATGATCCTTTTTCAGCTATCAATGCTAAAAACAGATATAAAATGTATAAACACTCTCAGTTTATCTTTTGTCCCTGATGATATTAACAAATTGTCTTCATGTTATGTTCTATGTTTCTTTCAGGTATCTGTAAATGCAATCCTGGATTTGGAGGATCTGACTGTTCTGTTAACTTCACAGTTCCTATTGATTTGAGAATTATTCGGCCAGGTGTTTCATGTGATCTTGACAACGGGCCTTGTGATGAAATCTCTTTCATTGGAGGACCGTTTGTCGACTTGGACAATTTGGTGTGCATTGTGAATGAAATGAAAGTAAGTTCTTTCTTAGATTAATTTTACTTTTTTCCTCATCTTCCTCTTTCTCCTCCTCCTCCTCCTCCTACTCCTCCTCCTCCTCCTCCTCCTCCTCGTTCTTCTTCTTCTTCTTCATCATCATCATCATCATCATCATCATCATCATCATCATCATCATCATCATCATCATCATCATCATCATCATCATTAACCGCATTTATCATAACTAAAAACGTTGATTTCATAACTAAAGATAAATATTTTCTTAAAAGGTTTAATCTTCTCCTTTATCAGTACATCACCGCTGGTATGTATGAAATCAGACCTAACACAACACAAACCGTCAAAGCCACGTTCATCTCCTTTGAACGAATCACCTGCTACCTCCCTGTTGTGACAACCATCACCATCAGTATAAGCCAGGGGTCCTATCTCACAGAGTTTGGAATTTGGCAAGTCTACCGGTCCAAGTGCTTCAACTGCAAAGGCAATGACTGTGTTTTAAAGGTAGGAAGCATTCAGTTAGTTTGAATTGCCTGTATTATGACCAGTTTAAGAAATTTTCGATTTGATAGATGTACCCCTTTTTCGTATGATTTTGTAAAATGTACGATACAAAATGCTTCAGTCAAATATTTCAAGGCATTAATTTGTACTGTAATTTCTATTTACCTATGTTGTTTGCCAAAAAAAGATTTCAGCATTAAAATGCTATTTTTATGCATTACTTAATAAGCGACTTAAAAAAATATTCGTTTGTGTATGGGGGTGCATTTTCCACAAATAGGAGTATTTCAATAAAATTACAATATATTACAGGACAACTATTGTTACATCAATAACACATGCTACGGAGTGACAGAGAGCAGTCCTAGCAATGCAGACTTGGTGTGCGACCCCAACAAAGATGTGTCAGATTGGACAGACAGAAATGGTTGGTGACATTTTAATAGCAAGGCTCAATCAAAGAATCATAAAATCTAATGCAAAAGACTTAAGGGCCTCAAAACTAGTTGTAACAGAATTTGCTTCTCTTTGTATATAGGAATTGTTAAAGCGAGACAGAGAAAGAGAAAATAAGAGAGAGAGAGAGAGAGAGAGAGAGAGAGAGAGAGAGAGAGAGAGAGAGAGAGAGAGAGAGAGAGAGAGAGAGAGAGGCATTTGGATTGTAATGTTCTTATATACTAAGTACAACATAATGTAGTGTAAACCCAATGGCAATATTATCTAGCCCTCACAAGACATCTCTTGCTATAAAGATAATTAGATTTGAAATACGTGGTACCACGGTAAATATGAATTTTTAAGACATACTTTTCTGATAACCACTCCTATTACTACATGCTTTGAAAGATGCGAAATTCTTATAGTTTATTAATATGGGTTTATCCCATTAAGCTGTGACAAAATGTTATTATCAAGTAGGACATGAGGAAAAGGTGGTAACTCATTTATTTCGAATACCTACTGAAAAAATGTAACATTGACCTGCTTAAGTCAGGTCAAATCAGAAATATACAGATAGCTCGTGGAATCTACCTTTTTTTGAACGGGTCCCCTATTCTTAGTTTTTCTTATGTGCCTGATAGAGCAGATTTATGTAATTTCAAATATTCTACCAACTTTTTTACTAGTTAAATGATTTAAAGATGTCATAAAATCCCCGAAAACAGACTAATGAATATCATGTTTATCTGACACCTAGTGTGGAGAATAAAAAACGTTGCACTTTCCGATTTAATTACTAAATTCTGTCATCCTTTGGTAGAAGAATAATTTGCAACTTGGAACCATACACCTTCCAAAATCATGTTTATAAGGGTTAAAGGAATTTTTCAAATTAAGATAATAGTAACACACTGACATCACTTGGTCCTTACACGACCTTAGACATGCCATAAACACACAACCAAAATTAGCTTTATTCTGATTCCAATGCTTTCTTTGAATTCACCGTTAATATAATAGTAAATTATTTTGCCCCATTTTTCATTATTGTAATCTTATAACTTAAATTCACTCCTTTGCATTCCAGAATTCCCCAAAGTTGATGTAGAACCAGAAATAACAACACGGTATGACACCAACACATCTCTTTTCCACTTCACCTGTAACTGGGATCATGCCATAACTAATGACACCACACTTACACTTTTTGCTCAATGGTACTTGAATGATGACATTGTGGACGAGGTTGAGGTTTCTGTCAATGACACTTACTACGACATTGACCACACTGTGTTTAGCAGCAATCTCACTTATGAGAAAAAGGTGGGATTTATACACATATTTTGTTTATTTGAATTGTTGCATAACAATAGGTATCCCAAACTACTGCTGTTAACAGGTGAATGTTACAAATCGTCAAAAATGAGGTTTAAGTTAAATTTAAGTTATCGTTGAAAAACTTATACCATTAAAATCAGAAGCTTTTAAAAATTATAATATCCCAATTTGGGACTGCTTGCTTGTTTCAACGCATAGCGCCATGCATGTAAACAAATCCTGTTTTTTTCCTTCCCCTATAAAAGAATATGGTTTTTCAAAAATCATCAAAACATGAGGCCCATTTGAAGAGTCTCTCTCTGTCTTAAACTTAAGTTCATGGTGAAAAACTTATACCTTTAAAATCAGCAGCCTTTGAAAATTACAATGGCAAAAATTTGGCCTGCTAGTATTTTTCAGTGCATTACGCCCATCTATGTAAAAAAAGCCTGTTTTTTCTTACCTTAACCAAGATATATTTTTCTTCACAAACCATCAAAAAATGAAACTTTAAAAACCCATAACTTTTTAAAGTTTATTTTCCAATTTGGATAAATAGTGTTATTTTCCATGGTTTGGGAAGTCACATGTGGCTTTGTAATTTAATTTTTGTTATTTGTGTAACGAAATTTTAGTTTGGGATACTTAATAACAATTCTGAGTGGAAGTAACCAAATATATGCAAATACTAGTCAAAGTTTAAAAACATGACTTTTTATAAACAAATTGATGATAATTTACCACATTTTGACTTCATGATATATAAACGTTTTGTCTCATGGTGTATTGTATAACAACTTGGGACATCTGAACGATATGTGTATGCGGCAATGCTTGCGCAGTTTGGCTTTCCCACCAAACAAAGTAAAGAAAAGAAAACAGAAATACAAAAACAAAAACAAATAAACAAAAGAAACAAACAAGCAAATACAACACAAAATAACAGCAATAACAACATCAACTACAACAACAGCAGCAGCAGCAGCAACAACAACAACTACAACAACATCAACAACATCAACAACAAATTCCCCCAAACAAATGGAATTTATAAAAGATTTTAAAATACAATATGAAGTAACACATTGTGAGACTATTTCTTCGTTTATGGTAACATAGTTATTCACAATAAACCCATGCCACTAACATAAACATGATAAACAATTTTTAAATTTGATAACAAAGCAGTGAACAAATTTTTATAATTATAACTTCTATTGTGAGCTTCCAAATTTTAGTAAAAGCCAAATTATAAGTACACACATTAGCACTGTCTAGCCCGGGAAATTGTGTGCTTAATTGTTACAGTGTATAAATTTATGTCTTATGATTTGAATGCCTTGTTTATAAAGAATAACTTATCAATATGTTATATTATCAATTTCCTTACAGATCTACTGTGGAATTGTGGCATGTGTGACCCAGAGATGTAACATTACACGTAGTCCTGTCATCAGGAGCAAGCCATTTAAACTTGAGATCAAAGTAAGAAAACTGTGTGACTTAATCAATCTTATTACCAGCTAAATTAAACATTCTAACTACTCTGAACCATCATCATCATCATCATCATCATCATCATCATCATCATCATCATCATCATCATCATCATCATCATCATCATCATATTGATGATGCTAATGGATTTGATGCTCGAAATAGAATGTTTTCCGAAACTGTAGGAAGAGCAGGAGGAAGAGCGAGATAGGAAAAAGAGGGGGAATAGGAACACAATGACAATTTCTTTATGAAAATTAATATCAGTGATTTTTATTCTTTAATAGGTTGTTGGATCCAGAGACATTGTGGTCCTGGAGGGTGGAGATGACAAGGCCATCAGGGTGACTTCCAACTTCCCACCTGCCCTGTTCTGTAACACCACAGATTCTAGTGACCAAAGTACGATTCTAGTGTCATTCGAGGTACCGGAAACTGACCAAGACATAAGGTGCCCAGTCACGAATGAAGTAGTCCCTCAAGTTGTGATTCGTTGGACAGAGCTAAAAGATAGTCCCGTAACGACATGTGGTATCGTTTTGACCAACTTGAACTGGCAAAAGACCCAATTGGTCAAAATCCGAGCAGTTGTTGACGGGAAGACAGATGGAGATCAGATACGTAACATTGTCATCACGGCACAATTGCGTCAAACTATCTCTGTTTCTATTACTTCAGTAAAGGTAAGAATAGCTGACAATGTAGTTGATTAAGATTTAACGTCCGGCTATGTATAATGACAATAATTTGAAAAACAGAAAAATGACCGATTGATGAGTATAATCACTAGAATGATTTTGTTTCCTTTTTTTTTCTACTTTTTCATCTCAAAGTCATAAAATGTAAAGGTCATTTGTGTAGAAGGATTTTTGAAGCCATCATATTTCTCTGACTCTAGTAGTTTAGCCTTTAATAAAGATATGTGTTAACCTGAACAAATTGAATATACCGTTTGAATATTGTAAATTCCCTCATTTTCTGGGGTTGGGGGTTGAAACAAAGATTAGATCTTTTATCCCATTTTAACCAGTGGAATTACTTAGGAGACTAATATGCAGTGACAGTGTAAATGGTTTATCTAAAGATTAAATTGATTTGTTGACGATACTCTCCATCATACATTATTTTTGTAATTTTATCAATTCCATTGTAGTTGGTCTATGAATTTTTGAGTCATAGACAAATAGACTGAATAAAGGATTGTTTGTTTATGAACTTCAAAAACATTCCTTTCTATTTTAGAATTTTCAGCATGTTATGGACAGTATAGATACAGACTTGCATATAAGTGTTTTTGAATGGTATTGCTTATGGAGTTTTATCATAGAATTTACTTTCAAAAACAAATTTCTGAATCTCCATTCAAGGTGACGATCCGTGACTCTGACAGAATCGCTGTATGTCAATCCATCAATGATCCGCACATGACAACTTTCGATGGAAGGTAAGTTGTCAAGTTCACGGCACAAACAAATTAAGCTAATTGATTAGACAAAACAAACTTGAGCTTTTATATATAGCAAAACATCTATTAGGTATGCTCAAAGCGCTTTACAAGGCCAAGTACTCATATTTATACCAGAGTGTGGTGTGAGAATGTGAGTAACGAGCCTCAAATCCAAGGACTCAACCTAGAGACCTATTATGCTAGGAAATAATACAGGCGTCTTTCATAACCTGAATAACATTCGCCCAGAAATACCCCCTCCCCCGTTTCCAAAAAAAATGAATGGGCACTTAAAAACACATATTATACATCATATGCCAAAGTGATACAATATTATGTTGTTTTGAATTTGTATATCTTGCAGATACATTGTATTTATGTTCTATCTTCAGTTACTACAACAACTTCAATGTGGGAGAGTTTATCCTGTACAGTCACACAACTTTACCATATGAGGTGAGAATAAATTGCTGTGATCATTATCAATACACGGAATTTTTACTAAGTAGTTATACATGTATTTTTAAGATCCTTCTTTATCCTCGCCATCATCGTCATCATCATCATCATCATCATCATCATCATCATCATCATCATCATCATCTTCATCATCATCATTATCATCATCATCATCATCACCATCACCACCACCACCACCACCATCATCATCATCATCATCATCATCATCATCATCATCATCATCATCATCGTCCGATTTAATCATTATCATTCATCATTATCATCCTCAACTAGAGACAGATCTCTAAACAAAAAAAGCATTAAAAATTCCAATAAATACAATGCTCAATAAGAAATAAATTGTAACTGTAAAATTACCTGTTGAAACATATAATTAAATCCGTGCACGTTAATTATCGTATTGGATTTTCACTATCAATTGATTGACAATTTATTCTTCATAATTTATTCCAGGTCAGAACATTCTATCGCAAATGTAACAGAATGAGGGCTTCCTGCAACTGTGCAGTAGCAGTTCGATCTGGAAAGGATGTATTTGTTGTTGACCGCTGTGGCCCATCCAGGGAGACTGAACAAGACAAACGGGTCCTCAAGGTAGAAATGCTTACAGAAGGAAGCTCTGGGTACAACTTACAAGTGGTCAGATTTAACGGCGGCCGTAGATATGAGGTAAATTTGGTTTGGTTGCGGAATATGGTTGAATTAAGTATACGAATACATTTATATGGTGTTCTTTTCAAAGGCTATTATAATGATTAATTGACTTCACAAAGATGAAGATCTGAAATGAAATCTGTATGATTCAGTACCACGTGAAGGGAAAGAAAAATTAAAGAAAAGACCCATCCCAATAATCAGATCACCGTGATTGGAGATCACACCCCATACCCCCTGATTACGACCTGATATGTTGGGATGGTTTATGTCTTATATTTGTCTTTCTGCTTTGTCTGGAACTGTTATATTTACATTATTCAGATCTTTATCTTACAACAATGCCTGCTCCCTAATTTGTTACTTTGACTCCACAGAGTTGCATTGGTGATGGAACCAAACTTTTATTTCTCAACATACAAGCGCCTCCCCCCCCCCCTCCCCACCCTCTTAACATTATCTGTCACTAGTTCTATCCATTGAGTCGAGTAGTGTAATTTATGTCAAGTGCTTTTGACTGGAGGACACAACACTGACACTTCAGTAAAAAAAGTTTATACCAACCATCGCCATTCAGTCACAAAAAGACAAGATGTATATTTATTCAGCCACAGACTCCACAGTAGCAACAGTACGGTTGTTTATTTAGAACCTATTTTTTCTATATGCTCTAGACTGTTATAATTTTAAATTGACGTTTTGATACAGAAAATATAAACTCAACAGTTGTTGATTTTTTGACTTGTCACAATGAATCTTTCTTTCCCCCTTAGGCCATGTACCCTACTGGCACTAAAGTGGTCATCAACGTTGGTGGCAAGTATCTCAATATTATCATCCAAGCATCCTCCTATGACTATGGACATACCGAAGGTATGTTAACACTAACACTAATGTCGTTTTTAAACCGTGCATATATTACTCTTTACCGACGTATGGTTAAAATAATGAATACAAAAGTAAAAGTTTTAGTCAGTGACAGAGCACCTTCATATCAAGAGGAAAAGTAGCAAATTAAATGAGCTTTAAAATCGTTTGCCAGTTGGAATTAGAGAAACTAAGAAGATTGACTTTTTTGTCTTTTGTAAGGTTTGTGTGGTAGTTACGATGGAGACAGATCAAATGACTTCAAGGCGAGGACAGGAGAGATGGTCAAGGGGAAGAAAGATCCATTCTCAATCAGCTGGAGGTAAAAATTCCCACACGTTATTGTCTTTTGTTCATTAAGGTTGATTTTCTCATTAAAAAATACAAACAAACAGCCAAAAATCAAAAGAAACTATAATGCTGGAACATTTTGATTTCAAAATCTTTCTTTGGCTAACAACAAAAGCGACTAAAATTGTAATACTTCACGTCAAATTCAGAGAAGTTTACAGAGTTTGGCAGCTTAGTATTCACATTACTATAAAAGCAGCCATTTACAACTGGCGGAATAGAAAGACTATTTATATGACTTTTTCAGCGTCACCATTACTATTGCAATGACAGCTGATAATAACAATAATCCTCATCAACATCATCTTCAACGTTGTCATCACTAATGTTGAAATGTATATAACTTTTCTTTCAATGAAATAATAAAACAGAGTTGAGACCTCGAAGACATTGTACAACGGTTACTGTGGAGCGAATGACGAGGTTCAAGTCGGAGATACATTCTGTACCTGTTCCAATGCCAGATATCCAATGTGTGCAATGAATGCTCAGTTTGCTGCTTGCAGGAATACTCTTCAACAGATATCTGGAGGTAATCTGAAATTTATCACAAAACGGTTATTTTAAATTATTGACCATTGAAAAGGGTATGACACCAATCATCATTGATATTCTTAAGAGGTGTCAGCAGGAAATGATTAAAAAGAAATAAAATGTCCTTTAAACGTTCTATTCGGAAACGTGTCTTCAATGCTTACTTAAGATCAATTTAACCTCAAGTCAATTAAGCAACCGAGTTAAGTTGTTTTGTTCGAGGAAGAAGAAAAACAAAACTAAAAAATGCCGATAGCGAGAATGAATATGAGCTCTCCGGACGTTAGTGAAAAGCCTTAGGCTACTGATTCAGTTAATTTGTTCTCCTTACGTTAAAATTTGTTTTGTGTACAAGGCAATGAGTTGATAGTGATAATAGTTGACACTTTCAAAATCGCTGCTTTGCCACCTGGCATGTTGGATCGACAAAAGGTTTGATGACTATCAAATTTACTATTACCTTGTGTGCCCAGCTATTTGAGCGATAATGCCACAACAACAGAGTATGATAATTACAATTTCCATTCTATATGTCATGAAATTCATAAAATATTCTTTGGAAAATACTGTTCTATGCATAGTTTTTCTTTCTTTTAGTATATTTTAGTATTAATGACGCAGATACCGTAGTACATAACTGATATAATCTTCATTGTTGTCTAATCCAGGCATTGACATCACTGCTGCTTTGATGAATGTGTCTCGCCTCCCCGGCTGTGGAAATACCACTGACATCTTTGATTATGATGTTAATTACATACCAGATGTGAGTGCCCTGATTTTTTTTATATCAAGTCAAATTTCATAAATGACTAGTTAAGGGGAAACTTAAAGCTAGGAAAATTTGATAACTTATTGTTTTTATTTATACTGATACTTGAATAAACGATTTTTAAAAATGACACTTTCTCACACATTCTTAAAAAATTAATGTGCCTCTTTCTCATTTGTGTTGTGATCTACAGTGAATATTTAACATTAAAAGTGTAACATAGCAGGACGGTCAAGATAATTATCAACATCCGTTAAAAATTGCATAATATTTGATGACACGCAAACCAACGAAAAGTAATGTAAAAAAGGTGAGGTTAAATTATTTTATCTACCCATATAAAGGGTCGTCTTTTAGCCAACCCATTTTTTGTTAAAATAGATATCTTTTTTAAAACTAGAATTTAATGACGGTTTAATCTTACCTTTGTCAGGAACCAACATGGCCGACAAAGTCAGGCATAACTCTGAAGAATGCCACAGATTACTGTTACAACTACATTGCTGCAAGTGTGTCCGGCTCCACATGTCGTGACAAAGTGGCAGGCATTAACGTAGATATCATGATTCAAGGCTGTATTGAGGACATCCAGGTAAATTCAATTTTCTTTTAAAATTTGCTTGAGTTTATAACTTGGGATTTTTAAAAATTATCAACGATATCAGAAAAGAATTAAGCAAAAATATTATTAGGTGATCGTGCCTGGTAACTGGTCATGATTTGTTACATTCTGGATTTAAAGCTGTGACTTTTCTGAAGGGTGATGATGAAATAGTGTGAATAGCATTGGTCTACCATCTGAATTACCTTAGAATAGCCTAATAGATATTGTGAATATTAAATTAATTTTGTTAACCAATCAAGATTTGGAAATTTTAAAGAAAATTAATGATCAGAATATGATTAGTTAGATGATAGCGAAAGAAGAGCAAAATTTCATGCTTGGTTAAATGAAAGTAATCGCCTTTATTCAACTGCTATTAGAGCAATTTTGAGATGCCCAAAAAAGAGCAGTTGAAGAAAACAGTCAATGATGAGATCATACGTAGAACAATCAATGTATGTTACCAGTTGTTGGGTGTTAACAACCTTAAAAATACCATCTTCCCCATGTCTCGTCTGTCTTTAGTGTTCCATTCATCGTGTTTTGTTGACAAAGGGAAAACCTGAAACATCTACATCACCTGTATTCTTTAATTAAATTGATGCTTCCATTCTGTTTTATTATTGCAACATTTGCATTATTTCAGATCCTTGATACTTTTGAATTTGCCGAGTCTGCCCTTGAAAATCTTCAAATGCGTTGCTTGATTCACTTGGAAGTCAACATCACGTAAGGAACATTGCATATATCTAATATATGTCTAAAAGATATCTTCTCTCTCTCTCTCTCTCTCTCTCTCTCTCCCCTCTCTCTCTCTCTCTCCTTCTCACCTCCCTCTCTCTCTCTCTCTCTCTCTCTCTCCTTCTCACCTCCCTCTCTCTCTCTCTTTCTCTCTCTCTCTCTCTCTCTCTCTCTCTCTCTCTCTCTCTCTCTCCTTCTCACCTCCCTCTCTACAAGATTGCCGATTTTACGTATATTTACAGAATTCAGTTTGTTAAAAACCTTCCTTATTTTTCCAATCACCTGCTAAACGGAAAAAAGTAAGTGCTTAATGTCTTTTTACTTGTGATCAGCACTTAGAAAGGGGTTGGTCTCTGTGACTGTATGAAATGTTCAGTAATATTTTGCCTTCTGAACTAACATTCCTGCTCTCTATCTATCCATCCATCTATCTATCTATCTATCTATCTATCTATCTATCTATCTATCTATCTATCTATCTATCTATCTATCTATCTATCCATGTCTATCTACCTATTTGATTTTTTATCTAACCTCCTATCTATGTATCCATTTATTTATCCATCTATTTATTTGTAGATAACATCTAACATTGTGTTCTATTTGGTGATTTCAGATTCTGGATTCAGATCAACAACACTATTACCATTGATACCGGAATTATCGGAACTCTGTGTCCAAATGACTG
This sequence comes from Berghia stephanieae, assembly GCF_034508935.2. NCBI lineage: Eukaryota > Metazoa > Mollusca > Gastropoda > Nudibranchia > Aeolidiidae > Berghia > Berghia stephanieae. The sequence continues at coordinate 25,614,032 of NC_088361.1, read as the reverse complement.
TAACTACAGAGGCAATTGTTCAGATGGTAGGTCATTATTACACATTTTGATACTTGAATGTTGTATCGCACAATCTATGAAGATACTATCACATGAAAGGAGCCGAAAGGAAATTCTTGAAAATGTTTGCTTTCAGTACATCTACTCACGATATGAAAAAAAAATGTAAGACTTTCAACACCTGCTTTAGATATTGGGGCATGCACCATTTTTTTGGGCAAAACAATAACAAACTAGTTGTCACCAACAATCAAATGTATATTGTTGGCTTGTTGTGGTCTATTAGATTGTATGCGATATGCAGATCAAATCTTTGACAAACTTTAAAAATAAATAATGTGAGTAAACAGCATTCTATGTATAGTTAAGGTAATAAAAAAATTACCGTTGTGTTAAAATAACGTTTTAAACTTTTAGTGTTCAATAAGAGAGAGAGAGAGAGAAAGAGAGAGAGAGAGAGAGAGAGAGAGAGAGAGAGAGAGAGAGAGAGAGAGAGAGAGAGAGAGAGAGAGAGAGAGAGAGAGAGAGAGAGCTAGCTTAAAGCAAAAGAAATTTTTCAGTTTGTTCAGAATCATGGATGGTGAGCAATCTTTACATTTGACCATAAATGCTTACTTTGCTGATCACTGATGCTGTTCATTTGTCGTTTTTCATTATTCCATACCCTGAATGTTTGGAATATTTTCTACATAATGCCTGATGGAAAACATAAAGATAATTAATGAAAAGAATAAAAAGAAATAAAAATCAAAGAAAAAAATGTGAAGATGCAAAACAAAGGAAATACTAGTTTTTCATTCCGCATCCCATTATTAACGACGAATAAATAATAACTATACCAACAGGTAAATGCATATGTGATGAGGGCTTTGGAGGATCTTCCTGCAGTATTGATCTGACAATTCCTCCAAAAATCATTGACGTTCCTGACAACCGCTTCTGTGACTTCGGAAAGCAGATCTGCCTTCCAACTATTCTAATCTTTGGATCCAACTTTTTGGAATCGGCAAACTTAACTTGCCACTTCAAGGAGATTACAGTAAGTTAGGAATTCAACAATTATAATCAGCCTTTTTTGTTGGATTTCCTCCATTCCTTCCTATCAAAGAAGTCTTTTGTTTTTGTTTTGCCCAGGTCATGATCTTGAATCCTTCATCACGAGGGAGCAGGTAGATGTGGATATTGTTTGTCCTGTTTATGAGAGATTATATTTTTGTTTCTTGTAAATAATCTTTTTGGATTTTAGATGTTTTTGGAAACCACATAAATGACCCCCTTTTGGCAGGGATCAAATGGTATTGTCTTTATGAGACTGTCGATGATCTCAGACTGAACATTTTATTAAACGTAGATCTCCTATCTTTTCAAGAAACTAGGTCCCTTGGTCTTGCTATTTTTCTGGGAACCTGCAACCCGATAAAGTGCCAAGCAGTGAAGAAGTTAAGATCTATCACACCTCTCATTTCATAAACGCTCCCTTTTCCTTAGAGCTGATTTGGCATCATTTGTCACAAGCATAATTTCACCTGTGAATAAAAAATAACAGAAAGGGACTAAAGTTAAGATAAAAATTTCATTTTATTTATTATGAATCACCTTGTAAGAATCGGATGCAGGGAAATTTTGTTAACTTCTTTAATTCTATCGACTCTTTCAGATCTTCCAAGGCAGCTACATAGTCTCTGACAATGTCATCACCGCTCAAGCAACCTATATCAACTTTAACACGGTCCAATGCCGCCTGCCAAACCCAAGAGGGAGCTATGCTGTAGCAATCAGCAATACAAGGATTCACATTAGTATCTATTACTACTACATCTTCTACGATTCAACTTGTCTGACTTGTTCCTTGAAAACAGGCCTGTGTACAATACTGGTATGTCTGTTATTGTTGATTTAAATAGTCAGTACATAATGATAGAACGAAATGCAGTATTTCAGCAGAATATTAATAATATAGTGCTTGTTTATTATAACTGGAGGTGAAGAGACCTATTCTCCCATTTGTCTGGATCGAATGTTTTTACAGTTCCCAACCACTAGCAGCTTTAGATTTACTTTGAGGTTTCTCATATGTTGCCCACCCACTCAAACCGGTAATATGACACGGGAAACCAGGTGTCAAAAAGGGATTTTAGAAATAAAATGACAAGAAATGTGAAATTTTAGGGATTTATTTTCACTTTAAGAAATCATATTCATGCACCTTAATAAAACATAAAATAAGTTGAATATTTTAAATAACTAAGATTTCGATTTTTAGCATCTAAATCAACCTGACATAATACCATGTGGGTCAACGGGTCACATATAAGACATCGTCTCAAAATTGTGTCATGCAGGTATTGTTACTCCAAAAGGTGAATTGAGAAATAATATGATGGGAAATACGAACTTTACACTTGTTTTTACAATGCAAAAAATAAGATTTCCACCATCACGAAGTGAACTTAACCCCAAGTTTCATATATGTGGTTACAAATTAACTTTTCAGAACGTAATTCATTCCGACATAAGACCGCTTTGAGACGGCTCATATTTCTTTATTAAATTTAAAAAAAAAAGATTTCTTTTATAACATTGTTAAAATCTGAAGGTGTGTACTTACTGCCACTTAGAAAATAACTCCAAGAGCAGTAACGAGATATTCATATTTTATTTTTACTATGAATCAGATAATACGATATATCAAACAGCTTAAATACGTTTAGAGAGTTTTAAAGATGCACAGAATGAATAATATTTCACTGGAGTGTCTATATTTCTTGCGAATGGCATAGTTTCTCTCCGACAAATAATTTTTTCCCATTGAGATTTTCAACCCCCCATCTAAGATCAATATAATGATGATACTGTTTTTGCAGGAGGATACTTGTTTCATCAACAACAAATGCTTCCAATTTGATGAGCCATCGCCTAATGACAACTCATTGACATGCCAACCCGTGGTCAACCAAACCTCTTTCAGTCCTGTTCTGCGTAAGCCTCCTTGACATTCAAAATTTACAATACCATGAATTAACCAAACAAAATGATTTTTATTGAATCTGATTGCAGGGTATAATAGTTTTTTTGTAAAAAGCTTTAGAGCCTTATTGGTGTGTTTATATTTCGAATTTTGAATTTTATTGCAATGCCTAGTTACAGCAGAAACATTTTTATTTTAATAACACATGGTTTTCTTTTTTCAATTCATCGAATGCAACAATGCATGAAGGACAAATAATTGCATCAGTAAAAGAAAGAAAAACTTACTTATAAATCACAATGAAAGAAACAATGACAATAGATGTCTATACAATATTATGTGAAATAATTAAATTAACAATTAAGATGAATATAATTCAACACTGCAATTGCATTACTCATTAAAACTTCTCTCATTTAAAAATGCCAGTTTCATGTCATTAATACATCTTATTCGTTATTCTGCATAGTCTATCGTATACAATTATAAGTTTCCTTGGAGGTGTTTCATTGTAACAAAACCTTCTTTTCCATTTCAGCCTTCCCAAGTGTTCGAGTGCCAATTGTTGCCACAGAAACCCTGGAAAGAGTTCCATACTTTGAGGCAGTATGCAAAGTAGGACGAAAGCAAGGTGAGGAATACAAAGCATTATCATTTGATTGACTGCGTCAAATTGGTATTTGGTTGTTATTAACAATGTGCTAAACACTGATGTAAAATTTTAAATAACAAGAAATGTGATAAAGGAAAAAAACCCATTCACAGGTCCTTTTTGGTCCATCAGTCTTTTTGGTCCAGCCATTTTAGTTTGCTGTTTTAAAATGGAACGTAAATGAGTTGATTTAATGATAACCAAATCTTAAGTTAGATATTTAAGACACTACCGCATTCAAAACCTCAAAATCCCATTTTAAAAGATCGCGAATCAATATGGAAGTCACTGTTTATCCACAAAAGGTCTTACTCCTATTAGAGACGGGCATAGTAAATGGCATTCTTTAGTAGAAATGCTGATGTTGGATACGAGGACAGCCGGTCCATTTCATTTGCAGCAAGCGATTTCTAAAATTAAATTGCCGCAAAATATTTCTACTAAAACCAAAACTATTATTTCAAACTCGATAGATCTCACTATTTAGAATATTTTGAACATTGATTGATGGATTTTTAATAATCAGATGTCTATTTCAAAATTGACTTGAATGATTTGATATTCATTTTTATTTTGATACTACAGGCGAGCAGTGTTCTGACAGAATTCAGTATGAGATTAAGTGGGAGACAGGAAATGCTACGCTGGTCAAAAATGTATCAGGAGATTGTGAACAGACTCTGAGACTCAGCCTTGAGGATTTGACAGACTTTAAGCTTGGAGATGAGGTAATGTGAAAAGAGCCTGGAAAAAAGCACACTACAAAGTTATTTTTGCTCACTTTAATTGAATGCTTAATTCACAAATGACCATAGCTTTCCATATTTCCTATTATAAATAGTCTTCACATTTAAATGCATAACCAAATTGGACATGTCTCATCTTATCTTTCTCCTCCACCTCCCTCTCCCTCCTCATTCTGATATTTTTCATCTTTTTTAAAATTCCCAACGTACTGCCACTAATAGAGTGAATGTTACATACGTTATTAATCTTAAAACCACATAATGTATTAATGCTTTTCAATAGTCCTGTTAATAATATGCTCATTTACCGATTTCCTCTTCCACAGCTTAATTGTGTAGTGAGAGCTTGTTTCTCGAACAATTGCAACGATTCATATTCAGAGTGGAGATACGGGAAGACACTAACTACTGCTATTGAGGTACGTTGCTGGTGTTGTTGTTGTTATTTTTGTTTTTGCTGTTGTTACAATTCAAGTGAGAGACTTCTTTGTTAATATAAGCTTAGTGTCCCATGCAGGCTGTTGTCCTCAATGCCTCCGGCCTTAGATCTTTTATTTAAATTTGTATTTGCTTAGACCTTTTACATTGTCTAAATATTTGTGGTTTTACTGCTTTTGGCTTAAGGCGGATTCGTATTGTAGTAAACACAGTTTAACAAGAAAGAAAGCTTATAGATAATTATATAGCATATTAGAAATGCTATTCATGGGATGTTTTTAGCTTTAATGATAATGATATTGATAATATAATAATAATAATAATAATAATAATAATAATAATAATAATAATAATAATAATAATAATAATAATAATAATAATAATAATAATAACAATAATAGACTTATAGAGTGCACGGTATCCTCAACCATGAGGCTCTTGAAGCTCAATGTTGCACATTGCTATTCTTTCTGTAAACTCTGAGCTCTGAAAATTTTATATAATGATCATAATCCCTTTCTTGTGCTCACTATTAACAAATTTTAATATGATCTTACGGCATGATGAGAGTTTTAAATCCAAACGTATACTTCACATTATAGAATATACTGTTATGCATCACGTTTTAAGAAAAACAGTTCATTTAAAGTTTTGTTTTGTATTTAAGATACGTGTTAAAATAATAAGTCAATAAATATTCCTTAACTATAGATCAGAGAGAAGAGCCTGACTCTCAAAGAAGGTGAAGGATCCAAAAAGGTGCATATCATTTCGCCATTCCCTCCTGGCTTCTTCTGTGGCAATATGAGTAACTGGGAAAGTTGCAGTATCAGCATCAACGTTATGACAAAACAGGATCTTCCTCTCATGTGTCAAGGACGACAAGTGGTAAATTGACCACCTGTCTCTCTCTCTCTCTCTCTCTCTCTCTCTCTCTCTCTCTCTCTCTCTCTCTCTCTCTTTCTCTCTCTCTCTCTCTCTCTCTCTCTCTCTCTCTCTCTCTCTCTCTCTCTCTCTGTGTCACACTCACCCACTCACTATCTTTCTCTCTGTCTCTGTGAATAAGACCCCTTCAATAGTAAGCAACTTCAGGCATTCTTCATGTCCATGAAAATATAGGTTCGTTGTAACATATACAAAACGGTCATTTGGTATTGGGAATAAAGCATTAAACTTACACGCAGAAACCGCAGCTTGATCCCCATTCTTTTTTTTTAACAAGAAACGTAGCGCCAATGCTTACCTTGTGAAGCTGCATTGTGGCAGACTCCTGGGTTATTTCGCTTTTTTTTTCAAAATGGTCACTAAAGACCAATTTCCCTTAGGGATAATAAAATTAATTAATTAATTTTAAAGAATATATAAAAGCTTTCATCTTTACACACTTTCTTCCTCTCTTTTATGCCTGTTGGCCTTGGGAAATTTAATTTATTATGAGGATATATATGAATATAATATAATGTAATCTGTAAACAGTAATGTTTCAATGTAAATATGTGTGTGAATATACTCTCAAACCCTAGGTATCACTGTAGTTAAAAAGTGCTCACGAATGACTCAAGTTTTTTATTAATAGACCATTTTCAATGTAACAGAATGCAATCTACTAAAAGAGCCATTTTCACATACCTCTCTTCCGATATTTTATATTCCTTTGGGAAGCTAATCGTAATCATTAATTTGAAAATCTTTCAGACCCAGGCTGTGATTAAGCAAGAAGATGATGATGACATCTCCCCTTTGCAATGTCAGCGTAAGTTAACAATGGATTCCTGGATGGTGACCTTGGCTGTAGAAATCAAGGCAGTTATGGACAATCTGATTGACCCGATGCAAGAGCTAAGACTACTTGTGCATGCTGAAGTTGTCTTGGATGAACAGTCAATAATGGCAGTGGATGTGGGATCTGTCAATGTAAGGAGATATATTTCCTCAGTTACGTTAATTGCTTTGACACCCATCAATGTAAAGGATCCAACGCAATTATTTAAATCTAATAGTTTTGTTTACATAAACACACCATTGCTTCTTCGTTTTTCATTTCGTAAAGAATGGCCAGTGAAGTAAAGTCTGATGAAATTGAATAATGCCCTTCCATCTTGGGAAAATAGCTTTCTTGAACGGAAAGTAAAAGGAAATCATTTTTGCACTGTTTGTATTTGTAAGCTTATACACCTGTGTATTTGAGTGTTTATGTGCCTAATATGTGTGTGAGGGGATATGTCATTCAATTTTTTTCTTTTAAAAAAATGAAGCTATGCGACCTTAATCTAACAGAATAAATGCTATGAGTAAATAATTCGAAAATAAGTTGATATTCTAATTCAAGATACCAAAATTGGTTTGGAATATACTACAGAATAAAGCCGTCGAAAGCAAACTTGAAAAACATTACTTTAAAAAAGCAAAACATGGCTACATTACATTACTTATAGGTATCGTTACCTTAAATGAGTGATTGCTTAATTATTTTTGATTTTCATAATTTTCAAACAAAATTGAAAGAATATATTTTTAACTTTTCGTGCAACAGGTGACAGTAGAAGATGATGGCAGACATGCCTGGTGTTCGTCGGGACCCTACATGATGTCTTTTGATGGAAGGTAACTTCTGAATAAGCTTTGAGTTTTTTGCTATTCAAGTGTTAATATTAATAGAAATTAATAAAAACGTTGATTGTTACATTTATTAAGAATACGTTACTTGCTACCCCAAGAATTCCTCTATTAAGAATACTAATTGTTTCTTAATTCAGTTCAATTAAATTATTCGATAATCTTTTTAAAGGACATACATTCTTTTAGCAATTAATTTCAAATTTGAACTTTATTGGAATATTGGTGGCCTGTGGTTGATGCGGCCCTCCGCCATAATTTAAAAAAAAAATGTTTATTTATATTTGAAATCTTGGAACGTTTCAAAATTAAGTGATTCCATCAACTGTATTGTGTTAAAACTTTTTTTTTATAAACCAGAATGCTTGAAAACCAACAGAGAGGAGAGTTTGTGCTCTACAAATACAAGAAAAACCATTTTGAGGTAGGTATAGTCAACCTGAATATTTCAATTTAAGTTATAGTTTTGCCTAAATTCACTTTATTGCTGTTGATCATTTTGATTCTTCATTGATAAATGTCTAGGAAATCTTCATTAAAAGCCATAATGATTTAAATTCGTTTATGCATCCATTTACCAAATTTGATTTTTACATATGTTGATGAGTTCCTATTCACCAATTGTGCAGGCTCTAAGGTCAGTCAATGCTGTGTCCAGAACCCTAAATGCAAATCACAATCAGTTGTCAAACTGAAATGAGTGAAAACAGAATGTATAAAGGGCTTTAGGCTAGAATGATGTTGGACCTCTGATCCAAATGGTTTAATTAATTAATAAGAGACAAAATTGGAACTATAGTCTCCATTGCTACTCAAAACTAACCCTTTAGTCATTCCTAAACAATAATTAATATTTGTTGCCTAGCTTTGTCTTCATTATTTGAACATTGTCGAAATTTGTCTTTGTCCAGCGTTCTCTCCTCAAACATAGAAAAAAAATGCAAATGGTCTCAGTTTTCGTTCGAGTTAAATCAAAATCAGCTTCCATGATTAATTTTATTTCATTCATATTTCAAAAATAGGTTCGCTCAATCCAAAACAGTTGTAGCAGCAACACAACGTGCACATGCGCAGTAATGGTGAGGTCTGGTGATGACGTTGTGGTGATGGACGTTTGCGATAAGGCATCCAGGCAAGCGGATGTCAGACTTTATATCAATGGTGACAAGTTAACTGCTGGCACTAAAGTTATCCGTTATGGTGATGGTTCCATGTACAGGGTAAGTACCAAAGATTTCTATCAAAACAGTATGGTATACAAAGTACAATAGAAATGAGGCAATGCAGCAGAAATCAACGGGAATGAGGAGATGTACCATAACTGAGAACAAAAACATTTTGATTAAATCAATTTCTTAAATTAAGAAAAGACCAAATTTGAATTTTTTAAAAATATTTTGTACTTAATACGTTATGATAACAGTTACGTTGACGCTATGTCATTAAAATAATTTCTATCTTATGCGATTAAAAAGAATTGTAAGGATGTCCTCCTTCCGAGTTTAATAAATGGAGGACACAGGAGAATGTGTTTCAATATATTCTAGTCTTGTTTGATTTAATATTGTAATGTGAACGATGCT
>NC_088361.1:25545029-25600029 GCF_034508935.2 Berghia stephanieae | reverse complement strand
AATGAGGAGACATTTAATATTGGCCTTGTTTTTGTGAGGAGAAAGAGCAATGTGGTATCAAAAACATGACAAGCGCATATCTGTACTTATTTGTGACTCCTTTATATCTCACACATTAAATAGTCTTTCTTTTGATCTGATCATCATGTAGTTATTTTAGGGACCCCTGGCGTATATATGACGGCTGAAAGAACCATAGACAAGATGGATATCTATTTGACTGACGCCATTTAAGATTTTGATTGAAAGGAATGATTCAGTTCGCCACTAGTTTTCCTGAATATATTTATTACCAAAGTGTATTGTGATAATAATGATCGCCCAAGTGTCTTAACTAGCCGGGTGTTGTCCTTGTATGAGGTAATTTTTAGACATGACACTTCCTCCTCCTCCTCCACCACCTCCTCCTCCTTCTCCTCCTCCACCACCTCCTCCTCCTCTTCCTCTCCTCCTCCTTCCATCCATTCACTTTGTCTTCTCTTAAACGTCTCTTTCACCCCCTTCTTCTCATGAGATTTGTCTCATTTGAATATGTTATCACTATAATGCGTCCTTTTGTTTTGGTACATACATAGATCTCAGGAGATGACGGAAGGGCCCGCATATTTTTGTCTATATTGAAGCACATGTGTATCCACCTGAGCCAAACAAATGTCAGCTACTGGCAAGAGATGAACAACTCTCTCTCTGCAAAGGACGTTGGCTTCTGTTTTGGAAATTGCTCACAAAGCAGCACCTGCCAAGATGGTAAGTGTCATGGTCTGATGAGCGCCTGAGATCTAACTCGACTACATTTATAAAATAACATATATTATGATATACAAGGCCCCTTAGAATATCCTAAGTCAGATTTTTAATATGTGGCGCGTGTTTTTCTTCTTTTTTCTCAGCTATCCCTAAATGCACAGCTGTAAAAAAAAAATGTACGAACTTCTGAATCAATTTGTCTTAATTAAGAAGAATGTTTTCATGAATTTTAAAATGACAGGAAAGGATTTCGCTTATTGGAGCTATATAAAAATAGATAACAGGTAAGGATCAAAACTAAAAGAATATTTACATTATCAAAATTATGAATTTTCCGTTTATCCATTTAGATGGAATTAGTTGAAATCGAATTTTCGGTTACTTGAAACTTAAACAATATACATACATTATTTGAATATGAAACAAGAATGGCAATTTTTAACTCTCAGACATCTACATTTTATAACTAGTAATACACATTACTGATGAATACAAACGAAAGTGAACATTAGGCGTTTCCAACATTATTTTCATTGCAAAATTTTGAGAAATGGCTTGTGTTTATGCCAAAGAGAATTACATAAATTTGATGTAGACTAGTCAAAAGTAGAAATTCATCAATTTATGATTCAATGTTTCCACAAATATTTACATGTGTTCAACAACAACAACCAAAAATACTAGACACATCAATCATCACATTTTAATGACGAGGATGATGAAAAGGAGAAATGGAACAACTACCGAAATAGATTCCGAGCATCACTCTATCCAATGAAATGTAATTTTCCTCCAGTTTGCGAAGGTTGGAGCATGCCCTTTCCCAGTCTTCCCATGTTAATCATTTATTGCCTCGTCAGTCAGAGTAAATTTAGTGTTCCTCCTCTTAATCTTTCCCTCTACTTAGGCCCAATGACCTCGACTGGATTGCGCTCACAGTGGTAGGGGGGAAGTATCGTAACCTCGTGTAAAAACTTCCCGATTACAGAGTCGGCTTTGAAAACTGTTTCTGGTTCATTTCTTTTTACTAAGGAGTATAGTTAGGCCTTTGATAGATGGTCAGAATATGTAGTGCTGCCTGATTTAAACCAAGAAATCGTGTCAGCTTTTACATTTGCCAAAATTGGAGCCTTAAGTGATCATGGGCCACCAAATGGTAGAGGTGTCCAATACAATACAGCTGGGTGCTTCGAGGGAAGACAGCAAACGGTATTTAGCCAGTCTTCAAACACCTTTGCATTGACCCCAGAATGATATTCTCTACCTTCCAGATGATGCAGAGAAGAAATAAAATGCCATGGCATCCTTTTAAATATCCATTATCTTCACCACCTGCAAGAATAACAATGATCCTCTGTCCCCGAATTATCAGACGTCTAATATTTTGTCGGATGTATGTTTACGCTCACCCAGCTCCATACATCATTGGATGATATCCATTTCAAAGTTGTCTGGGATCCTTTTCCTACCACATCGTTCCATACTGGTGATCTTTCTGTTGTATTGTGAAATTCCAATTCCATAGCCATCCTCTTCAATGCCTTATCGATATATACAAGAAGACTTCTTTTCGCAGTTTTACGTGAATGGAAGCGATAGAGATTTTGTATTGTATGGTACGTATCGTATTGTTTAACAGCCAAATATGTTTTAAAAACCTTTAAAGGCTCGGTGAAACGTTCATGCATAGACAATTTTTTTCAATGTTATATAAACAGCATTGATTGTTAACTTGACTATTTTGAGTATACAATCACTATTTCAAATGATTTAAAGCAAGAGATTTCATATAAGTCTTTGGTGATTGCGATATGATGTAGATAATAGGCTATAATTAATAAATTCAAAATTTAATGCAAAACTACAAAAGTGGTAAGTTTAAAACAGTTAAAGCGAATTGTCGGATATTCGGAAACAAATATGACGTGAACTCATACTCACTAACTGGAACTACTGTCTCATCACGAGATTCTTTTTGGAAAAACGATATTTAACATTAACGGTTTTAACGTAGTTTTTATAGGTCTTAAAGAAGAAAACTTTTTTGAGATGGCATCAATACGGTCCAAAATCTATATTCATTTAGGACAAATTGATTCAGAGGTTGACACAAATTTTTACAACTTTTGATAGAGGGACAACTGAGAAGAACCAGAAAAACGCCATAAATAAAAAAAATCTGACTATAGTTACTTTAAAAAGGCAAATGACGAGTTGTTTAAGATGTGGATAGAAAGATGAATTTTTTATTACTGGATGATAATCACAGTTACAAATGAGTGCATAATGATTTTGTGTAACGTATGTGATCATGATGAGCTGATTATAGTCTTTCAAATAGCATCAGGGTTTTTATGTTGCGTTCTGATTTGTGGAGTTCAAGCTGAGAGTAGTTGCGTTGCCCTCCCGACATTCCAGGCTCTAATAACTTATTGACGATGTTTTTCACTGGTTAGCTGACGTCATTAAAGGGCAGTTTGTTAACAATGGAGGCTGCAACGTCTTGATTGTGGAAATTGATAAAATGAAGTGATCCATATAGTCCCGAGAGTAAGATACAAATTTCAAAATACAAATAATGTGAAGGAGTTTTATATTCTGGCTGGCAAGGCGGACGTTTGTGAGAGAAGCCAGTAATGAAAATTAAATTAATCAGCTTATATACTCAGTGGCTACATGACGGTTGAAAGAAAAGTATTCACTGATGTGAAACGAATTCAAAGAGGCGGCCATTAAAAGATCGATGATCTAATATTAGATAGTAAAGTTTTTCTAAGCCTACAGAAATATACAATGGAGTGGAGATAAACTCCTTTCTTATATTTGTATTACTGAAATAGATATTTATAAAAATAAAGGTAAATAATTGTTATGGCACAGTAAGTAAGAACAACATCACAAAATAATCTTACGGGTTAAACAAAATAATTGACAATTAAATACTTTGCATAAAAAGAGGAAATCTAAACAATAGAAATGCATTGTGAAACAAAATATGTCTTTCATTTATTTCACACCTTAAGGCTTGGAACTCTCTGAATCATTTGTGTGTTTTGAAATCATATAAAATATTGCAGTCTGTTAATAATATCATGGTATTTTAAAACCTATTTCCTGATCCTTAAGTGAGGTCAACCTGATATATAGCTAATTGTAGACGTTTGAGCTTCTTGAAAAGTCAATTTGGGTAAACTTTTGTTGCCAAGATGCCAAGAAATACACGATTGGAGCTTGGGCTGGTAAAATATTATATATTTTGAAAGATATACTATGAACCTCGTTGTTATTCTGTTTAATAATAATTTTAATGAAATTAATGCTTCCCGATTTTAATCTCTTCAAGGGCAATGCACGTGTAGTGGTAACACCGGTTCAGCTGACTGCTCTGTGGATTTGACAAAGCCTCCCACACTAAAGGGTATTGTGGGTCGCAAAGCATGTGATCTGGAGTCTGGAGTCGACTGTAGTAGATTGGTACTCAAGGGTTCTGATTTCGTCCATTCAACTGACCTCACATGTCACGTCACACAAAATGTAAGTTGTGCCTACGTATTACCATTTACATGTGTAATTGATGTCTGTGAAGTGAGAAAATATATTTCAGAATGTCAGGTTACGAGAAAGAGAGAACAACGAATATGAAAGAATGATACTTTGAGAGACAGATAGATAGATGGGTAAATAGGCAGATAAACTCTCTCTCTCTCTCTCTCTCTCTATATATATATATATATATATATATATATATATATATATATATATATATATATATATATATATATATATATATATATATAAAGAAATAGAGAGAGAAAAAAAGACAAATAGATAGGTAGATAGGGAGAGAAAGGGAGATATAGATAGATAGATAGGTAGACAAATGTATATATATGGATGTATATATATATATATATATATATATATATATATATATATATATATATATATAGAGAGAGAGAGAGAGAGAGAGAGAGAGTGAGAGAGAGAGAGATTCTTTTTACTTTTCAATGGCTCGAAACCAAAACGTTAGCACTAAGTAATGGTTTCCTTTTGGCAATATTCTTTTGTAGTCGCAAATAATTAGCAAAATTAAGATCAAAGCACGTAAGGTAAAATCATTGATTAAATGGGCAGTGATATTTACAAACTTGGTCACGTTATGTTACTTCTATTTCACTACAGGGTACCACTACAAAGCACAATGCCATTTTCTTGAGTAAATCCAAGGTTGCTTGTAATGTCACTGTGACTGAAACTGTTGAAGTGAGCGTCAGCAACGACGGATCTCTGGAAAGCAACAAAATTGAACGTATACTGTATGACGGATCTTGTAAGGATTGCTCTGGAGATGTCTGTCAGAATAGGGTGAGTATAATACATTTTCTGTATGTTAAGACAACTATAATATTACTTGTAATTGACTGCACAAATAATAGTAATAATTTTACTGTTTGGGGTCACTTCCATTTTAGTTCCGAGAAATACTTTACAATTTCTGTCCATATTAATATCAGCGCCTCATTTTTAAATTAATCATAATAATCTGCTCTTCCATGTCTTTGCTACATTTGAAATGAGAAAAAAATTTAAAAATCCAATATTGTGTTCCAAAGAAACTGAAGAGAAACATCCAAAATATAACACAAAGAAAACAAAACCAAAAACAGTAACAGCGAGACAAAAAAAACAACAAATCAAACAAACAAAAAGACAATGAGCTTTAAAAAAAAAGCAATATCGACCTAATGAGCTCAACGCTCTATACTGTGGGTCATAAGTCGATAAGTAAATGAAACATGGAGAATGAGACACGCAGCCTGCTAGGCACTGCTATAATTTCCTTTTTTATATACAGATAGCACGGTTTACTTTCAGGTAATTGCTGTATATCTAGGTATGGTGATAAAATGTTACTTTAAAGTTCAATGTCTTCCAAGTCTTCAACTTACAGGTCACATGCTGAGTGTCATATCATTAAACCCCCAAAAACTACACATCAAAGAAATACCCAAACCATAATACTGTTTATAATAATAGTGTACATTTATATAGCGCAAACATCTCAAACAGCATGGGCTCTATGCGCTTTACAATAAGATATCATTAAACAATTACCATAGCTATTAGATTTATATTAGTACAATGTTTAAAACGATATCAACATAACTACGCCTGCAAGTTATATAAATATACGTAAAAAATACCAAGCCAAGAAATATTTTCTAAAGTAAAATGTTTTTAGCCTGTTTTTGAATGCCTTATGTGACCACCTCTCCCAAGCTGGTCATTTTTCAGCGTAAATTTGATGCTGCAAGTTGAATTTAATATATAAATTGTATAATTTTAATCAAATAAAATAGTTTCATGGGAGATAGTAAACACACCATCTTAAATTTGAAACAGGGGATTCGAAAAAAAAGAGAGAAAAGTACAACAACTTGCTTTCGTTATTCTGAACACTGCTCCTTTAAATTAAATTCTCATCATATGCTCATTCCACAAAACACCAGATTGATTTGATGGGGTATATATGTTTTTTTAACGACAAGCTCACAATATATCTATTTCCATTTATCATAACACAACCTTTCTTCTGGCAGACCAACATATGTGTCATCAATGACAAGTGTTACCTGGACAGTGATGTGTTCCCTGATGATGCAAGACGCTATTGCAAATCTAGTAACTCCACAGACTCTTGGAATATCATACACGGTAAATTATGAACATGTCATGTTATTGGTTTTGTTGTTTTTCTTGTCGCTGTTGTTAATGTTGCTTAGTGCCGCGCTGAAGACCGGTCTGGACCGCGGTCCGACGGTCTTTTAGCTGTGAACCGAAGACCGGTCCCAGAGGGGAAGACCGGCGCCGGTCCTCACTTCTTATCACCTTTCAACTAGTGCGGGGCGGTCCTTGCAAGGACCACGGTCCTACGGTCTCGCGCCATAGCCTACTACTTCCCCAGCGATTCGTTGCTTCGGTTGCCTATCTTCCACCAATCACCACCCATCCCACTTAATTAATCGCACCCACCCCCCTTTACCATACACTAAACGACACAGATGACCATACAGGCAGACGACCACCAACCTCCACTCCGCAAACCGCCCTTTCGTGTGTGAGATGGGGGAACAGGAGGCGCACGCCTTGGACGATTCCATTATACGGGGTAAATTTCAAAATTTACTACACCATAATGATCGCAATGACAATGATCTATGGTGAAGGCATGACCCCTCTTCTCTAATGGGTTATTGTTTGAAATGTATGTGACTACAAAAGATGTGTGTGTTTGTGTGTGTGTGTGTGTGTGTGTGTGTGTCGAACCTAGCAAGTAGCAAATCCGATTTTTTGTTTTCTTTTGTCCATCTCTTGTCACCACTCCTTTCTATCGCATTTAAAATAATACAATAATATTAAAATTTCGTTTGGTGTTATTACTAATCAAATAATATGAGTTTCATTAGTTTCTTCCTTCCAAAAAACCCAGTTATAACGTCTGAATTTTAAAAAAGTCCAATAGAATATTTGGGGACCCCGATAGCTCAGTTGATAGAGCACTCTCTTTATACGCAAAGGGCCAGAGATCGATCCCGGGTGCAGTCGATTTTTTTCTGAATCCCTGTCTACTCAGCAATGAATGGGTAGCTGAGTTTGTTAGATCTGGCGAAAAGTCACCATCGACCCCTCTTATCACCTCATCCACCCCCTCTTATTATAACTTCACGTCTCTCTCTTACTCTTCAATGCTCGCTGCCCTCTAATGTGTGTGTGTGTGTGGGGGGGGGGGGGGGTAGGAGTTGTGTGTGTGTATCAACGCCACCGACAACTCGATCAACGCCTTGGGCGATGCCATTATCTCCGTTAATGGGGATAAATTTCAAATTTTATTAAATTATCGAAGTAACAATGAAGTACGGTGAGCAAATAAAGAAGGCATCACCCCTCTTCTCTAATTAGGTTACAATTTGAAATGAGTGTGACTACTCCGTGTGTTTTACTCCTGTAGGCCACGGTTTTCATTGTGTAGCGGTCTTTAACGGTTCAAGAATGAACGATCCCACACTCTCAAAGGTCAAACCGGTTCGAATTTCCAACAGTCTCTCAGGAATGTTCAATGTCGAAAAGGACCGGTCCTAGGACCGGTCCTTGCGGTCTTCATTTCCCAAGGACCGTAGGACCGTGGTCCTTAAGCTTGCCAAGGACCGCCCCGCACTAATGTTGCTGATAGTGATGGTGATGATTATGATGATGGTGATGATGATTATGATGATAATGATGATGATGATATATGATGCTGCTGCTGCTGCTGATGATGATGATGGTGATGAAAATTTTTATATTGTTGGTATTGTCAATAATACGTTTGGAGATGTGATGTTGGTGTTGATGGTGTTATTTACAAAAAATATGATGGTGGTGATGATGATGATGATGATGATGATGATGATGATGATGTTAATGATGATGATGATAATGATGAGGGCGATGATTATGTTAATACAACAACAAGAACAACAACTACTACTACTACTACTACTACTACTACTACTACTACTACTACTACTACTACTACTACTACTACTACTACTACTACTACTACTAATAATAATAATAATAATAATAATAATAATAATAATAATAATAATAATAATAATAAAATAATAAAATGTATATTAATAAATATAATAATAATGATGATGATGATGATGATGATGATGACGATGATAGTGATAATGATATTAATGATTACCACAACAACAACCTTATTAGTAATGATAATGTACATAAGAATGGAGCTAAGATAATTGAGCCAGAGAACAAAGAATAATTGAAGGATATTAAAAATGTCAAAGGAAATTTCCAAGTCTTTTAGTTGTTTTTTTTTTTTCACACGAGGCATACTTAATTCCGGAGTGAAGTGAGCATACAATCCCAGTTGAGGAAAAATCACAAGAATTTTCTTTGATCGTAATTAGATTCATTTATGAATAACTATCTTCTTTCAAATACGATAATACGAGTACAAACGATCTAATGAAGACCTGGGCTGAAAAATGTGTTATTGTTTTGAGACAAATCTCTATTTTATTTTTTACTTTAAAATGTTCATGACACAATTTGGCAATACCATTTAATCCTTTACATTCCTTATGGAACATAAGGCATCAACAGTTCATCTCCACCGTATTCTGTTCTTTGTCTTCTTCTTCATCTCTCCCCAGGATATTCCTGCTAACTTCACTTCTTCCTTATAAGACATTCTCCATGTTTTCTTTAGCCTCCCAACCATCCTTTTTCTCTGAGGGTTCCAGTCCTCAGATTATCTCGTAATGTCTATTGTTGGTTTTCTGATAGTGTGACCAATTAATTTCGATTTTCTTGTTGAGATTTGTTTGCTAATTTCCTCTTGTCCAACTTTTAACCACAGGTCTTTATTACTAATTTTCTGGTATCGATTATCTTTCGAAGACATCTGTTTACAAAGTGTATTGTTCACTCTCCATGTTTTTGATCCATACAGAAGGACTGCTTTTACGTTAGTGATGTATAGTGTAAATTTGTTTTAGATAGATTTGATGATTTCCATATAGGTCTGAGGGCAAAAATTGCATGTCTTCCTATTCTAGCTTCTATGTCTTCAACTGTTCCTCCAGATTTTGAAACAATGCTGTCCAAATATGTAAATGTGTCTACGTCCTTCAGATTGTTTCCATCTACTGAGATGGGTGTTGTGTTGTAGTTCAGTAATCTCATCACCTCTGTTTTTGTGTGTGTTTATTCTTAAGCCAGTCTGTGCTGCTTCCTTGACAAGTCCGTATTTTTATTGTAAAAGTTGATGGGATTGTGACAATAAACATTGGCTAGCTAAGCCAAGGTCTTATAGATATTGAGTCAGATTTCATGTTATTCTCTCTATCTCCCACAGCACTGCATATTATCCAGTCAATTACTGTTAGAGATAGTAGTAGGCATCCTTCTGTCTCAAGAAACGATGATTTGCGCCTTGTATGACTTTGGTCTCATCAGTCTTGTTGAGAGCAGCGACGGGTATGACTCAGCAGTTGCTGCACACGTAGTTTGACAGTGTTTTTGGTATTTTGGTTCTGCTGCCTCTCATTCCTCCATGCTCTTCTCTCCTCAAACTTCTTTTTTCTCCTCCCCTCACCTCTCTTCACTCCCTCCCTCACCGCATATCTCCAGCCACTGTGGTCGTCAGCAAGCGATTCCCATGTGTTTGCCTGTCAGTTTCATGTCTCATTTGCAGACATCATAGAAACGCAGAGCTGGACGGCCGGTTAGTCAACGTCTAGAATCAAGTTCACCGTACATGATGTCTTTAGGTATGCGCGCATCGTCCACCCTGTGTACGTGACCAAGCTATCGCGAACGTCGCTGGGAGAGCACGAGATGCATACTGAGGGAGTTCGCTCTTTCTAGCACTGCAGTGTTAGAGAATCTGTCCTGTCATATGATGCCGATACTGTTAGAAACATTATTGGCAAAAGAAGCCATATCTGCCCGACTCCAGTTTTGACCTCAACGTTTTCCATTATTGATTACTTTGCAGCTTGCTCGGTCATATTAATAGTTAAAACGATTTATATAATAGTTTCTGGCATGCGTAATGATGTAGTATTTTCCATATAACCTACCTATCGATACTGTCGAATGCAATTTGGCAATAAGTATTCGCTAATTGTGATCAATATCAATATCTATGCCATAATCTCTATTAAATCAATAGTATTTTCATATATCCAATTTGATATTTTAAACATATGGAGTGTTGTGGAATGCCAAAAGCGACAGAAATAAAACCTCAATACAATCGCCTCAAAACGGTACTATGTCAGTATTTTTTAGTTGTAAAGAATTAGATTTATCCCCCAAAATTAAAGAGTTGGGTTAGGTAATTATGCTTTAATGAGGGGAATTAATGTTAGTGTTCTAAGGAGTAAAAAACTTGACTTTTAAAAATTTGAAAGCATCTTACTTTGAACTTACATTTTGACGTCTGGTTTAGACCGAAAAAATGTCAGATATAGGTATTGTGTCATTTATTTACCTATTCTTTTATTTTCCAGAACTGATGGTTTACAAAAAAACATACCCGATGGACAGCAAGTCTGGAGTCCTTCCTCAGTTTAATGGTCAAGCAAAATTGGTCCAGGGCTACGGAGGAGAAAAATCTGTGGAGCTACATACTGTTAACGACACTGTCGTCTTTTCCAAGACTGACGTCAATCTGATTGGTTTTGGATCAGGATCTCTCGGATTCACTATCAAATTCCACGTACGCATGACGTCTATTTGTCCCGGAGGACATATTCTATACAACTTTGCTAACAGGGAAAGTTCTGGATTGGCTCTATATGAGTGCGATGGATGGATGTGGGTAGCTGTACGCTACTTGGACAGAGAATGGGTGCTGAAGACCGGCAAACCTGCTATGAATAGGTAAAAACTTCTTTTCTTTTTAAATTGGGCCAATTGTCCCATTGTCTTTTACAGGGTGTTTTTTAAATAGTCCCAACTTCTAGTACTTTTGTCATAGAACCGGAGTTTATCCTGGTCCATCCATCCAATCTAATAACTAAACTACTCAATCACCACAGGCAGGGCAAGAAAGTCAGAATCAAATCTCGACTTCACCCAAGGTCAATCTCGGTCCCTTCGTGTGCTAAGCGAGTGCTCTACCAACTGAGCTATTGAGACCCCGATGAGAGTTATATGTTCTGATGAATCAAAATTATATTTTCACATTTCTGCTTTATCAGCATGAATTTAAAAAAAATAGTACGTAATCTAAATTTTAGATTTATGAATTTTTGACAGGTACATCCAAGTAGAAATAAGCTGGTCAGCATCACTGGGTCTCCAGGCATCCTGGAATGGCCAGAAATACCAGACTGTGGACTACACGTCTCTCGATTTCCAGACGACCGCCGTTGCGAATTTGACAATTGGAGGCAGTCCGATGGATGACACTTGTTTCTTCAAAATGATCTTTGGAGGTCTGCAAATATTCTCGGGCCCAAGACCTGTCCTTGACATCCTTGGAATAATCACAGGTTTGTAGATTGTTATTAATATGAAAGAGAGAGAGAGAGAGAGAGAGAGAGAGAGAGAGAGAGAGAGAGAGAGAGAGAGAGAGAGAGACAGAGAGTGAGAGAGAGAGAGAGTGTGTGTTGTTTATGTGAATATGTTTGTTGTGTGTTTGTATGTGTGTGTGTGTCTGTTGTCTGTGGGTGCGTGTGTGTTTCTATTTGGATTTGTACATGTTTGTGTATGTGTATTTTACTGAAAATTGATCACATTATTTTGTGCATATTTCTTTGCATTCAGTATTAAGTGTGAAAACTGAACTGGGGAAACCAAAACCATGACTTTAAGGTTGACAAAATTATGACAAAATAAGAATCAAAGAATTAGTTCAAGTTTAGAATGTAATGCTTTGACAGCCTATATTTTATGTCTAGACATGATTTAACTATAATATCGTTTTTTCTTTGTAATAAATATCCCTTGTTTATTCAGAGAGGTGCATTTGTGACAAATTATTTTAAAACGGTATTATGTCGGGATTAACCAGATGCCAAAATGTAATTTTGATTTTTAATGACTAGAAATGTGAGATTTTAGTTTTTGCTCCTTTAAAAAAACTTTATCCATTGTCAACAATAAAGCTCATAGTCTTAACTAAATCTGTTTAAAAAATATACATTCAATATTTTGCATTTGAACCAACCCAGCACGATGATGTTTTGTGGCTATGGGCCACATGTGATATTGAAATACTCGTATAGATCGATTTATACAAAAATTGTGATTTTTCCCCTTCCAAAAAACAGACATGCCAACGCTGCCGTCTCCACCTAAAATCCGTGTGGAATACCACAATGCCACAGACTTTGTGTGCTACTTCAATAGCCTGAATCGCGGAGACGTGTCATATGGAGTTATTTGGAGCGTAGATGGACGAGTTGTTCGTGAAGCCAGTGTTGGTGGGAAAGAGGATTCGGACATTTTGGACGAGGATACATTTGGCAATGGAACATTTGGATCAGTTGTAAGATAATATGACATTTGCAGAGATAAATAAAAATATCATGATAAAAACTAAAACAACTGTTTCAGCAATGAGTACCGCAACTACGATTTCTACCACTGTTCTAGCACTACTTCTAGTCGTTCTTTACATCCTCTCTCTCTTCTTCAGCTATAACTGTTATCATCACCGCCCATGCTACTACTACTACTACTACTACTACTACTGCTCCTACTACTACTACTACTACTACTACTACTACTACTACTACTACTACTACTACTACTACTACTACTACTACTACTACTACTACAACTACTACTAAACGATTTTCCATTTTTTGGATGAATAAAGTATATATTATTATTATAATCATTACGACTACTACTACTACTACTACTACTACTACTACTACTACTACTACTACTACTACTACTACTACTACTACTACTACTACTACTACTACTACTATTTCTATTATTACTAATACAACTACTTCCGCCATTATCAGTAACTCTGCCACTATCTGTCATCACCAAAACAACCAATTCTACCACTCAATGATCCTGATACTTACTTTCAAGCATATCTCTGTACTTTTCATATTTTTCGCTTGTAAGGAGTTCTCATATTATTGTCCAATGTATAAAAAAACCCAACTTAGATGTTAGTTTATGACACTTTACTCACGGCATTTCTTATTATTTTTATTAGATCTCATGCTCAGTTACACCATGTTTTGTGTACAACTGCAAGGATCTCAGTGGGCCGACAATCTCTACCACTTTTGAAATATCCGTTAAGGTATGTATTGGTTTTTCTTCTTTATTACATCTATATCGTGTGACCGATTCATGAAAATACATTGGGAAATACATTGAAATGAATTATGAGATAAATACATGGCACACAGTTTGATATACTTAATAATCAATTAGCTAATATCAAGAAAATAATAAGGGACATAGAAAGTGTGTGTGTGTGCGTGTGTGTGTGTGTGTGTGTGTGAGAGAGAGAGATAGAGAGAGATATGAGTATATAGATAGATAGATAGATAGATAGAAAGAGAGAGAGAGAGAGAGAGAGAGAGAGAGAAAAGATAAAAGATAGCATTGGTGAGAGAGAGAGAGAGAGAGAGAGAGAGAGAGAGAGAGAGAGAGAGAGAATTAGAGAGAGAAAAATAAAAGATAGCATTGGTGTGAGAGAGAGAGAGAGAGAGAGAGAGAGAGAGAGAGAGAGAGAGAGAGAATAAAAGATAGCATTGGTGAGAGAGAGAGAGAGAGAGAGAATGAGAGAGAGAAAAATAAAAGATAGCATTGGTGTGTGTGAGAGAGAGAGAGAGAGAGAGAAGAGAGAGAGAGAGAGAGAGAGAGAGAGTTTTCATTGGCGTATTCCCCATACCACCCATACATTTTCTCGACTTTTAATTTGCTCTAAACGATGAAATGAGACTTAGTGAATAGTAATAGTCACCCCCTCAAAATGTCTATCGTTCGTCTCTGATATCTACCGATTCTTTTATTTTTCTAACAGGTTGAAACAACCGTATTAACTCTTATTGAAGGAGCAGCTCCATCTCACGTGACCGTCAAGTCAAACGTCCCAATGTATCTATTATGTGCACTTGATGCAAGGGTTTCACACGAAGCTAGCTTAGATGTGTCCTTGACCGTGGGTGACTTTGATGGAGAACAATTATGTCCCAATGGCAATGACTTGAGGCAAGTTGTGGTTAGAGGTGATGGCATAAGTGATTGCAAACGTTCCATCAATACAAGTGATTGGATGACAGGAGTCATGGTTCCTGTGATGGCCACTGTGGATAGCATTCGAGATGGAGATGTCACTGGTAGGCTCAACGTATCCGTATCCCTGCAATGTGCATCTGTTGCCTCTTTCCTGATTAGTCAACAACTAAAGGTAAACTAGTTTTGCTATGTGAATTGTCCATTCATTATACTATTTGTTTTGTTTATTTTCGACTATAGCTATGGTCTTAGTATATCGGAAGAGGTAGTCATTTTGTTTAAAGAATAATCATTGTCGTACATGGTTTTATTGCTTTATAAAACATCAATGAGGAGTAACAATCAACATGTCCTTATCACCGCACTTCATAACGGTCCAACAAATTGACAAAACAAGCTAGCAAACGTTATCGTTCATTGATGGTTTTAACTTAATATTCGTCCGATGAATATTGATGAAAAATACCATTAACTTCAAACATTGTCTCTTTTTTCATTCATTTGATATTTCTTGGTCTATTTCAGGTTACTGTCCTTGATAGAGACCAAGGAAGACAATGCCATTCAGTCAACGATCCTCACATGCAAACATTTGACGGCGTGTAAGTATTGGTTACATCTTGCATATTTTACTTGGTTGATCTGTATTTGTTCTCTAAAATTTCTAATATAATATAAAGACATTTTTGTTATAAAAATTCATTTTTTTAGGTATTTCTTTAAATTCTTAAATATTTATAAAGTCTGAGATGTGATTTTTAGGAATAAACGTTTTTAATCCTTTGTCTTTGTGAGAAAGTAAAAGTGTTGTCAATGACGTTGAAAATAGCATGTGTATAAATTGGTACATTTAAATCTATTTTTTATTGTTAAAGATGAATTCATTCTTCATCGGAACAATCTAAGCATTTAATCAATAGTGGGATAAGCTAAATCTTAGTAGTTCTTATTGGTAGAATGTTCCAGTGCTGAAATGTTTTGAAATGCATAGTTTACCATTTTTATTACAGAAAATACGACAATTACAAGGAGGGAGAATTTGTGTTGTATCGTCACACAACTCTGCCATACACAGTACATGCATTCTATCGCAAATGTAATAGAAACGTAGCATCCTGCAACTGTGCTGTTGCCGTGAAGGTGGAAGATGATGTGGTCCTCATTGATCGCTGTGGAGCAAGAACAGACTCTCCCAATTCCCCTGTCACTGTTAAACTGTTAAAGAACGGTGATGTCAATCCCAGTCTCAGAATCCAAGAGTTCAATCAAGGAAGTGAATATCATGTAAGAAATTTAATAATGAGTAGAATGTCTATCAAATAGATTCAAAGCGTTTCATGAACTTGTCCATTTATTTTTGTTAACACTATTGTTCAAGAAGTAAGACTTCGAATGGTAACTATTCAGAAGAAATATCCACACCGGGACTACAGTAATCACTTGATACAAAGGGCCAAAATGCCAATTGAACAATATGAACCTTTTGTTATAAAGTAAAATAAAGTGTTAAACAAATGATATTCTTCTTTAGCTTCCTTTAATGTCTATAGGTATCATTTTGAAATAATGCTTTCCAAATGTGAACAAACGTATCTGATAATTTAAAGATATAAAATATACAATATTTATAATACCAATTAGAAAATAACAACCCCTGCACTACTAATTTAAAAGAATAAATAAAGTATTTTGAAGAACGTGAGAAAAAGAATATGTGCTGTTGAGAATATTTGCCAGTCCTTTAGAGTATTATCAAAACCATGTCAATAATATGCTTTTAAATTGTCAGGTTTATAATGCGTCAATAGTATATTGAAAAAAAAATTTAATAAAAACCCCAATAAAATTGACAGTTTTTACTTATGATTTTACTAATTGCGTCTAAATGATTTTGTTAAGGGTGAATGATTAGATTTCTTGATTTGGGCATCTTCAGGGAAAATAATGTAGAATTAATGTAGAGATTTATCGAATGTGACATGTTTCTACCATTTGCTATATCTTGCAAAACCATGATGGATTATCTGGCTTGAATATGAGATGGTCAAGTACAACATTCACAACCTAATGAAGATTATTAAAACGAAGCTCTTCTCGCCTGTCGGCTATAATGGTTTTGTACAGTTTGCTGCTGCATCTTTTTGGCTGGCAGGTGAAGAGTTTATAAACCAAAATAAACATCTGCATTGTGATGTAAATGATCTTTTAAAAATTAATTAACAAAGATGAATATAACATCCTCAAAAAAGAACAAAATACCAAACACAGAACGTTTCGGGCTCAAAACCCTTCTTCACCAACAACAACAAAAAACAATGTTAGCTGTTATATTCCTTTTGTTTATTCGTTTTTACTATCCACAGCTTCTAGCGGCTTAGTATCACTTTGACTTATGTGATCTATCGAAGTCCACTACATTTGTTTATACTTAGCATTAAACCACTCTATTTATTTCTTTGTAATAGGTTGTGCTTCCCACTGGAACGACTGTCATTGTACATGCTGGAAACAGAAACTTCCTCAACTTGTTCATCACGGCATCTTCCGCGGACTTCGGGCACACCGAGGGTCTCTGTGGCTCTTTTGATGATGACAAATCAAACGAATTTACATCCAGGGACGGGATTGACCTCACAGTTCGTGGTCGTCAACAAACGGCCTTTTCAGAATATTGGAGGTATAAAAAATTATTCGATTAAATGATTAAATGCAATAAAAAAAAATCCAGAGTTAAAAAATTTAAATAAGAATCATTTCAATCTATGACAAATAACATCGAAAAACAATTCATTGCAGTGAAAAATTTTAACTCAATCGATAGAAATTGAGAAATTTGATTTTTGAAGGTTCTAAAATAATGTTTGCTAGTAAAGGTAGAAGTTATAAAAAAATATGAAACTATAACGTAATGTGGAAAAAAATTAACCGGGGAAATTTGCTTTCCTTTTTTAAAAATGAGCTTCTGATACGCTTCCTAAATATTTCCACCCTTATGCATATTCGCAATTTTAAAGATTTAAGTGTAAAGTTTTGCTTGTTGAGTTTATTGTTATTTGCTCACAATTCAAAACTAAATAGAGAAACATGCTGCGTGACTTGTTCTATGGCGGATTTGATTGATTTTCATATTGCCGGAAGCCAATAAACTGTGATACCATCAACTGACAAATGTAATACGTTTCCAAACGAATAGACATGAATAGTAAATGTAATTGTGCATATCTGTTAATAGACCGCTATAAATGATTTCAAAATGTTGTTTTATTTTATTGAGATTGTTGAAAACAGCAATTCAAAAATACAGCACAAAAGAATACAAAACGAAAAAAAGTTATAAATTTATTATTGTCAATTTTTCATTTTCAAGAAACTTTTACACAGTTCTATTTATTGTTTATTAACAGTATATATCTTATGAACAGGCAATTGACAACATTTTCTCGTTGCTTACATAGGTATACACTATACTATGACCAAATGATCTTTTTATCAGAGTGAAGAAAGAGGATGGTCTGTACATTGGGTATTGTCCTGAAGAAACAGTTGAGGTCCAAGTAGATAAATACTGTACTTGCTCCTTTGGCGAAACCGACGTGTGTAGCGATGAGGAGTACATTGTTGACTGTAAGCAGGACTCGAGTATACCTGGTGGAAACAGGAAAATATGTAAGTGTTACTGGAATGCCTGATTTTCACTTCCGAAACATTGAAGATGATAATGACTTAAAGAAAAATGGTGTGCGGGATTGTATGTGTATGCTAGTGTGTGTGTGTGTGTGTGTGTGTGTGTGTGTGTGTGTGTGTGTGTGTGTGTAATTAGGAAAATAATTTTTTAAATCCCCTCATCAATCACCAATGAGAATGTTTTTTCTTTTGGGCCCATTCCAATTGTCCTACGTTATACAATGCGACAGGGGAAACCGAACTCGATACCAACTGGGTATAGAGCAAGGACCATAACTGTGCATCGCTGCCCCACCCCTATTCTTAACAAGATTGGTTTTGGGGTTGGAATCCATTTCATACGAGAGGAGATTAATAACTTTGGAATTCCCAAGCTTAAAGTGTAGAGGGCGTAAGGGACTTAATTCAGTTTAAGAATATTGTTAATGATTGTATAACCTGGACCAACAGTATTTTTTACATTTATTTTTTGTTACTTTTACGAGAGTTGATAAATTGACAATTTATATTTCAAGTTGCAATACCAAACTGAAACAAAATCTTTTGTTCATCGTATCGTTAATACATGTATTTGGATTTGCATTCATTTTAAGACAAAAAGGTCTATTTATTGATGCTGTGCATTAAGGTAAAATACACACACAGCCAGCCAGATATGATATACCAACACACAAAATTATGTGTAACCTTGTAACCTTATTTATAGAGTGATTGATATAGTTTAGTGAGAACTTATCAGTAAAATGGCTGTCTAAAATCAATAAAAAAGATCTGAGTGGCGGCAACTTCGTTCCTTTTATTGATCACTTTAAGAAATCGATCGACAAACGGTTTAAATCATTAAGATTTGAATCTTATTGATGGCTATGTTTCTGATAATTCGAAACAATTTTGATATATCATAATTGATTCAATATTGAGTTATGAATTAATGATATTAAGTTATATTATCGTAGTAAGCCTTTAAGATATTCTCGTAATTTTCTCCTGTTATTTCAGATGAGGACATTACACAAGAAGTATTAGACGTAGCTGATGAACCTGAGCACTGCTTTGATGACGAAATTATCATAGATTACTTCGAATATGACGAAAATTATACTTTTGTAGCCAAGGTAATTGGCCATTTACCTTTTTCACTCTCTATTTTCTATCTTTTCACTCATCTTCGCTCCTTCTCTTCATCTTATAGTTACCTTTGAAACATATTCACTACCATTACCACTACCACAGACACTGTCATTAATACTATAATGTCGCCACCACCACCACCACCACCACCACCACCACCACCACCACCAACAACAACAACACCATCATCATCCTCATCATCATCATCATCATCATCATCATCATTATTATTAAAATTATTGTTGTTCTTCTTCTTCTTCTTCTTCTTCTTCTTCTTCTTCTTCTTCTTCTTCTTCTTCTTCTTCTTCTTCTTCTTCTTCTTCTTCTTCTTCTTATTATTATTATTATTATTATTATTATTATCATCATCATTATTATTATCATTATTATCAGTATCATCATCATCATCATCGTCGTCGTCGTCACAAAAATTATTAGATATTATTAGAGGTATAATATTCCTATAAACACTGTTTTGGAGTTCATACCACTTTTTAAACAACATCAGCAAGATCACCATCATCTTAAACAGCGACATCATCGTAGTTGTCATGAACGCCATCACCACTTATATCATTCTCACTGTCATCACCAACACAACCAGAATTACTAACTCCAAGGAAATAATCGGACACGCTATATTTTCCACAGGATTCATTATGGCCCACTGAGTCAGGAATCACTCTAGAACAAGCCAACGAGTTTTGTCTGGCGGGCATCCGTGCCTCAACCTTGGCAGGAGCAGGATGCAACTCTACAGACCTGAACGTAGATATTGATCTGGCTCTCGAGAATTGTGTTGAGGATATCAAGGTTAGCATTGCCATAATTTGTGTTTTTATATTTGTTGTGGTGACTCCACGGTGGGCCAAATGACAGACATAGTATACACTCTCAATCTGACTTTATGTCGGGATAAAACAGTTGTTTAAAAATGAATTCAAATTAAAAATTATTTGAAATATGGGATGCTAGTTTTTCGACCTTGATAAAACTAATAATTTCCTTCATGGAAACAAATGAAATGAGACAAACGCCAAACTACCTTTATGCAACTTAACTCATTTTAGCATTGTATATATGTCGATTTCAGACTGTCAAACACTTATTTCATCATTAAATCCAAACACCAATGTTTTACATTAAAGTCTTTATAAATTGTAAATTTTCATACTCATATTGTGTTTAGCTTGGAAATAAAATAAATGGGTGTGCTCGATGTGTAGGAATGTAGGGATGTGCAGAATATGCATGCCTAAATAAGAATTCTTCAGCAATTGCAAGGCTTTCATAACCATGGAAAATCTGTCATTAGTTCCTAAAAAATATATGGGTATTTAGATTTAATTTTAAGGTACACTACTAAAACTTCATAGCTTAACTACCAATATTTAAATTTATGAAGTATATGACATGTGTGCACACTTTCAGATGACGGATGACAAGGGGTGGATTGAAACCATGTTGGCAAACATCCGTGTGCAATGCTTCACCCAGATCATCATACAAGTCGTGGTCAAAGAAATTCTGTTCTGTCCTAATGACTGCAGTGGAAATGGGCGGTGTCTAAGTAATTCTTACCCATTTTCTTTCTCTACATATCTATCTCTTTCACTCTTTCCCTCTCTCTTTCTCTCCTCTCTCTCTCTCTCTCTCTCTCTCTCTCTCTCTCTCTCCCTCTCTCTCTCTCTCTTTCTCACTCATTATCTTTTTCTCTCTCTCTTTCTCTAACTCTCTCTCTCTTTCTCTCCTCTCTCTCTCTCTCTCTGTCTCTCTCCCTCTCTCTCTCTCTCTCTATCTCTCTTTCTCTACCTACATACCTATCTATCTATCTATCTATCTCTCTCTCTCTCTCTCTCTCTCTCTCTCTCTCTCTCTCTCTCTCTCTATATATATATATATATATATATATATATATATATATATATATATATATATATAATATGTATGTATGTGTGTGTGTGTGTGTGTGTGTGTGTGTGCGCGCGCGTGTGTGAGAGAGTATTCGCACCATCGGCACTCCTTAAGGGGATAGCTTCAGCCCAATCTTGCTATTTCAGTATATGTAAAATGCACTATCTAAGAGATGTAAGAAAGCGCCTACCTACAAACCACATTTGAAAATTAACTTCTGTCAGAAATTGTTTACGAGGATGGCATCGACTTCATCAGCTTCAAACAAATTTTCATGGAATGGACAAACATAATGCTTTGTTCAAAATGGGAAATAGCCTGCACGAGACAAAACAATGGGATCACTAATTGGATAAAAGGAGGATATTCAGAGAAGAAAACGACACTTCATAATTGCCGTAATCAATCTACAACAATATAGATAAGATAAGTCAACATCAAAATAGCAACACAGATCAAGCTCTACATATCGATTGTCAAATATGTCCTTATTTATAACTGAGGAACTTGGATTCTAATACAAAACGAAGAAGAAAAACTTATTCCATAAAAAGCAGATGAGAATTATGCTTAACACTCACAATCTTACACAAATTACAAACAAGTCACTTTATAAAAATTGCAACGAAACTCTGCCTTCAACCCAAACATTATTAGAAACACGATGGAGACTATTCAGACACAGACGAGACAACACTATTCCAGCAAACAAAGATACGAAAGCATACTTCACACAATCAGGTCAAAACAAATATCGAGGCTGACCAGCACCAAACATTCACATAATAATAAGCAGAGATTTGAACCGCCTCCAGAACTATCAAGAATTATGGTCGGAAAAAGATCTTGCAGAATTAAAGTCCCTTGAAGAAGATAGAGACCAAATGGAGGGAATTCGTCAATAGAAATAGAATAGATGCAGTGGAGCCCCAGTTGATTGATAAGGAGGTGGACGGCAAGAACGTAAGCATGTATAAAATATCATGTATATACACACTTACACATACACACACACACACACACACACACACACACAGAGAGAGAGAGAGAGAGAGAGAGAGAGAGAGAGAGAGAGAGAGAGAGAGAGAGAGAGAGAAATACGCCTTGTTTTTCTCTACATGTGTCTCTGCGTACATGTGTGTTTATGTGTGTGTCGTTTATGTATGTTCGTGTGTGCTTGTGTTTGCTAATGAAAAGCAGACTCGCTTTTGGGTTCAATATGGCATTATGCCTATGATAGACCGCTCAAGTTTGAAGATTTCCTATGATTACTTATTTTTCAACAAATTTATTTCTTCTAGAATACAATTGCTTCTGCAACGAAGGCTATGCTGGCTATGATTGTTCCGTCAACTTGAGTGTACCTCCAGTACTTTTCTATATCGAGGAGGGCTCATTCTGTGATGTCCGTCAAGACAGGAAGGGCTGTAAGAGAACTACTGTGATTGGTACCCCATTCGCTCGAAGCTTTAGCAGTGCAAGAAGGTTGACGTGTGTCCTCAGGAAACTAATCGTAAGTTACTTAAAATGTAGCTGAAGAATAATACTTGAAATAAGTAATAGATGATTAATGAAAACAATAATACTAATGATAACAATTTCTAAAATCTACACATAATAAGATATTGTGACTTGGGCAAAGGAGGAGAAGGCTGTGGAGACGGTTTATGGTAAGCTTGGAGAAAAAGAGAAAGGTGGTAGATTGAGATATTCTTTTTGCAAAAAAGAACAAGAAGAAGGAGAAAAAGAATGAGGAAGGAGTAGGAGAATATCCGGTTTTGGGGAAATGAGAAGAGTGAAAGATGATAGATTTAGAAATGATTTTTTTTTCTTTTTAACAGATCACTGAGACTGAGATTAAAGTTGATGAAAACTCCAAAGTGGTTTTTGATGCTACATTCCGCAACCTTCAAAAGGTCCGCTGTGACCTGAATGAGACCGGGAGTTGGCAGGTCACCATCAGCAATAACAACGGGGACGCTGAGAGTAACCCACTCTCTTTCATCTCCTACGATTCCAACTGTCTGATCTGTACTACAATTGGATGCCGTTTGAGGGTATGTTTAAAATCCAAAAGCTTTTTTGCCCTCTTTTATCTTGACAAGACGGAATATAACTGCCTTTTTTCATCGTCTTATTATTCTACATAAATTAGTACAAGCCAAAGTGATAATAAGCTGCTAGAAGCTGTGGACTGAAAAAAGTAATAAATAAAAATTAATATGACAGCTTCGAAAATAACAAAAAAAACAAAAACAAAAACAACCAAACATCTGAAAATATGAGCCAAAAGCATTCAATGTTAAGGGCTTTATTCTTTTTTTAGAGATTTTTTTACTTTTGTTTAATGCATTTTACAGTGCACAGCTTAATATTTGACATTACGTCCCGAAATTCATTCTATTTAATTTGAGTTTAATAGTCTTTGTCTTTTTCTTTATGAAGGATTATTTGTGTTATTGCACATTTTCACTCATTGCTATTTTACTATATTATTGTTATAAATAGGCCTTTATCTACTTTTGTATGTTTAAAACAAATATTGAATATCTCTATAATAGGCTTAGTTTGACAGGACAAGATGAAATCAGAGAAATGCTGAACGGTTAAATTAAATTATTTTTTTATATTTCATTAACAAAGGCTCAAGACAGCGGGAAATTTAGATAAAAACAAGGGATAAATCGGTATTAAAAAAGAAACTTATATAAAGGGTAGGAAATTATTTTGAAATTTTTTTTTAGTTTAAGGCCAAGTTTGTTGACAATTATTTTCTTTTCCCTTTTCACATTATATAATTATCAAGTCTTTTAAAATTGATGTTATGGAGTAACACTGGTTTTGTCGATGCGTATTGCATAAGCATTTAAGGGTTACAAGGAAGTCTTGGAAGAAATCTATCTCTGTGTGAGTTTTTCGATCACACACTAAATTTTGTTCCACTTTGATCTATGTTTTTTTCTTTGTTTTGAGTCAATACTCTGTGTCTTATTACCACTTTAACTTTCGTTATTCAAATTAATCATGTCAAATTATTATGCAGAGCGAATGGGAGATCGTAAGATTATTACATAATCATTCTTATCCACTATAATGAACAGAAATATGATGAGTTAATTCGTGATTTCATTCGTCACAGATTATTGGGTATAGGTAATGATCAAGGTAATCTGTATATAATAATAATATAATATAATGAATTTATATAGCGCCTAGTTCCAATTTAGAATTGCTCACTCTGGCGCTTTACATCAACACATCATGTATCATACTCAAATATAGAACGGGCATGTTAAAAACCACATAAATTCGATGATAACATAATATATTATAATAAAATACATACTAAGAGTCCAAATTATATGCCGTACAGAAAAGCTCAGTTTTTAACCGTTTTCTAAAGATAAGTGGATTTTCACTATTTTTAGTTTCAATACTGATGGAGTTCCACAGTTGGGGGGCATGGTGGTCAAAGGATTTCTCATGAAAAACTAACGATTTTGGGGGTTCCCTTAGGATATTTAAATTAGCAGATCTTAAATTTTGACTGGGTTCATAAAGGTGGATAAGTTCCTTAAGGTAAACAAGAGCAGAATTGTTTAAGCAATTAAAAACATGGGTGAGTATTTTTTATTCAATTCTAAATTTTACAGGTAGCCAGTGTAGGTCCTCCAAAATCGGGGTGATATGCTGATATATAGACTTATCCTATAATTATAAATTGATCCAATTCAAGAAGTTGATTACAATTAATAAACACCGAAAAATTATCTGATATTTCTTATATTTATTCATGATTATTTCCTCACCAGGCTGACGTTTGCAGGATTGATAACATTTGTTACGAGAGTGGAGCAATCAACCCCTCCAACAGCAGCCTGGTGTGTAACAGTAATGTCTCTTCATCTGTATGGACGTCTGTGGATGGTAATCAAATATTTATGATTCCCTAACATGCTTATCATGCATCAAAACAACCATTCTTCTTCTTCTTCTTCTTCTTCTTCTTCTTCTTCTTCTTCTTCTTCTTCTTCTTCTTCTTCTTCTTCTTCTTATTCTTCTTCTTCTTCTTCTTCTTCTTCTTCTTCTTCTTCT
This sequence comes from Berghia stephanieae, assembly GCF_034508935.2. Lineage (NCBI taxonomy): Eukaryota > Metazoa > Mollusca > Gastropoda > Nudibranchia > Aeolidiidae > Berghia > Berghia stephanieae. The sequence goes on along the minus strand of NC_088361.1, from coordinate 25,574,658 downwards.
TCTTCTTCTTTCTTCTTCTTCTTCTTCTTCTTCTTCTTCTTCTTCTTCTTCTTCTTCTTCTTCTTCTTCTTCTTCTTCTTCTTCTTCCTTCTTCTTCTTCTTCTTCTTCTTCTTCTTCTTCTTCTCTTCTTCTTCTTCTTCTTCTTCTTCTTCTTCTTCTTCTTCTTCTTCTTCTTCTTCTTCTTCTTCTCTTCTTCTTCTTCTTCTTCTTCTTCTTCTTCTTCTTCTTCTTCTTCTTCTTCTTCTTCTTCTTCTTCTTCTTCTTCTTCTTCTTCTTCTCTTCTTCTTCTTCTTCTTCTTCTTCTTCTTCTTCTTCTTCTTCTTCTCTTCTTCTTCTTCTTCTTCTTCTTCTTCTTCTTCTTCTTCTTCTTCTTCTTCTTCTTCTTCTTCTTCTTCTTCTTCTTCTTCTTCTTCTTCTTCTTCTTCTTCTTCTTCTTCTTCTTCTTCTTCTTCTTTCTTCTTCTTCTTCTTCTTCTTCTTCTTCTTCTTCTTCTTCTTCTTTCTTCTTCTTCTTCTTCTTCTTCTTCTTCTTCTTCTTCTTCTTCTTCTTCTTCTTCTTCTTCTTCTTCTTCTTCTTCTTCTTCTTCTTCTTCTTCTTCTTCTTCTTCTTCTTCTTCTTCTTCTTTCTTCTTCTTCTTCTTCTTCTTCTTCTTCTTCTTCTTCTTCTTCTTCTTCTTCTTCTTCTTCTTCTTCTTCTTCTTCTTCTTCTTCTTCTTCTTCTTCTTCTTCTTCTTCTTCTTCTTCTTCTTCTTCTTTCTTCTTCTTCTTCTTCTTCTTCTCTTCTTCTTCTTCTTCTTCTTCTTCTTCTTCTTCTTCTTCTTCTTCTTCTTCTTCTTCTTCTTCTTCTTCTTCTTCTTCTTCTTCTTCTTCTTCTTCTTCTTCTTCTTCTTCTTTAAATACTGTATTGCAAAATCCACATAAGTGTGATAAATAACATAAGGGGAAAATTAACTTAGCACTTAAAACTAATCATCTGCATATTCTTACAGCTTCTTTTGATGTCAATACACATAATGCACTTCATAATGAAACATACATAATCTTCTTAGAATAATATATAAGCAAAGTTTTCATGTTTCACATTACCGGGAATTCAAAAGGGATTTCACAGAAAGGGCAATGCATGCAAATTGCCCAATGCGGGAACGAGAAATACTTATTTTAGCTTGTTGTCAACCTTCTGAGTTCTGAAATTGTTTATTAACATCATAGTTTCACAAAAGTGACAGTTAAACCGAACAATGTTATTTAAAAGAAATTATTGCTATTCATAATTAATTCTGGTACAAATTCCTTCCCGTCATACAGTGACATCGGTGGTTGCTGAAACCAAACGTGTTGTATTCATAAGCATCTCAGGACAGGTGGTGGTGACCCCGACTCTAACCCTGACGGCATATGGGAACCCTCAATTGGTTGCTGGGCCGGCAGGAGGATATGCCGTTTATTTTGATGGCATCGATGATTATTTGGTATTAACGGATGGTTTCGGTAAGCAGGACTTGCTTGTTTTAATATCAAATGAAAGTGTAGGGACTTGGGTAAGCGTTAAATGTTCATATAGAAATTCAAATTTTATTAATAGCTCTTCCTCACTCTCCCCTTCCTCCTCATTTTCACCCTATTTTCATAGTATTCAATCAATACAATTAAAATGAGATGTCTTGGGATGACCTGTCTGTCTTCTATTAATTGATTTATTTTGTTCTTAAATGGCTAATACAAAGGTACCAAGTGACAATAGCAATTGCGTGATATCGTTTGGATAGGACGCTAGTCTATCGCAAAGGACTTTCCGCCAGGTGTAACAGATCCAGCTACCTAGTCACTGCTGGGTGGACGAGAAGAATCTCGACTACACCCGATATTGATCTTGGTTCCTTTGCGTGTGTAGCGAGTGCTCTACCAACTGAGCGATCGTGATCCCCGAGCTCTTGTAGCAAGTTGTCCCACAATTTACCTGTAGAACTGAGTAAAGCAGCTTATTGTCAAAAACTGAAGGAATATTTTTAAATGTTAACTTCTAATTGCCAAATTTGCATTTCATCTTATTTTGTAAATTGCCATCGTCCCTTATTTTCCCACACAATAAATTGACATATCTAGAAGTGTTGTGAGTTCACAACAATAATTAACATAATATATAATATGAGTTTATGATGATGATGCACTTATACAAACTTTATGAATCGCAAATTAAAGATTCAATCAGAACATTTATTAGTCTTTAGATTAAGTTTCATCACATTGTACGAACTGTTTGTTCCCAAAAGTGAAGCAACATTGAATGAATGTTCTAAATCTATTTTTTTTAAAAACAGATACCTGTTTAGGCGATATATCTCATTGTAGATATGGTCTTACTGTCAAGTTTGTGGTCTCTTTGTATGACTTAAAGAATGACAGATATATCATTGCCTGTGGTGCGGACTCGAAGGATAGCAGTGGTATATCTATCAGATGGAAATCTAACAAACTTGTGGCTCGTGTCCGAACAGCTAACAAAGAGTGGATGGTAAGTATCATATTGCATGATGTTGGGATTGAAATTGATAATTCAAATTTTTTAGATAATTTTAGGGAGAAAAAAAGGTAGAGTGAGGTACGGTTTTTGAGGTTATTTTTAATTTTATATGTTATGTTTTTCCAACTGACACTTTCTTCCCCACTGAATATAGGAATTAATTGAGCAAATATTATGGGGGTTGTTCAAAAACCAAATAGGAACTGTTACAAGACATCTTGCATCTTCGACTAAAGCTAATGGTATTTAGACAAAAAACTCAATACAAAGGATAAAAACTCTTTACTACATCGTACATTTGAATTGCGCACTGAGGTACATATTATTTTCAGGGTATCTTACTTACTTACTTACTTATCCGAACCAGCGACCACCTGAGCTCTAGCCTTTCGGTCTTGTGCCATGACGTATAAGTTAGACGTCTTTTGTGGTTGTTCCAGGTGACTATATAGTGTGTTACTTATGCTTAGATTTGGTGGGAGGAATGTGCATCTCAGGTCTTCATGAGGTTGACATTCAAGCAAGTGGTGTGTTACTGTTTCATTGGGGTGTTGATATATGGGGCAGGAAGGGGATGTGTCTTTTGTAATTTTGCTTAAATGGTTGTTGAGCGGTATGTGTTGTGTTCTTAGTTGAAAGATGATGCTTTGCTGGTGTCTTCTGAGTTCAGGGTATCTAAATGTTTATTGCCTAAAAGTTATATAGATTTGATGAGTTTTAACATGAAATTATTTTTGTGTGCTTAGGTGAAGGCTGACTACAAGTCCAAATACTTGACAAAAGTTTTTGTGGTGGTCGAGGTGTCTTGGAGCATAGACCATGGTTTGGATATTCTACTTGACGGAAAACTCATTGAGAGCAAGTCCAAATTCAAGATGATGAAGAATCCAGGAAAACCAGTCGGAAAATGTTACTTTGCCAAGAGCATCGTGAAAGACAGATTTACACACATGGCTTTAGCAGATGTTTACTTTGTCTTTGCTTATAGGAGGGTTATTGATGATTTGAATATTGACTTTGGTAAGTTTACTCAATTATACAGTATTATTTTTATGGTTTCATGGCAATTGCCTGTGTCGTAGCCTTGGAACATTTGTAACAAGTATTTTATTTACACATCATCAAAAGCAAGAGTAATGTATCTCAAATGCTTATAAACATAGATCGTGCGTGGAGTAGAATTAAGGATAATTCATAACAACAGAAATCCAAACAACCACAGCATACAATTTGATAAATAATATGTGATCTATATTATCTTCAGGATAGAAAAATGTTCGGGTAAATGCTAATAACTTAAGTTTAAGTTAGATATAATATAAACTGGGCTGTGAAGGTTAAAATTGTATAAATAATAGAAATATTGTATACATAGATATTTGTGACCCACGCCTCAATCTCGTATATGTTAGATTGATTCAGAAAATGATAAAATGAAAATTATTCTTTTTGCTATTGAGAAACTATATTGTTTCTGTTTAATGTAATTTATAAACTTAAACCAAGATTCATATTCTGGATTGTAGATTGAATTCTCAGCTCCCAATACATTATGAGGTGTTTTATCACATTAAAAAATGAATCCAGGGCAGATAATGAAACATGTGTGAAACTATCTAATATTATGTCATTATCTTCACTGTGGTATGGTCACCTTGATACTAATTGAACTCTGTTATAATGTAGACACAGAAGTGTCATCTGGGGTGAGGCTGAAAGGCTAAAGCCACATGTCAAATCATGCCTATGAAGAGCGAAATTGTGAAATATTAAATGAAAATTTAAAAATATAAAATACGGATTTAACCAAGATTAACAATAATTGTACTGGAATGCTACTTGGAGTCACGTCACTCGCCTCTCATTTTCTCCACCACTAAAACTGATAGTATTGTTTCATAGCCATCTCACCAGCGATAAATAATAATAAAATAATAATAGAATAAATTGAGCTTTTATAAAGCGCAATATCTACTAAACGTTCTCAAAGCGCTTTACAATGGTTCCCGGCCAACAGCAACACTTAAAATGTAGGACGCCTGTTAGGCTATATTATTTGTTTTCGGAGAGAGAGAGAGAGAGAGAGAGAGAGAGAGAGAGAGAGAGAGAGAGAGAGAGAGAGAGAGAGAGAGAGAGAGAGAGAGAGAGAGCGAATGTCATTTCTATTTCTTTTTTAGTACTTTTCTGTTATCAATGCTTTGGCCTTCCCGATGTTAAACTGTATTACAAGATTCGTAAATTGGGTCACTTTTATCGGTGGGGATTTATATTTGGTCATAGAATGAATGAAGCGACGACACTTGGCTCCTTGTTAGTGTTTTCAGACTGCCTATTGGGTGATTAGTTCCTACTAAACTCCCTCTTACTTACTTACTTACTTACTTACTTACTTACTTACTTACTTACTTACTTACTTACTTACTTACTTAATATCCAGCATCGTCCTCATTGACGTTAGCTGCCCGCACTCTGCGATGACAAATTAAATGTCTGCCCATTCCTTTCATCTGTTGACGGTATCGTATAACTCTCTTCCCTTCATCTCTGTCCATTCTAGGATGTTATTTTATATATGTTTATATATTTTATTTAGGTGCGGCTATGTGGTCTTGTGGTATGACACTCGCTTTCGTTAGGAAGGTCCAGGGTTCGAGCCTCGCGCTCAGCGCATAGTTGAGTCCTTGGAGAAGGCTCTTTACTCACATTCTCTCACCGTACTCAGGTGTAAAATGAGTACCTGGCCATTAACAGCGTTGTCTGTGTCCGACAAATTGTTATATCGCCTAACAGGCGTCATGTCCCGTCCTACATGTTAAATGTTGCTGTTGACCAGGGACCCCTTGTAAAGCGCTTTGAGCACATTTAGTGGATATTGTGCTATATAAAGCTCAATTTTAAAGCTCAATTTTTTATATAACTAGGCCTAGGTCGTCTGCCTCTTCTTCGTTTGCCGTTCATTTCTCCCTGTACCACAAACTCCCTCTAACCGACTAAAATATGATTTAATGTTACACATATTTTCGTATGTTGGTACCCTGTATGTTGATTGATCAGGGAGACAGACAAGATATTTTACCTAAATGCATAACGTCAATTGGAAAATGATATTTAGAATAAAAAGTGATAATGACTGCTTGCTTTATTATGAATCACGTTGACCATCCCGGAAACTCGATTTCAGTCATTGTCAACCGAAAATAAAACCCACAGAGAGATGGATTTGGTGGATAACGCGCTCTATAAAAGCTCGTTTATATAACATTTTGTATAACCAGACCCATGTCGAATTTTCATGAGTGACGCTGCTATGTAGACATATGTGAATAAACTTGTTGATTCATTTATACTTTGTCTTCAGAGCTACCCAAAATAAAGAAAGATCCAGAATTGACCACGTTTATGAACGAAACCAGCAACAAAGCTTTCCTTGCCTGCAGCTTTGACCCACTTTCAAGGACTGACGTATCTTACTCCGTGGATTTCTTCTACGGCAGACTTAGCAAAGAAGGATATGTAAGTAACTTAATGCCCTTGTAAAAATCTATGAAAGCATGTGCTATATACCATATTTTACGCTCAGATTTGGAAATTTATTAAGATATTTGTATTTCAGATTTAGGACTTGATGATTTTCACTTGTTTTGAGTTTAATTTCTTAAGTTTTAGGGATTTATTTCCCATGTAAACACTTGTTTGGTGACATATTTCAATTAGGCTGAGTAAAATATATGTTCAAATACTTTACTTCATATTATTTTTTAAAGACTTCGCACTAAACACACGGTTTGATAGTTTTTGTCCTTGATGGAACGTTACAATGAGTTGAAATGTGGCTTTGCAATTGATATCAATGGGTTCTTTATGGTGACATATTATGTATTTAATATCAGTTGATTGTTTGAAAGAAGTTTTAATTCCACCTTCCATTATTTTTAAAACATAGAATTAATTATCCATCTTTACATAATCTATATATAATACTTTATGGTTTAGAAGCTAAAAGCTCAAGTTCAAGCTCAAGTTTTACTTTATCAATGAATTGGACATCAGTCCTTTACTTGATAGGCATTCATTATTACCTAATTCGATAAATATATAGATTAGAGGTTTTTAACATTATTAAATGAAATAACGTTCTCATTGTCCTGGCTTTTCCAAATATGTTTGTATGTTTTGTTGAGTTGTTTTTCTATTTTAATATATTGATTTCACTTTGTTTTTTTGTTTCAGGTTCCCTATCTGGTTGATGACAAATTGGTGGCTCTCTTACATGAAGACGAAATAGATCTCCTGTTTTTCTCCTCAAAAGTCTATTGCTCAGTGACTGTTTGTTTGACGGCTGCCTGCAATACAACCACGGGTCCAAGTAGAAGCAGCAACATTCTCACAGCTGATATTAAGGTATGAACATTATTGTGATGTTATGCTTTAACATATGACTATGAGTTGGTTGTAGGAGTAGTACCAACTGAATAAAAAATGAATGTGACATAATTTGAACTTATGTACACATAAGGCATGATCAACTTCGCGACTGAGAAAAATAATCAGGTTGAACTAAGTGCGAACTACACTAATATGGTCACAGCAAACTTTCTTTTTGGCTTGTTTCAGATTTGTTTAAGGAAAAGTCGATAGTGTTTTAAATATTTAAGTGAAAGCAGTTATTTATTTATACTAAAAGGAATAATGCACTTTTGTACTTTTTGTACTGTTTTAAATTAAATGTCGCGGCGATCATTAAATTGTTGCGTATTTTAAATGAGGATATAATCATCAAATACTATTTTTGTAAAGCCCCTTTGAACCTAATGAATACCAGTGCATTATACAATTCTTTTTAATACTACTATTAATACTATTATGATACTTTCATTCAATTATGTCAATGTTTCATTTAATCTAACTTTTATCACTGTCCTGCTTCTTTTACAAATACTCTTACCAATTTGTAAAACGCACATTAAAAGGCATACGATTAAAGACGAGATCAAAAGGTTATAATAGAGCCTTCATCACTGGAGGTTTATTGTTTTGACATTATTTTCCTTTTTAAATATCTTTATATATCACCACAGCCACCCGATCCCCCCCCCCACCACCAATATTAGCACTAACCCCACCTTCACCAACTCCATCATCGACATTATCATCATACGCATTATGATTCTCATTCTCCTTATCATTTGTACCGTGGTAAAAGTCTATTTATTATTAGCCACTTCGTCTGTATAAACCTCATCAAAACTACCATCATCTTCGGGGAATATTTCCATTCCTTTTGACGTTCCTTAAAAACAGTATACAATATCCAATACAATTCTTGTTTTATTACTGTTTACAGATTATCACAAACAAAGTCACTATTGATGAAGGTAGTTCAGGAGGGGCCATATTGGTAAAATCTACATTCCCCCCTAGACTCCATTGCGTGTATGAAGACAGGGACACTCACTGCAGAGTTAAAATCACAACAGAATTGATCTCTGAAAAAAGAGAGGTGGAATGTCCTGGAAGCAACAGTGTCGTAACTCAACTGGTGTTCCCTGTCTCAGAATACTCTGATACCGACGGTATTTGCTCACAGCGAATCACCGCCGCCAACTGGGCGTCCAACTTTAGGATTCCTATCATGGGGACGGTGGACCAACTCAGAGACAAAGACCAAAAAAGGAAGGTCAAATTGACTGCATTCATGCTGGGATATGGTAGTTCTGCACTTGACATTGACGTCATGGGAGAAGTAGAAGTATGAAATTTTTTTTAAAAGCTCATTATTAATACATAGCTCTAAATGACATATATTGATTCAAAAATTACTTTGGAGGATAGTCATTAATGCAGAATGTTAGAAACCCGGAACTTTTATTGAATGTAAATATTTTAAAGTTTGACTTTGTAAACTTCTATTTTATATGAAAAATTGTAGACGGTTTAACTCACCAGAGTTACTTTTACAGAAGATTACAGGCTCCTAGCATGCTCTTTCCCTTAGTGTAAAATTATTATTCTCATGTTTTGTTAAATCATCTGCTTTGGTAGAACCAAGTATATGTTGGCTTTTACTTGATACTTCTAACATCATAATTTCTTAATTTTTAAACAAAACAACAGTTACGCATGTCCAGGCAAGGTCTCACTTGTCAGTCTCAAGATAAAAAAATGATAAAAAATTGGACAAATTTCGTTAGCAAGAAAAGCAGAGAAAAAAACATTGGACAAACTATTTATATAATCAGTTAACTTTGGTGGGAATCAAATTTCTGGCCTTCTGTTTTACTGGTTTAACATAATGTGAAATCTATCACATCAAAGGAGCTCCCAAATGTTTGGTGTTATAATGTCAACATCTTTTTTATTTGCTGTTTCAACAATAATATTCAATTGAAAAGAAAACGTATGCTCGTAAGACTACATTTTCACTAAAGAATTTTATGAAACTATATCAACTTTTAGCATAAAAACATCAAAAACACTTTTTTAGAATGCAACATACACAAAAAGTACTTAAAGCGCTTTGCAATTGGTCTCTGAGCTAAGAGCAGCACATACTATTTAGAACGAGATGTAAATTGTAAGGCGCTACTATACTTTTTTCAACTCATAAAAAGCAGTTTCCAGCCAGGTACTGGGTGAGAGAATGTGATTAAAGAGCCTTTTCCAAAATTTTAACGTTATGTCACCAATTAAGGGACTCTAATCAGGGGTCTATAGTTTAGTGTCATATCATATAAATACAAAATGACACAAAAATGGAAAAAGCAATTTTAACTTTCATATAAACACAAATGTTATAATTATTTGACATACATTTATTCAGTCTTATCCTTTTAAAGTTGAAGTTGTTGAATATTAATAAGTATGATAAAATTTGCATGAATTCTTGATTTATAATGATTATGAGAAAGACATGCATGCAATTTATGACTCTCGTTACATTTTATTATTAAATTATTATTTTTTAAAATCTCAAGGTTACAATCAGAGACCGGAACAGTAAGCTGTCAACATGCAAATCAGTTGGTGATCCTCACATAAGAACCTTTGATGGAAAGTAAGTGTGTCATACAAAATTTCATGGCATTATTCCCTCGCAAAATCTAAAGTTAAACTACGAATTACTTTTGATCTCTCTCTCTCTCTCTCTCTCTCTCTCTCTCTCTCTCTCTCTCTCTCTCTTTCTCTCTCTCTCTCTCTCTCTCTCAATTTTGTGAAAGGTTATCATAGTATCAACGTAATATACTTTAAATGTGAATGGCTGTAAGAATTAACAAAGTCCACTTTTGATCGAGATTGACAATGATTTTGGATTTTTTGATATGTAAATTTGTTTTTTAATGATTCACGGTAAATGCTGCAGAGAAATAGAAAAAAACCCCGAAGGTTTTAAACTTGCAACAACTAACAACTTAATTAAAATATATGTATTAAGTATATAATATCATTATGTTGTAATCATTATTTTATCTAAAATCTGTAGGAGATACGACGTTTATCTTGAAGGTGAATTTGTGTTATACAAACATAGGACTCTGCCTTATGAGGTAAGGATGAAACTAGGATTATATAACTGATCAAGAACTATAATGTATAAGATATATATGTGAAAGAAAAAAAAGACTAGAATAATGAATAACATTTTTCCCGATCAGGGGTCCACATAGCTCATTTGGTAAAGCACTTGCTTCATACGCAATGGGACCAGGATCGATCACGGGTCAAGTCGAGATTTTTATCTGACCCCCCCCCCCCCCCTTTCCACCGGCTGGGATTAGACGGAAAGTACTTTGCGATAGATTAGCGTCTATACAAATGGTAACAAGCAACTTCCGTCCTTTAACGCTATAGAAACCAGGATAAAATCCAGCTATTTGGGCCTTATGGCTCTGAAGGACAACTTTTTAAAAGTAGTTATTGATTTTTTAAAATAGAATCATTCATTAGTCTTAATTTTAAAATATTAGTTGATTATATGGAATATTTTAGAACTGCATGACATTTGCTTGGTTTTTTTCAGGACTGACACTTTATCGACAACATGTCTTAGATATAAAGAGCACTTGGACATTTCAATTTTATATTTTCTTTTGAAACATTGAATAAGTCAAACTGATAGAATTGTATGAAAAATATCATATGTCTGTGTTTTTAATGTGTTTTTTTGACCTTATTTTCCCACCTAATAGATTCGTGCATTCCAAAGAAGTTGCAATGGTAGAGCAGCTTGTAATTGTGCCACAGCCATCAAGTCAGGTGATGACATCATTTTGTTTGATTATTGCGACAAAGGCGACGGATCTCGGCAACCCCTGAAACCTAAACTGCTCTTGAACGGTGATCTCACTGCTGGTACTGTCATCAGGTCCAGGAAGGATGATGGATACGAGGTACAGATGACTAATATATAAAAAAATGATTTATAAAACTTTCGAAATTTATGACAAATTGCACAAACTTTGGATCTCCTGTAAATATTCGTTTTTGTGAATAGTTTCTTTGTACTTTTTTGTTTAAAGCCACGATTCAGTTGTTACTTTGTCCAAGATCTGTAATGAAAAACAAGCAATTCTTTTTGCTTCATCCTTTAAAAGCTTTTTTCTTTAATGACAAGACTGAGTTCTCCCAAAGTCTAATTTCCTCCTTTATTTATCTGGTCAAAAGTAGATCTAGACGTTTTAAGCAAGAGATTCGTAATGCCAATAAAATTCATTCTTCAATGAAGCCCACATAAAATCACTTTTACTGACCTTTTTATAAAAACATCAAATTGGTATTTCCGTTCAAACTACATGCAAAGGGTCAAATATTGACATAGCACATTTAGCTAGATATTCTTACTTTAGTCTATTGGCTGTGATAGCTAAATTTATCTCATTTCTTTGTATTAGATCACTTTTGCCTAGCTGTCTGGAAAGCATTTGGATTTCTCACGATTAACTGTATTATGGAAAATAATAAAACCAAAACAAAAATCACACCAGGTCGTATACAAATTAAAATATAAAAAATCAGTGTAGTAGTACATCTGTTCAACGTACCGCCAACCGTCTTTTATCATTACTTAACATCAATGAGTGCGATAATTAAATTTAGTTTCATAAATATTGCTTACTTGTGCTCTATTACTTCCACTTTTTGGTCTCTAATATAATTATCACCGCCATTATCATTTGGCATTCCAGATAAGCCTTCCCACTGGCATGGTCATAGGGATCCAACCGTACTCACCAAGAAAAGGTGGCAATCTCCTCAATCTCTTTGTTACAGCATCAGCTTACGACTTTGATAAAACAGACGGTAAATATTTATCTTAACAATAAAACAAAAGAAAATGAGTTGTCGTTCTTCCACAAATAATAACATTGATAAGGACAGCTTATTTTCTATGTTCTGGTGTCATTATTATTATTATTATTATTATTATTATTATTATTATTATTATTATTATTATTATTATTATTATTATTATTATTATTATTATTATTATTATTATTATTATTATCATTATTATTATTATTATTATTATTATTATTATTATTATTATTATTATTATTATTATTATTATTATTATTATTATTATTATTGTTATTTGTTTTGTTCTTGTTCTTCTTCTTCTTCTTCTTCTTCTTCTTCTTCTTCTTCTTCTTCTTCTTCTTCTTCTTCTTCTTCTTCTTCTTCTTCTTCTTCTTGTTGTTATTTGTTTTGTTCTAGTTATTATTATTATTATTATTATTATTATTATTATTATTATTATTATTATTATTATTATTATTATTATTCCCATTATTATAACTAGTATAACTGCAACAGAAGCAGCAGCAACAGCAGCAGCAGTAGTAGTAGTAGTAGTAGTAATGGCAGTAGTAGTAGTAGTAGTAGTAGTAGTAGTAGTAGTAGTAGTAGTAGTAGTAGTAGTAGTAGTAGTAGTAGTCGTAGTAGTAGTAATAGTAGCATTCGTAGTAGTAGTAGTATTCTTAGTAATAATTATAGTAGTAGTAGTAGTAGTAGTAGTAGTAGTAGTAGTAGTAGTAGTAGTAGTAGTAGTAGTAGTAGTAGTAGTAGTAGTAGTAGTAGTTGTAGTAGTAGTTGTTGTAATAATAATAATAGTTACTGTACTAGTAGTAAAAACTTCATAAGTAATGACAGTTGTAGAAATAGATGTAGTCATCTTAGAAAAGTAGTGCACTTAATTGTGATCCACTCTCAGAATGGTATTATTTTGGTGTGAACCTGATGTTGAAAATTGACTTGAAAGTTTAAAATAATGAATTATATTTAAATAAACCACCTAACTGAAATCAATGAATGTAGTTTCTTAACTTACATAACTCTGGACTTTTGCCCTTTTTAAAAAACAGTTTTTAGAATATTTATTATTTTTGGAGTCATGTTCATCCCGACATTATACCGAGTTCAGGCTGTGCGTCACAATTTATTGAATTAGAGATGACGTCATTAGCAGAAAAGGCTCAAAATTAAAGCAAGCTGTTAAAAATCTTGAATTTCCTGCATCTTGTTTTTGCACATATAATGAAATAATTATTGCAATTTGTATTGAATTGTATTGAAAAGTAAGACTGTGAGTTACTTACCTCACAGAGGATAGGTACTACAATATTATAATTATATATATAATATTGTTATAAAAGTTTGGAAGTCTGTGATATTATTTAAAAATGAAATCTTCGCTATTTTTTAAATCAATACCGCCCCGTCCCCCTAAAAACAAACAAAAAACAAGAGACAAAAACTTAAAAACAATTAACCAAGTTCAATAAACTCACTTTTTTGTACTCAGGTTTATGTGGTACTTTTGATGATGATAGGAGCAATGACTTCCTGACCATCGATGGCATTCCAGTTCTGGATAAAGATGTCTTTGCATTATCATGGCGGTAAGAAGCATTGAAAATAATCTTAACAATAATACATTTTGGCACATTTCCTGATAGCGAGACATTGTTAACTATTATGGAAGTTATAGACATTTATATTTGATCGTGATCCGAGGACAATGTTTAGCAATTAATATTTAGGCTCACATTTCAAATCTAGGTCAGAATGCATTATTTTATCTACTAACTTAAATCACGGTGCCAGATTTCATCAAATGATCTCTTTTTACTTTATTTCACTACAACTCTGATTTAATTTCACTGCTTATAACAAAGATGTATTAACACATTTATTGGATATTTACAGAGACTTAACTTGTTTCTCGGATTATTTAATCATTCCTGATTCTCTCTAAGAAGCATTTTGATGAAGGGATTCAATTGATATTTTAGCTTTATTTAAGTTTATACTTTTCTTTTTCTACTATGGCAAAATCAGACATTAAAATTTACAATTCTAACTTGTTCATGTACACAAAATATTTGAACGTGCTACATTTGCTTGTAAACCATCACAGTTGTGAATGTGTGTAAAAAGTGCCGTTTATAGATTGGCACTTTTTATGGATATTAGCAAAGAATGAATTGTTCATTGCATTTCGTTGTTCGAAATAGCTTTCCTCATCTTCATTTAATTTTCTTGAACTAATTTGTATTTTACAATATTTAAAAAAAAAACTTTTGTAGAGTTCAAAGCAATGAGTCCTTCTACAATGGTATCTGTGCAACATCTGAGATTGCTTTTGAGGAAGTGACGTCATGCATATGTACAGAAGGTGGATCTCGGAGTTGCTCCAAAACTGCGGTCATTCAAACTTGTGATCCTGACCAAAATGAGGGACGACACAGGAGGTCTGGTGGAAAATCAGATAAACCAGGAAGTAAGTTGTGTTGTCTTTAAGGAAAATAATTAGCATTTGGGACATTATCATCCTATGCAAGTGTTACCCATTTTCTTCCTGTGTCAAATGTGCCTAAACCTTGTACAATTTATGTAAGTCATTATGTCTGTGGAATTACAATGACAAATATAATGATAAATATGCACATTTACTCACTAGGTATCGCATTTCCATTGCATTATCCAACCCTTTGCACTTCACGTTGATACAGTTGTTCTTTCCAGCAGGCCTTATAAAGTCAGGTTTCATTTCTGATAAAATGAAAGTTGCCTATCACACTACCCTTCTTATCTTAGCACTCTTAGAAATGCCATAATTGCGTGTAACCGGGTATTTATTCAAATCTGATTTAGGGGGACAACGGCTTCTAAGTACTTTACCCAAGAATGTAACATTAGGGTCACAGGTGTGATAAATGCCAAAGATATATTTGTTATCAAGGTTAACGGTTCTTGGCAATATTACAGAGGCTTGCCACTCGACCATCAACACCATTTGACATCAAGCATTTGTTTCTGCAATTTATTGTATAGGGTAATATTCAATAAAATGTTCATGTTTTCTCTTTTTCTCTCAGGTAAAGAAGACATCACTTCAAACATTGTCAATAGTGTTGATGCATTAGATGCTTGTATTGAGACTGAGGATCCAACCTTATGGGAGTTTGACCCAGACTATAAATTCCCTGTATGTTTAAGAATTAGATAATGATATCTGTTACTGATGATTTAATGTCCTGTATATTTTATGCTGTTCAAATGTTTACTAATCGTTGCTGGCAAAACAATAATACAATGTTGATGTAACGATCACAGGCCCGTGTGGAACAAAAACCACCTGTATTGTATAGGATGGAATGTTGTGAGATCTATTCCACCGTTTATTGTATTTTTTATTCTGGCAAGAAAAGTGTACTTCAGTTAGCAATTGATTAAGATGACCCCCAACTTGTCAAAATGTCTCAAACTTGATTGAGACTTTAAAGAATTATTAGGTTTGAGAGTTTTTGTTTGCAAGCTTTGAGATATCTTAATCAGTCGATATTTGAAGCAAAACATTTCTGGCTAAAAATGAAGGAAAATATGTTTTGTCAGTGTATATAAACTCTTAATGGCAGAAGTGTGAAGTCATCTTATTCTATCCATTTGTTTCTAATTATTTGTGTCTATTATTTGATGATCTTTCATTATTGCTGAAATTGAAATAGAAACGATAACTCAAATCAATAGGAATTTTAATCAACGAGGAGGAAAAAAAAATTAAGACAATATTACATTATACATTGGATCTTTAAACTCATATATACCAAGTGTATTTAGCTGCATGTATTAAGTCTTGAAGTTCACTATGATAATTTGGATTAAAAAACTATTATCTCTTTATCAGACACCAACTTGGCCCACAAAGAATGGTATCACTAAAGATCAAGCAGAAGAAGTTTGTAACGCCATCTTGAGAGTTAGCGTCATGTTCAAAGCATGTGGTACCATTGTTGGCACTGAAATTGTGGGTCTATCATTGGAAAACTGCGTAGCTGACATCCAGGTGATTTCATGTTTTAAAAGAATATTTTTACCTTGATTGCGCTAAAAAATCCAATTTGTGAATCAATTATTAAGAAGTAGTAGTCAAAAAAGAGTTGATTTGTATAATCATGAGTGAGTCTTTAAAAACATGTTTGCATTTCTTTGACTGCCTCACTGTTCTTTAATATGTTAAACATTTGGAAAGTGCATCGGCAATGGATTGGATGGTTTAGAAAAAGTCTACACACCTTCACCTCGAAAGACATTGATACAATATCTCATACAGTAACCAAGTCAAGCCATGTTGTACATTGTTAATAACTCATGGGTCAGAATGATCGCACATGGCTCTAAGCCAGGCACGTTACAAATATTTCCCAATTCAACTCAGGTGCGAATGAGAATCTGGCTACAGACTGTTAAATATTGTATAGAACGCCTTACTTGTACTGCATGGTTTGGAAATTTGGTTCCATATGAGCTGCTACGGAATAAATGAAACATTGTGAAGCGCATTGGGCATTGTGAATCCATAAATTCC
This sequence comes from Berghia stephanieae, assembly GCF_034508935.2. Lineage (NCBI taxonomy): Eukaryota > Metazoa > Mollusca > Gastropoda > Nudibranchia > Aeolidiidae > Berghia > Berghia stephanieae. The sequence goes on along the minus strand of NC_088361.1, from coordinate 25,558,270 downwards.
TAAATAAATGTTCACATTTATCATATTAGCCTAATGCGAATAGTATCAATAACCATAAATACATATTCTCTTGTAGATCTTGGACACTATCGATTGGGCTATAACAATCTTGATAGACATCCGCATCATCTGCAAAATTGAGGTCAACATCAATGTGGACTTGTGGATTGAAGACGATGGTACATTCCAACTCCCTCCAGGACTCACTGGTGCCCTGTGTCCCAATGACTGCAGCAACAATGGAAATTGCACAGATGGTTAGTTTTAAAAAATCATTTACTTTTGTGTTGGCTTTCCATGATCAAATACAATAACATTGCGTAATATGACAAACTATGTGACAGCATGTGTTTTGAGAACAGTACAGAAATGTTTTATATATAAATCATTATAAACAAAGAAATATAAAGCATAGTTTTAACGGGAATTTCAAAATTTTACATAGCAATTTTGATCAACTTCTCAATCAGACATTATGTTATAGTCAACTTTGTATTGAATTTGAATTTAATGTCTAAATCAATAAATATTTACTCGAAATTAAAGAAATTGATTAAGAATGATAAATTTAGTATAATAAAATAAAATTATGGATTTTCACAGTTCTCTTTGTTTGGATTGAAATTCAGCTTTCTAGTTCACCCAGGGATACAACTTGAATGAGATGGAAAGGGGAGAGGGGGGGGGGGGGATTGAGTGTGTCACAATATGTTTCCCGTTTTAACAATAAATATGGGCATTGACGGTTTTAAATATGTTGGTGTAAAATTTGAGAAAATTAGTTGAAAAGATATTTGTGCATGTCATACAACATGTGACTTCGTTTTTACATTTCTTTTTGCATTTTCATAGATGCATTTTTTTTCTTCCAACAAATTTAGAAAATTTATGAATGTGTGAAAAATAGACCATTCATTGCATTAGAAAGAAAATGAATTGTTCAACAAATATTATATTTTTTTTTTGTTTTCACTAGGTGTCTGCTATTGTAATGAAGACTGGCTTGGCTTTGATTGTAGCATTCCCAACACCAAAGCTCCTGAGTTGATTTCTCTGATTGGTGGGAGACTTTGTGACAGGAGACTTTACGCTTGCTCTGACATCTCGGTTTTTGGATTTGGATTCAGTGACTCAGAACTTCTTGTTTGCTTAATCAGATCAGTAACGGTAAAATTATTTTCTTTTATTTGGTTTAAAATCTATAACAACCAACATGGACATCTATAAATGTTTGAATCATACAGTGCCAGACTATAAAGTAACCCCCCCAAAAGAAATAAATTAAAAAATTACCTTTTTTCAACTGGAGATAAGAACTTAGGCCTCCTAAGGAGACTGTTTTTTTTCATGAATGTTTTTAGCTTTGTCTGGCATTGCATCATTTATGTCTTTTGAGATTTTGTCTCACTTGACTGCCTGCTTCAAATGCTTCCATCACCACCGTGGACATATGATAAGATTAATTTGGTGGTGAGGATTTTGTCCCACAGAGAAATTAGTATTAGATTGTGTTATAGTTATTATTCTATGTTATACGATTAATACACCTAATCGAGTTCATATAGAAGTGCTGATAACTTCCATATTTTTGATGGAAGGAAAATGAGCTTGTTTTTGTCCTGTGGCCCTGCAATAGGTAAAGAAATTTGTTTGACGTATTTTTAAAGATTCAATGTTCTGTATTCGGGTGGTTGGATGGGAGCATCACCCTTGAATAATCTACCTATGATGTTCGCATGGGTGTACGATCCGATAGTGATGTCATTTCTTCTTCTCTTCACTAGCCTATCCTGCTTCTTTGGTTTGTGATTGTATTTTTGACAGGGGATATTTTTTTTTCTGTAAATCTTCTGCCTGTTTGTTCTTGGTTATTTATAATTTAGCTTATGATATCTTTAGGTTATGATTTTGATTTATATTTGTACTATTTTTGTTAGATTGCTTGTTTTTTTGTTTCAGCGGTCTCTCATATAACCTCAATTGTGTTGGAAGAGACCTAAAGCAACAACAAACAAACAAACAAAATGTTCTGTATTGATATTTATTTATTCTTTCTTGTCTATCCCAGGATGATTTTGAAACTACGGTACAAGGTTCTTATCAGAGTTCGCAATCAGTGACTTGTCCATTTAAGAACACAGGAGAGTTCCAGATTGCAGTTAGCAATAATGGCAAAAATATCAGCAATTACCTTGATTATACATGTTTTGACTCTGTCTGTCAGAACTGTTCGACAACGCCTTGCTCTCAAAGAGTATGTATGACTTCATCTATATATCTATTGTTGTTGTTATTGTCATCGTCGTTGTTGTTGCTGTTATTGTCTCTAATCTGTAGGCCTTTTAGCTTGTCTAATTCCATTTAATTGTTCCATTGAACTGTTGTTTTACGTCTATCTTGCTAATTGTTTATTGGATCAAAAATGAATACGTTTTTGTTAACTTGAGACTCAATGAGCAGAAATTATCTCTTTGTAAATAGTCAAAATGTTACTTATGTATCTAAACCAGAGACTAGGTGACCTTAAAATGCTGTCACCATTTAATTTATAATATTTGGAGTCGATGACATTACATGTAAGACCATTATTCTCCTCAGGCTGATGTTTGTCAAATTGGAGGAGTATGCTATTCCGATGGTGCCTTCAATCCTAAAGATCCTGAATTGGTTTGCCAGGTCATCTACTCAGTCGATGATTGGACCAGGATCACAGGTAATATAATGACTACTGCTGACTCTCTCTCTCTCTCTCTCTCTCTCTCTCTCTCTCTCTCTCTCTCTCTCTCTCTCTCTCTCTCTCCATCTATCTATCTATCTATCTATCTATCTATCTATCTATCTATCTATCTATCTATCTATCTATCTATCTATCTATCTATCTATATCTCTCTCTATCTATCTATATCTCTCTCAATATCTCTTCCCCATCCATCCATCACTTCTTTCCCACTCTCTCTATCCGCTCAAACACCACCAACCAGCTCCCTCTGTTTTCTTTATGTGTTTATAATCTCCTTCTTCTCTTAATATAATTGCTATGCTCTTTTTATCAAACTTTAGTATCATGATTAAAAACTGCTCAATATATTATAATGTAACATCTACATTTTGTAGGGGACAAATTGTTTTTATGGGTCAGGCATTACCTAAAGAAGTCGGATTTTAGGCAAGAAACTTAGCCTCCTATTATTAACTTTGTTACCATGTATTGCGGCTTATAAAAATCCTCGAGGAGATGATTATATGAAATTTATTTATTATTAAAAATCTTTATAAATGCTTCAAGCCTATCACCGATCAAAAGTTCACTCTTTTTACTTTTTCCAATAATAGCCACCAACATTGAAGATATTCTTATTATCTTCAACTCAATCATTGGCAACACCCTCCTGACATCTGTGGGTAATTTCACCCTCACTGGGAAAGCCAATATAACTCTGAACAGCAGAGACAAATACAGTCTCCAGCTTTTGGGCAATGGCGGTTTTGATCTCGGCTCAGTGGCAACTCCCTGTCTCAACGATCTGGAAAAGTGTCCTCTTGGTATCACTTTGAGCTTCCATCTTAAATTTACAACATTGGTAGAAAATGGGTACTTATTTACAAGTTGTGGAGACCAAAAGGATTCATCAGGCATTTCTATTTACTACAAGAAGAAGAAGATCTATTTCACCTTCACAACGACTACTTTAGAATGGAAGGTGTATGTACGTGACATTGATACCACCAGTTTCCACGACTACAGTGTTACATGGAGCTCACAGGCCGGGTTAAAGGTAGGCAAATGGATATAAACTTTTTTTTTTCTATAACTTTTTTGGAGGGCGTGTTACTTGAAACATATAATGATAATATAGAATATTATTCTTACTTAAAACTTCACGAATATTACAAGAGCGCTCAACGACATCATGACAAATAATAATTATTTAAGGAATAAATCTTTGTCCGTCATAAAAATTTTTGAATGAAAATAAAGTGTTATGTTTTGAAGAGACTCTTTAGTACTTTGCCAGTAATGAGGCCTTTTGCTATTATTTTTTATTTGTTTAATTCCTTATAAGGTTTATATAGATCAAGAACTTGTCAAAGAAAAAGAAAAGGCCAAAAGACGAAAGCATCCAGTAAGAACTAGGAGACAGTGTCAGTTCAATACCGGACAACCGGAGCAAGGAACAGTCTACTCGCGATTTGAAATTGACATAATCCATATCATCTTTGGTCAACGGGACTTGATCACTGACGTTGGAGTTGTGCCAGGTAAGATAAAAAACAACACTGTTGCAGCAATTTTTTTTGTAGTATTCCAGTTTTTTATATATCCTTTTATATATTTAACAGCTTAATTAAAAAATAATTTGCTCCACCATTCTTAGATGCAATATAGAAAGATCTTGAACACATACACGAATAATCCTTGCTGTCTAAGTGGGCAAATTACCAATGTTATTAATGAACTAAGAAATCTTGGTGCTTGAATCATTCTATTTAGATTATATTGCATTGCATTTGAAAAATAATTGATTTCATGTTTTGTATTTGATCGAACATCAAGGCATTGGGATTAACACAGATAAAACGATAGAATGCATAAAATGTTACGAAAAGATCAATTAAAATGTTATAATTAATTTCATCTTTTCATTTGTTTAACCCTAAAATGCTTGTGAGGTTTGCTTTATGGGTCTTAATGCACTTATTGTAGCTGCAGGTCATCTCAACATTATACTCACCCTATCAATATTTAATTGATAATTATTTAGGCTTGGGAACAATGTTTTTTTTTAATTTGGGATTTCCTCCTAAAATTTTCAATATTTGAATTTTGTTGATTTTTTAACCTCAGGATTCCCAACATTGTTGAAGAAGCCAGAACTGAAAATACGTCTGGATAACGAAAGCATTGGATTCTCTTGTCAATTTGAGCCTCTGGCTAAGGAAGATTTATTCTATTTTATCTCGTTCCTAAAGAACGACAAGGTGGTGGTTTCAAATAAACCCAACATCACATCTCCTGTAATGACTGAACAGGAACTTGGTGACCTGGAATACAATGACAAGGTTTGTTAAACGTAAACTTGATAAATGATTATTTATCTTTTACTCAAACTATAGGTCAAAGCTGGAAAAATAAATATGTGAAGTTCAGAATTCTTATTCTATTCCGAATCTTTTAGCCTGAATTATTAGTTTTCATTTTTTGATCAGTGGCTTGATGAACAAAGTCTAAAATAAAAAGTTGGCAAGTCATTATTATTAATGAAGTTGTATTTGTCCATACTTAAAAGATTATTATGACCAGTAATACCCAAGGATACTTTGGAAAAAATTGACTATTTTGCTGAGTATGTTTAGATAATTGATTAATCCCAAAATGTTCATAATGTTTTTTATTTAAGTTCATTAATTTTTCTCGATAAATTTAAAACAATAGATTCTAATTTTAAGACATCATTTCAGTTGTTGATATACAATACTACAGTTTTTGAAAGTTATTTATAAAATGCCACACAAAAAACACGTGCCCTATGAATATATATAATAAGTATTGATCAAGACTTCTATTTGCAAAATATTTTTTCTCAGCTTTCATGTTCCGTCCAAGTCTGTAACCGAGTCGGTTGTGCACAGTCAAGAGGTGAACCTACTGATAGCGGATACATCCATGTCAAGATGGAGGTAAACTTTTTAATTAAAAAAGAATGAAACAAAATATCTTATTTTATCAAGCATGTCAGAATAGGTATAATATACGATGATATTGTAAAGTCACCAGACATCCTTTAAAGAGAAAAAGGCAATTTGGCTTATCTAGAAATGGTATTATTTAAATATCTGGAAATATCAATGAATATCATCCTCGTGCCATTTCCTTCTACAGTTTGTCAATTTTTCTGTAGATAACATTACTGCCGTACTCTGAAAAACACATTAACAATTTTGGCCATAAAAAACTTCAATTATCTATCTATGAAAATCAACCTCATCTGTTACAAACCCTTGAAGTTCCAGGCTTAAGGAGTTTTAATAAGATGAGGGTCATTTGAACCGATCCATATTTGAAGGATGAGTTTTCAGCCAACATTTTAAAAACTTGTTTTTTCCAGACTACAGCAGATTACTAGTCATGTGAAATCCTCTTAATTACTATAAAAGGTTTCTTTATGTTTATCATTTTAGAATATAATCTCTAACCATTCAATACGCTTGCTTGAAAAAATAATTAGAAAGTCAAGAGTTGAAAATTTAAGTCTAGATTTATTTACTAAATTATTATAGTTAAATAAATTTCTTTAAAAATATGATTTTCTTTTTGCTCTGACCAGCTGACTACCAAGAAACTTACCATAGATGAGGGAGAAACTGGTATCATTTATGTGAAATCATATGTGCCTCCCCGCCTTTTCTGTCCACTTGGTGCAAGAGATAATTGCGACATTCGTATAAGAACTGAAATCAAGGCAGTCTCCGAAAACCGATGTCCTGATGCAAGAGCCATTCCACAGGTGGGGGTTTTAATTTGAATTCAATCTCTCTATGAAGACATTATGAGATTTTTTTCTGATCATTTTCTCTTAGAAGGGTTTGCTTGTAATGAAATTGAATCCAAAACGTTCAACACTAATTACTAAATAATCATCATGACTCCAGTTTGTTTCATTGACTTCAATATCTGTTGTACAAGTTTTACAACTATAGACAATCATGTATATATTTTTCCTTTCAAACATTGCATCGTGGCCGGTATTTTGATAGTTTAGTTTAAAATTTTTGAATTGTTAATTACGCAGGCTGTGGTGGTTTGGGGCGAGGAACACCACGATAAACCTTTCTGTGGCATACATGTACCGTCGTTGAAATGGAAAGAGATGCAGACAGTGCTCATTAAGGGAGTGTCGGATGGTGTAAAAGATGGAGAAAGCAAGAGATCTATCAGGATAACGGCCACTTTTAACTCAACCACCACATTATTTGATGATAAACAAGACTTGGGATGGGTTCAGGTATGATTTTTGTATTTCTTTTTGCTATGCAAAATTAATTTTGAAATTAACTATTTCATTATTGGCAATTTACGTCTCAATCAAAAGTCTATGACTGCATTCCTGCACTGTACGCACCACCTACAATGAGAAAGGTTTTTAAATAAAACAATCTGACAGCTTTTGCGTTAAAAAAAAAGCGACTGGTGTGGTCCATATTTTTAATGATGATTTCTTCGCTGATCAATATGTTAGAAGCTTTCAAATATACTTTGGATGTTAAGTAATCCGTCATTGAATCAACTATATTAATGCTTGGTCATTAATGGAATATAGGTTAGACATTTTTTAAAATTTGTATTTGCTTCAACAGTCATCATGATGGAAGACTTAGAAAATTTACATTAAAGATTTTCATTCATTTTCATCACAAATTTTCGTTTGCTACGTTTCTGAAAACTTGTTTTAAATAAGTTTTTATGCTTTACTTTTCAAACAGTTGGCAGTGAAGGATAAAGATCAAACCAAAACTTGTAGTTCCCAGAATGATCCTCACATGACAACATTTGATGGGAAGTAAGTGTCGGAGATTTTCATTGTGTTTAAAAATACTTCAAAAAAGAAATAGAAATTATTAGCTCATGTTCAAAGTTACACCGCGTGCAAGAAGCTTTACAAATTCTCAGCTGGTCATGCGAATATAATATGGGACATAGTTCAATTCCAGACAGCCCATGTCCCCATATAAGGTGCTATCCATTTTATTAATAGATATCATTGGCCACTGGGTAAACATGCACAACTGAATAAGTATGACATGCGTAAAAATTACTGCTAAACCCAGAACATAACCCAGGGGCCAAAATGTTGCAATCATATTCAAACACCTCCGTCCAAGCATGATCCAGTTTAAATCAAACTTCCGTTGATCTCATGACGTAAAGAATCACAAAACATACACAGTCTCTTGATTGTATCCTCCCCTAACATTCTGTGCATTTATAATTTTTACAGCCGAAATAAATTATTGTAATTTCATTCAGTACAAATAAAGCCCAACCCCTTATTGTTTATCCTACTGATATGCTCTCAAATAGATAGTCTGCCTTTTACCTATCTTGAAATAAAAAACAAACAATGTGTCTTTATAGATGTTTATGTTTTTGAACTTTAGTAATGGATATGGAACTAAGATGTAGAATGTCACTGAACACTATTTTGGAGATATTATTAAGTTACTATCATATTTCACAGGACATATAACAACTACTTTGAAGGAGAGTTCATTCTGTACAGGCATACACAACTACCATATGAGGTGAGAAATGCTGAAATATCTTTTTTTTTTAGAAAAACAGAAGCTACTACTACTACTACTACTACTACTACTACTACTACTACTACTACTACTACTACTACTACTAAAAAAACCCCAAAAACGAGCTTTTATATAGCGCAATATCCGCTAAACGTGCTCAAAGAGCTTTACAAAGGGTCGCTGGGCAACGGCAACACGTAACATGTAGAACGAGACATGACAATTTTTTTCGGACAGATACAACGCCGTTAAAGGCCATGTACTCATTTTGCACCTGAGTACAGTGAGAGAATGTGAGTAAAGAGCCTTTTCCAAGGACTCAACTATGCGACGAGCGAGGCTCGAATCCAGGACCTTCCGATCCGAAAGCGATTCTCATACCACTAGACCACATAGCCCCACTACTAGTACTACTAATACTACTACTACGACTACTACTACTACTACTACTACTACTACTACTACTACTACTACTACTACTACTACTACTACTGCTACTGCTACTGCTGATGCACATGTTGCTGTTCCCACGACGGCTGCTGCCTCTGCCATACATACCAAAATCATTTCTTCTGCTATGATGGAAATAAACATTGTATAATGTATTACTAACAATAAATATATGTCGTACACCAGGTTCACACATTCTACAAATCTTGCAATGGAAAGGCATCTTGTAATTGCGGTGTTGCTGTAAGAGTTGATGATGACGTCGTTGTCATGGAAAGGTGCTCGACACGACGACAAGGAAAAGTCATGAAGCCTTTTGACATAAGACTTCATAGAAATGGACCAATCGAAAAAGGCCTGCGTGTTTACAAGTACAAGAATGACAAGTATCATGTGAGTTTGCTTTGTTAAGTCTTCACAGAAAAGTTATATGTGACCACAGCTTCCCAAACCGGTAATATGTTGGGGTGAACCGTTTGTCAAAAAGTGATTTTAAAGCCAAAATGATCAGAAATGTGAAATTTTGGTTTTTTAAATCACTTTCAGAAACTCTATTTGATAGGAACTCAGCAAAAATTAATGTCTTTCCAATTTTCAAATCCTACCCTAACTATATCTGATTCTGATATTTCTATTTCTGAAAAGGCTAAAAATTTAGGTGTCATTCTGGATAGTTCTTTGTCTATGGATCAGCATATAATCAATAATGTGAAAATGATGTACTATGAGCTCCGCAGAATATCACAGATGAGATCGTTTTTACCTTTCAACACCTTGAAGATAATTGTCTCTGCATTGGTCTTGTCACGTTTTGTCTACTGCAATTCACTGCTAGCTGGTCCAACAATCACAAGAGAGTACAGAATTGTGCGGCTAGGTTAGTCCTGGGAAAATCTCATTACGATGATACAAAGGACATGCTTCGAATCCTCCACTGGCTGCCAGTCCGGGCTAGAATCGAATTTAAAATAGCCCTTATCTGCTTTGATGTATTTGAGTCTACTGTCCCTCTCTACATTTAACACTTACTCCAACCATACGTACCTCTGAGAAATCTTCGATCCCACGATTCAAAATTGTTAGCATCTCCTAAAACTAAACTTAAGTGTTTTGGTGATAGGTCTCTTATGAAATTCGGACCCACGATTTGGAATGATCTCCCTCAATCTGTGAGATTTTTGAGCTCAATAGACATTTTCAAAAAAGCCACGAAAACATATCTTTTCAGAAAATATTTACTGAATTGAATTTTAATTGTATTCTAATTGAAATTTATATTGATGATGTTTTGATGCCCTTTTATGCTCTTAATTGTTTTGATACTTTGGTTGAATTGCATTTGAATTTTTTAAAGCGCTTTGAGGTGTCGACGAAAGGCGCTATATAAATATGCTTATTATTATTATTATTATTATTATTATTATTATTATTATTATTATTATTATTATTATTATTATTATTATTATTATTATTATTATTATTATTATTTTTATTTCTCTCAATAAAATATATAACGTTAAACCTAAGTTTCTTACTTTTATTGTAAATTCGATTTTGAGCAACTGAGTAACTCCGACATAATGTCTTTTTGAATATGTATATGAGTAAAGTAGAGATTTCATTTAAAAACATTATCACTGAAAACTTAAATGTCCATACCAGTGGATTTTGCATTTGTTAATGACTCCATCTAGAGTTATATTGTGTCAATCTTTCATTATTAAATTATATGTTTTTGAAGAGATCAAAAGTATAAAAGCCACAGCTCTCTCTCTCTCTCTCTCTCTCTCTCTCTCTCTCTCTCTCTCTCTCTCTCTCTCTCTGTGTTTATCCCTCTACACGTCTGAAGTTGAGAGAATTGAATTGAAATTTAATACTATGTGATTGTTTTGTATTTATCACAGATCTACTTGCCAAATGGAGATGTGGTATACGTTAGTGTACAGAAAGGAAACAAGGCAGAGTTCATCAATGTATGGATGAAAGCATCTGGATCCAGTTTTGGATATACATCAGGTACAGTACACTACAGATTAGAATTTTGTAAGCAGGCTTAAACAGGAATAATACTAGTTAACTATGTTTTAGACTACTTAAAATGATAATCAACACATATAATCCCATAATGATGAGTAATATTATAGAAATAAATTCAATAGTGGTGATGGTTATTGATACACGCGAGTCCGATTAATATTTTAACTATGTATTCAGCTATTAAAACATATATAGATAAAACCAGCCCCCCCCCACCTCCCCCAATAAAAAGTCCACATTGAAAATGTGTATCTAGTTTAAGTTTTATGTGACGACTAAAGATATGCCCGTGCAGTCACAGTTTGCGACGCAAATGACCTAGGGCGAGGTTCTTGCTTAAGTCCACATATAGCGGTGGCAAGGTTACCTCCAGGGTACAAAATGGAGATTATTCCATTATGCCACACTGGCCCATGGTATGATAAGAAATTGTTACACCATTGTTTATCTTGTAAAAATACCAACCCCCAGACAAATGAAAATTATGAAAACGGGAAAAGATCCTAAGTTTTTTAAGCTAATACTTAGTATGAAAATGAATCATGTCATCAAACCAAAATGTCCTCCTGATATAGATATATACCTTTAGCCACTGTATGATATCATGTCATCAAAAGATGTTAAAATGAGTCATTGCTTTTCTGATTCCTTGCATTTGAAATAATGCAAATCAATCCTGATTTAAGCCTTAAACATCACAAAACCCACTTTAACTTTATTTCAAACCATGCATGTAGGTCTGTGCGGAGTATTTGATGGAGATCGTGACAATGACCTGATGCGTTCAGATGGGCGATTGTCTAATGAAACTGGACGTCCAGACCAATTTAGTTTGACTTGGAGGTAAGATTCATTTCTTGTCCGTTTACATTGTTATCCAATTCAAAATACCACGTTTTTCCGAAGAGGTATTGTGTATAATATAAGATTCTAAATGATGCATTGTATTATTAAAATATGATAATTTTTACAAGGGTTAAAGTGTTGATCTCTTGATCTCTTCGAAAACTCTTACGTATAATTTTATGAATAGTTATTTGTTGTTTTGTTTTATAGTTTTGTTGTTTCTTTTGATTCATCTTAAAATCCTCTGCAGTTAGGCTTTGTATCGTGCTAAACAAAATAGTGTGACTATACCGTGGTCCAACTGAAAATGTTGCTATGTCAATCATGCAGAGTGGAAGAGAAAGACACCATCTTTAACGGATTCTGTGGAAGGGTTACAGATATTGATGACATCATGACTGGTGCATATTATTGCGAATGCTCATCTGATGGCACTAGCGATGGGTGTGGTCAAAGACGTGATGTATTCCAGTGTGAGAGAGACGATGAGGATGTCAGTGATAGCAGGAAGGACAAGGGCAGAAGTGATGAGGGTGGCAAGAGAAAGAAGAGAGGTAGCAAAAAAGGTAAATGCAGTTCATTAAATAATTTCATCTGCTTAATATCAATTTGTAGATATGATTACAACTTACTTCCTTTTAATTCAAAGGCAAAGATGGAAGACTTAACTCAATGTTTGTCGATGTTGCTGGCTCTTGTTAGTTCTTAAAAGAACCTAAATGATTATATAAAACTAAAAAAATTCAATAATTAATTTTTCCATAACTTTTCAACTAATTTTAAAAAATAATCTTATTGTTTATCTATTTATTTTGTCAATACCATCAACAATTATACAAAGATAATTTGAATATGAAATTGCGATACTATATGATTGAAGATAAAAAAGAGATTGAGTGAGGCCAAATAAATATTTAGTTGAATCAATTGTTGAAACGATTTATTACAAATTCATTTACAACATTACTTCATTATAACTGGTCATAATGTGTTGTTGTATTATTCCGCGTCAGACTTTGATCTGTGAATTGATTGAATGCTTACTTATATAGAATTGTTTCAAATGTAATATGTTGACTAACATTCCAGGAAAAGACATGACGGAGTCCTTATTTGATGCAAGTCCAGATACTCCCTTATATTGCACATCAACTGAACCTTTAGAGAAATTTGAATACAATGAAACATATACCTATGAGGTAAGTGTTCCTTAGAATATCTGGTTGCGACAGCAAAAAAATGCTGATGTGTGATGATGATGATGATGATAATGATGATGATGATGATAATGATGATAGTGAAACTGATTATAATGATTATGATATAGATTATAAAGCTTAGATAATTTCGTTGCATGATTCCCGTCTTATAAATAAAGTCATGCAATGTTTAACGTGGATTTGACTGATGGTGACAACAATTGCAAAGAAAAAAAAAGTCTGATTTTTGTGTTATCCTTGGATAAGTCACTTTACAAACCTTACTCCAATTGGCTCGGCTATAAATGAGTACTTTTCGTAGTGATGAATATTGTAAGAGCACAAGTATAAAAAGGGAATCTAATAGGTGATTTGAAATATATTAGATAGAAATTCTGTTCTATTTGG
>NC_088361.1:25517529-25540029 GCF_034508935.2 Berghia stephanieae | reverse complement strand
ATTTGGAACTTCCACCCGCATCAGAGTGTCTTTTTGACATCGATACGTGCCAGCTTGGATTGACACTGAAGACGCGTGTGAAGATTGTGAAGGTTGATGAAGGTATGAATATGTTTTTGTTTTCATTTCTAAAAATATTATATCTCTGTTGAAGTATATTGTATGATTGAGAACAAAAAGATAATATTTGTGAATTTATAGTAATTACTTGATATAGAGATTTGATAACGAAACGATGTAACTTAGGATCAAAAAATTCCTGGAATTCTAAGCCAAATTGAATTTTAAATGATGCTTACCTACAGACACTGACTATTTTTGGTAGGATCAGGATATATTTATCAATGTAATATGTGGTCTGTAAATCTGCATATACTGAGAGATATATAAATATTATGAAACACACCAGCCATGAATTACAATTTTAATTTCATATTCCAAGTTTTCCTGATTCAATTTTACTCTTAAAACTACAACAAGAAAGATAAATAAATAAATAACTGTAAAAATAGGCAACACTGCTTTTTTTCAACCATTGAAAAAGGACACATCAACATGTTAACATCATTATGAAAATATTACAATGTTTACATTTATATTCTGGCATGAACATTTAAAATAGTGCATTTTTTTGTAACCAAATTTACTAAGATTGGAGCTGAACACTCTGGCAACCCTTAATATGGTAAAAGTTTAGCATTAAGTGTATCTCATTACATCAACGTTTAATACAGGCATGGTTATATTTGGAAGTGGTGCTGAAGACCCTGGTCGTTATGGTATTGCCATGTGGATTACTAAAGGCCGTCTTTACACAAGGATTTCCACAAGGACCAAAGAATGGACCGTATCTACAGTCAAATACACTACTGGCAGTTTTATGGAAATCTCACTCTCGTGGAGTGCACAATCTGGTAAGTTCTGAAAACTAAATTCAGATTTTAGTGTTATGCAATGTGTTTTCTCGTAATAAGGCGGTTTACGCGATGATATCAGATGAGACTGTAAGGATTCTTATAAAAAAGAAAACAATTGGATATCATTATTGCTCAATGTGTGCATATCAGACGGCGCTCTCCGAACCACGACCCTCTCCATTTAAACAATAAATTATTATAATATATCTTAAACAGCATAAAAGTTGGATTCAAACCAGTTTGCCGTGGATAAAAGAAACTATATCATCATGCTATAATGACACACTCCATTGTTTGACACTTAGTTACACCAAGGTATTACTGTGTAGGAGGATGGAAAAGTATTTGATATAATTTTACTATTATGTATATCGAAATGCACATTTTTTTCCTTTGAAAACTGCAGATTATCACAGTGTTCTTCCTTCCCCATCCCAAATTCCAGACCCAGCAATCACCTAATATTAATCCATGTATTATTTATTTGTTTTACTTTGATAAATTAAACAGGTTTGGCATTACTCATTGATGACAAGGAATATCGAGTCGACTCGCCTGTGATCCGAAAACAAAACGTAGAGACCAGTACAAACATCACCATTGGTAGGGGTGTGGCACCTGGCTCTTTTGCCAATGTTGTGTTGGATGGTTTTGATATCGTCACTTGCACAGAGGACACTGCTAACAAGCTTAATTTCACTCTCAGTAAGTGTTTTTTTCCTCTCTCGCACTGTACATAGCGTTATCTTACCCTACGGAGAGTTAAATACCTTTGTACTGAATTTACTACTTGGCCCAGACATACTCATCTGCTGGAGTGATGCAGCTTATCGCAGTGAAAGGCAAAAGTCTTTTAAATAATGGGCAAACGCCCAACAACATAAATATGTTTACTTCGTTGGATTTTATTTTTACTCTGCATCATTTAATTTATTCAGAGACCAAATAATAAATTGATTTCACTATTTAAATACCTACTTAGTTTTGAGATAAAATACGTTCTGATATTTCTGTGATGGATAAATACATCCCCGTGGATTAAATTCTAAATGGACAGTCACATTAACTTTAGTATATTTTTTATTTTTTTTTAGTCATTCCGACATTTGAAGAGGAACCAGAAATTGAAGTGATGATTAAAAATGCCACCGCTCCTGTCAGTTTTGAGTGTTCATTTGAAGCCATCGAGCCACAGGAGAATGAACATTATGAGTACACCGTGTCTTGGTACCTCAATGATATGGTGATATCGGATGACAACATTGGAAATAAAACTAAATCTGTATTGATGGAAGATTCCCTTGGTACTCTCAGCTACGGTGACAAGGTAACGTTTAATGTGCATAGCATCTTCAAACTTTAACACATAACGTAAAAATAAGTGTACCGTAATTTAAACCTTCTTCAATCGTCATTAAATATTATATATGAAATGGTTATAGGATATGTATAGTTAAAATTATGAGAGCACTGGTCCACTATCTTGCTATGATGAGTTCTAATGGAATTGAACTATCATATTTGATTTTGTAGTCATTGATGCTTAGTGTAAAAATGCTAATAGTCATAATGATTAGTTTTAACATGTAATAGACTCAATACTTGACTATCTAATTATGAATGGATCCAAAATTATCAAAAATAATTTAGATTTACTCTTTGACCAAGTAGGTATGCCTAAAGTTGAGTAGAATTATCGTATATTGAAGTGGTATGTTTTTTGTGTTGTTTTGTGAAGGTTTGACGTCATACTTAAATAGTGTCTTTAAAAAAAAAGAACAAATGACAATTATTAAGACTCATTCACCCACATTACTGGAACCAGCTTTAGTGACCTTATCTTAATTGAGCAAACTGGCCAACGGAAAGATTAACTATAGGCATTAATATAGTTTCGTAAGTTTTCATCTATAATTGTATTAGTAATCCTTCTACAGGCCATACGATTACTAAGAAAACCATTTAATTGAAGCTACATTTATTGATTAGCAAAAGCATTGTTTAAAAGATTACCATTTTAAATGCCTTTACTATTTTAGTTAGACGTATTTTTACCTATCTTCATACAGTAAAGTATTATGAAGTTTGAACATTACATATTCCATTGAATCCTGTTAGAACCGATATCATCAAATTATTTTCCTCTAAACAGATCCACTGTGGGGTTTCAGCTTGTGTCAAAGGCAACTGCAACGACACCCAAGGACCCGAAAGAACTAGTGAAAACATCGTTGCAGAACTAATGGTACATGAAAACCATCTTTGAAATAGTATTGTTTTTCATATTTGATTCTTTTGGCGGTTAGTTTAATATATATATATATATATATATATATATATATATATATATATATATATATATATATATATATATATATATATATGTGTGTATGTGTGTGTGTGTGTGTGTATGTGAGTGTGTGTCTGTGTGTGTGTGTCAAGCATACATAAGTTAAAAAAGCTATGGACATGTTAAAGTTTCTAATCTTATAGATACTTTTAATTCTGTTTTGTGACTTAGAAAGCGGAATATACAACAAAACATTATTTTTGATATATAGTATATAGATTTTAGTCATTTGAATTCAGTTGTGTAATAGCTGTCATTTTGCGACAATTTTATCATCATCAGGTTAAGGAAAAGAGAATTGTCGTTGTAGAAGGCATTGGTTCATCAGTGATCACAGTACATGCCAAGCTACCGCCTCGTATGTTCTGCAATGGCACTGAGTGTACATGGAAACTAAGTGTTGTTTATGAGGATGAGGGGCGAGCTCTGAACGTAAGGAAAATGTTTATATTCAACTTTACTCCCAAAAAAATGTAATGCCCATTATGTGTCGCAAGTGCTAACTTCAGCTTAGAGAATGATAAACTAGAAGGATAGAAAAGGGAGAACAGTGACGAGGGGGAAACCGCACAGAAACCCTGGTCAAAGTCTTACTAAACTCCTAGAGATAACAGTAAAAAATGAAATTACGATCTTTTGGACACCAGACGTTATCTTGCCTTTTGAGTCAAAAAGTTTTAAATCACTGCTCTTATATTCTTAACGTATTTGAAAAGAAGCTGCTGTCCAAAAACTTTAATCTGGAAATATGTTCTAAGTCAGCTTTAGACTGTATGTTCTTGCGAATATTTCGATACCCTCTATCTTTAAAATAATGTATCTTTAGTTCTAAGATAGCTGAATTAGACTAAATGCAAAATATTCAGTTAAAAAATTTCATAAAACTTAACCTCTATTTCACCAAACATGGCATTTTAGAACCTTTGAAAAGGAAATTCTAAGCTGCCCCTAACTTTTCTTTTTACAAAGGACCGTAAAACACATTGTCTCTCTCCTCTGACAGCCCAGTCAGCAAACATCATTGTACTCAGTGTTCTCTAACCATAATTCCAAGTTTTATGCATTCATTAATTTATCAAGTTGTAATATTTAATATTTTGTCGAGGTTTTGCTTTTGAATTTGATGTTTAACTTCATGTTTTGTTTAACCTCTCAAAAAGAAATTAATGTTTTAGTGAATTATAAAATTCAATAAAAATGTTGTTTGTGCTTTATGTTTTGATGGCAACGGTTAGTTATGACAAGATATGATGACAGTTTTCAGGCATGATACATTAAGTTAATGCGATATTATTTTATCCATTATTTTTTTTACCAGTCGTCATAACAATTCATTTTCACCTTCTTTCAGTGCTTGGATCAAAGTCACATCCCACAAGCACTCATCATATCAGCTGCCAACGCATCCGAGGCCCACTGTGGTGTAATGATGACTTCCATGACCTGGTTGTCAGGGGTCAAAATTCAAGTCGAGGCTGGTATGGACGGTCTCAAGGATCGCACACGGAGAGTCAGAATGGAAGTAATGGCCACTTTGGTTGTTGAGACCACCTACAAATATTCAGTGCAAATAGGAGATGTCAAGGTAAGTTTCTGTTTACATGCATTTTCATATTTTTAGTGCAATTAATTTTTAAAAACTTAAGATTTTAGATTTATGGGTACCTTTTCATGACCTTTTTAAAAGGCAAATTCTAACGATTACATATTATGAACATTTTTGTTATGAAAAGACATAAATTAGTTGAAAAACGTCTTTTTGTATACAAGTTGTATGAATTTTATTACATCTAAAGCATAATTCCAGTTTGTTTAAATGCCCTTACAACACCCCTCTCTCCCCCCCCCCCCCCCACACACACACAAACCAATCTTCCATTGAAAATGTTAAATACAGATGTACTAATTAAAATATTCGCTGGATTTTTAAAAATCAAATAAAAGTTTTACTATTTCTCTACAATTTACTGTGTGGTTTATTATTTTAAATAATCCCTTCAAGGTTGAAGTTAAAGACAATGACAAATCTGTGGAGTGCAAGTCGACTGGAGATCCACACATCAATACATTTGATGGCATGTATGTAGCATTGTTATCTAATAGTATTAATAAATAAAATATGTACATTATTGACGTCAAAGAGACCATTCTTTTATTATGTGTTTTTTTTTATTAGCATTAACATCCAAAACTTACCATTTCATTTTCAAACGATAGTTTTGAAATACTATCTTACAACTAATCATAGATGTCAATGTCAGATTGAAATTTATATCAAAACTAATAAACATCTACAACAGATCTCTATGACACATTTAGATAATATAGAGATAATGACTTCAACTTCAAATCAACTGCACCATCATTACGCTCATTTCATTCATGAACGTACTCCCATAAACGTGGCTGAATATGCACATTCTGTTTATCTACAGGTTCTTCAACAACTACTTGGAGGGAGAATTCTACTTGTATAGACACACCGTCATGGACTATGAAGTGCGCGTGTTCTTGAGACGTTGTGTAAATCAAGCCTCATGCATATGCGCTGTGGCTGTGAGAGTTGAAGATGACGTCATTGTTTTGGACAAGTGTGGCCCTACATCCGGTGTAAAGGACAAAAAAGAACCAATGAGCATTCAAATGTTTTTGAATGGCGAAATTTCCGACAGGTTGCAAGTTTCTAGAGTAACGGACAGAACTATCAGGGTTAGTATTTTATAAATAGCACATCAATGTTTTTATTTCAACCAAAGCTTGTAGATGTGTTATTTTCTCAAGCTACTGCAAACATTAAAAATGCATGAAAATAAATTTGAAATGTTATTATTCTGAACAATGTGCTACTTGATGTTTACATTTACCAATTCTTAGAGCCACATGTCAGTTTTCGTAGTTAATGGATATTTTTGACAATGTTCAAGCATATGCCTATATCACTACAAATTATCAAAACTTATCAGTTGTAACAAATTAGTACAAGAAGTTATAAAACCTACAAGAAATGAAATCACAAAAGTAATTTTCCTCCCATGTTTTTAGCTTTATTTGGGAAAAAGGAATTTTCAGAAGAAAGAGAGAAAAAAAAATCACACTCTCATGTTATAAACAACAATCTTATTGAAAGATACACATATGCTAATAATTTCAAAAACAGGGTGTCACCAATTAACAACTTCTGACTGATCATCACATTTTCTGTTCCAGGTGACCTTACCTAGTGGCACGACTGTAGTTGTCAAAGAATCAAAAGTCAAGGGATACCTGGATACCTATGTGAGGCCATCATTAATGGACTTGAAAAAAGTAACTGGACTGTGTGGAAATTATGATGGAGACAAAGAAAATGACAGAATACTGGATAGCACAGGACTGAAAGGAACTGACATTGAACTCTCTGCTGAATGGAAGTAATATATCATTATGTATAATTGTTTTGAATAATGGATTATCAAATCATGCGTTACAAATAATGTACACACATGCTTATGCGAAGAGAGAACAAGTATAGTATAATTCTAATCAGAAAATCATGACAGGGTATTTTATATTGGACGGTGTCTGGAAAGAAAAGATTAGTACTAGTAATATTAGTAGTATTAGTGTTAGTATTATTAGTATAAGTAGTAGTAGTAATAGTAGTAGTAGTAGTAGTAGTAGTAGTAGTAGTAGTAGTAGTAGTAGTAGTAGTAGTAGTAGTAGTAGTAGTAGTAGTAGTAATAGTAGTAGCAGTAGTAGTGGAGTTAACCAATTTTCTATTAGGACATATAGAAAGCAATTCGTTTAAATTTCAGTCAAGCGGGGATTGTTGAAAATTACATTAGCCAAACAAGTACGAGAGAAGTTTGCGCCAAATCGGTATTATGAATGTAGAATTAAAGTGATTGAAAATGTGAATTAATTGTTTTCTGTAATGTTATCAATTGTATTTATTATACAACGTAATGTACACAAATCAACCCAAGTTTCATCCTTTTGACTACAAATGCATTTTTAGCAACTAGTGAGACGGTGGGTCACAACTCTAATTTCAGTTCAATTCCATAATTTAGAACTTCAATATTCAGTGTCAATGTGTCACCGACATAATACCGTATTTAGACGCTGCGCCACAAATAGTTATTTTAATTTTGCAAAAACGACAAAATTATTGATAATTCCTTTCTACCATTCATTTAAACTTTAAATACTACTTTGTCTAGAATAAAAGACCAAGACGAATCCATCTACGGGGGTGTTTGTAGTAGTACAGCTGCTGTGGGAACGTCATCGTCCAAAACGTATTGTGACTGCCAGAAGGATGCCACTCCAGTGTGCAGCAATGATCCCATCAGTTTTGCCTGCACATCACCTAGAAGGAGGGGAAAGAATAAATTCAGGGGTACGATTTATTATGCGCTACTTTATCATTTGTCATAATACAGTTTTACAAAATGTCAATTTGTGACCAATCGACTTGGAAAGGTATTAGGTGGGAATGAACCTGATTTTGAAATGAAATTTCCTACTTAATTTATAAATATTGAGTTAGAATTGATGCCTTTATTGAAGAAATGAGTTTTGTTTCTTTCACTTAAAAACTGAAATCTAATTCAGATCCTTTTGACTTTTAACTCAAATTCATTCTGACATAATACGGTTGGTCAGATATTTCTAATATCATCTTTTCCTCTTGTCCTACGATTTGAGTGACAATGTTTCATTTCATTCTAAAATTTAATTCTTAAGCCATGTTAGTGTTAAATCTGTAATATTCGCGTTTGAATTATAAATGCGAATGAAAAGTACATATTAGAATTGGCAAGCCCAATCTATGTATAGATGATTGTAAGATGTTTTTTCAACGTTTATATCAATACAATATTACTGTCTTTCTTTCAAAATGAATTAAATCCCTTTACAACTGTTTTTGATAGAGATAGATATAATAAAGAGGAAGAATTAATGTGGCTGCGCATTTTGGTAACTCACACTTGTGGATACATTGTGTGTGATCCATTTGAAAGGATTGAAAATTTATCCTGATTTTAGTTTACTTGCGTTTTATATCCAAATCATCCAGGCAAGGACATTACTCAGGAGCTCATAAGTCAATCATCTACCCAGAACCCACCGGATAAGTGTATTACCTCGCAAATACTGATTGTGTTTGAAGCTAATGTGACGTTCGTGCCAAAGGTTTGTGATTGTAATCCACGTCTTTCTTCATTTGTCTCACCTTTTTCATTGTAAAGAAATGAAAACATTTGTTCTCCGTATATCTTGGCTCTTGCCCTCTTATTTGTTTTAAGTTTTCAAGTTTAAAATTATCATTAATTTAGATTTAATTCATTCGACATTGCAATGTCTACTCTTGGCATTAACTTTAATCCATTTGTCTTGCTTCTTATTGAGCACCATGCCTCAATTTACGAAAAAAAAGTGAAATCTTTAAAAAAAGAAAACTTGTTAAGCTGAAATAGGTCAATAAGATATTCCATTTATTTTGTCCCTTGTCAATAATAGAAAATGGAAACGGATCTGATGATGACAAAATAAACATGCCATTAGCGAATATTTCTATGATCTCCTTGTAGTTGAAAATTGTATCTTCTACAAGCAAATCATATTAGTATTGAGCATTCCATCTTTAAAAACATGACTTACATAAAAAATATTGGTTTAAAAATGTCATATTTGATGGCTAATTAGTCAAAGCTGTTTAATGGTAATTTATCAATATCCTCAGCCTCCCACCTGGCCTACCCCAAGCGGCATTACAAATGATATAGCGGTCAAGGCATGCAGAGATACCATTGATGCCGATTCATATGCAGTGACATGCAAGGACATCTTAGAAGATGAGGTCAAGGTTGTGATTGACATATGCGTTGAAGACATCAAGATATCAGACGATATTACTTGGAGTGTGGCTGGTCTTGAAGTGATTCTACATCGTTGTCGGACCGTGATTGAAGTGGACGTCGATCTGTGGGTTAACATCACAGTTAACGGAACTTTAGTCATCCTGCCACCTACAGACCAGTTGAACGTTCTACTTTGTCCTAATAACTGTAGTGGCAATGGACGATGCGATGATTTAGGTGTGTAAATGTTTTTAAATTACAAAATTTATACATATTAATACAGTGCAAAGCAAATATGTCGTTTTGTGAATATGTAAAATTCATGGTGTGAATCAGTCATATAGAACTAACATAACTGTTTTAAAAATACCTAATCATTATCATTAGTTGCATCATAATTAAAAATAAAGCTTCGACTTTTTTTAATGTTTAGTGCATTTGGTTCCTAATTCAAAGGAACATCTGGCATTTGTTTAATGATAATAAGGTCTGAAATTTTATTTCCAGTTTAGGGAGACTAATCTTCTGTTGGTTTTAAATATTTACTTTGACACCGTATCATACACACTTTTTCCGGTTTTTTGTTTTCTTGAATACTATGTTCATCCAGTTGAAAGCATAAGCAACATGTGATACATGATATCGAATGCTGACACATTATAAACAGTTGAGTTTATAGTGCTGTTATAAGATTAGTGCTTTCAGCCATACCAGAAATTTTAATGTCTTTATCCGGAAATAGTACTATTCTGATTGATTTATATTCGAAAGTATAAAATCTGGACGAGGGAAAAAAAGGACAAAGTGAGAAAAAAAAGGCAAGAACTAGCAATATAGCATAATGTCATGAATAGTGAATGTTGTTTTTGTTTTTCAGAAGGATGTGTTTGTAATGCTGGCTTTGGAGGAGAAAGTTGTTCCATCAACATTTTAACACCACCAGTCGTCTACAAACCGGTCAATAATGTTTGTGATTCTAGATTGTTTGATTGCCAAACTGTCAATGTTATCGGAAATGGATTTATCGACTCCCCTGATCTAGTCTGCTATGTCAAGGAAATGCAGGTTAGGGTTCATTGAGATATAAGATGCTTTGTTTGCTTTTGAATTTTACGATTTTTTCAACATTGAATTCAAAACCTTACCCGTTCAAGTTTCAATGATCTCTTGATTGGTCCATTATCATAGACTTTTCATGTGTGAGTTCCAAAAACATTTACATGATTTATTTTAATTAAAAACCATGTCTGACACACGTTTATAATCTTTACTTTACACACACACGCACATACACACACACATACACACACACACACACACATATATATATATATATATATATATATATATATATATATATATATATATATTGATATATATATCAAATACTCTTGTAATGCCTCCATTTTTCATAAGGATAGGCAAACACAAAGAATTTAAGAGGACCATCTTACTTTGTCTTTGATTCTACAGAAATTCGGTACAACCTTTAAGGTTAAAGAAGACAGTTCCTTCGTGGAAGTGACAGCAACATTTGTCAGCTCCCGGGAAGTGGTTTGTACACTCCCATCTCTCGGCATCTACATGGTAGTGGTCAGCAATGTCCGCAATGAAAGCGTGTCCAGCACATTTTTCATATCCGTTTCTTACGACTCAGTCTGCTATAATTGCAGCTCAAGTGGATGCACTTCAAAGGTTTGTATCATTAGTTTGGAATTTATTTTGTCACAGTATGGGGAAAAACACTTTTCTGTTTTGTATTCTTCTTGCTTTTTCTGTGCATATATTGAAAGCATTTTATTAGAAAGAACATCAAAAGAACCCCCATCATTTAAGAATATTTTTTACTTAGTTATCAAAAATTCACAGGCAGAACTATATCTGAAGTAAATTATCTTAAGTCATTTTGAATTCTTGTGGTCGAAACATATATCAAAGAGTTAGTAGTATGTCGTTATTTTTCTTTAGCCCATTTCCACTCAGCAAAGATTTGTTGGGCGGTTATTATATAAAAGCATGTGGAAAGTCTTCTGAAAAAGACACATGTTCTCAGGGGCGGTTGGTCACATTGTATTTAAGGCGGCACAAATCCGAAATACAGAATCAAATTTTATAGGGTTTAGTTAATTTAACTTAATTTGACCTACTTTGTATGTGTGTGTGTGTGTATGTGTGTATGTGTGTGTGTGTGTGTGGAGGGCGGTATTGCAATTGTTTGCATATATGTGCGTGTATTTGTGTGTGCGTGTATGTGTGTGTGTGTGTGTGTGTGTGTGTGTGTGTGTTAGAATATTAACGAGACGTACTCACAAAAGAGCATCAATTATCTTGGACAAAACTTGTCTGGTAACTTTCACCTGTTCATTATAACGACTCACAGACGCAGCATGTCCTGTTTCCAACTGATTTCTTATATCTACAACGTTGAAAAGTTTATATTTAACAGCATCTGTGACATGGCTATTTGATTCAGAATGTTTCTTCAGTGCCTGAGAGATGTGCGCAATATCACTGAATCCTCCTGTTGTCCGTTATAGCATACATCACCAAAAATCAAGCAATAAAAACAATGAAGCGTTTTACGGCTTTCACTGGCAGTAAGCCATTCAACATTTAAAAAATAATCATTATTCAATCGGCGCTGTCTCCTCGGAGTGTTAGAAACTAAGTTAAAATTCACTGGTTTGTGTGGACCTAAATCTTTCACCACTATTTTCTCTTGAGGGGATAAGTGTCGGAATTGATTATCAATTAAAAAATCAACATGATTCATGATTGGTTACAAATTACAGAAATAACTTTTTAAAATAAAATGATTCAAGATAAAAACAGGTAGGTTTCATAAACAATGACAATAGCGATAATACTTTTCTCTGAATACTAACGACTAACGGTATGACAGACAACTTTAGAATAATAGAATTTAAAAATCCACATTTAATTCCAAACGCAAAGCACTTGTTAACTTCACACACAATCAGCGACATCTTTATAATTATACTATTAGGTTAGACAATGCACACAATACAAGTTGAGTAGGGATCGTTGGGAATGTGCGGGGATGAAGGACTCCGTGGGGTCAGGGATTTTTATTTATAGTACCATGGGGCTCTTCTCGGTGCATACTTTGTTTACTGTTCTTTTTTATATTTAATATATATTTAAGCAAAACAAACAATGATAAAATATATATTTATTGCCATTCTCTTCATCCGTATATCTAAGTGAAGCAAAGCCTCTTCTTTCAGTGATAAAACTGATATGGTTTTAATTTATCCCAAGTAGGACCTCAGGGCGTGCATCGCTAGATTGGCCGTCTTGGCCTAATTATTTTAGCATTGAAAGACAATAGTTAGTTGGGGAGGGAGGGTGGAGGGAGATTGGGGAGTAGTAACTAACTTTCTTCAAGGTACAACGGAGTATAGGATAAGGACAGGACGGCCAAACGAAGACTGGCTCATATAAACAAAAAAAACTTCCCCACCACACCACACCCTCCGCTCATTGTCACCCGCGCAGGCAACGGGGGAAAGATGAAACGTGCCGATTTGACGCTACCTTCGCGGAGCGACGCACGAGTCATCAAATATTAAATTCAAAACAAAAAGCAGTATGTGCTAAATTTTTAATTTTATCAATATTGTAAAATTGAAGTTTTTTGTTTGGTTGACATGCTAATCTACGGAAAATATAGGGCGGCACAAAACAACTTCGCTCTATTGACCGACCGCCAGTGCATGTTCTGTTGATATCAACTCAGTCTCCTTTAGAATTATGACTGTAAAGGACTCAATCATAAAAAAAACGACATGTCATCTTTTTTGTCTTTCCTTTGAGGAAAGTACTTTGCAATTAACTCTCATATTACATAAAGGGCTACAAGCTATTTTTGCTGTCCGTTTAACGCTACATAAATGGGATGAATTCTGATTCTATGTGCCTTGTGTGCCTTAAACATTGACAACATGGGAATAATATGAGGTAACGTCTACATATATGCAGGTCTGATAACCGAACGTGATTGTGGGATTGATTTAACACTGAACCATATTTTGTGTTACAACAATGATCTTAAAACAATTTGGGTTATCAGATTTGTAAAAGTGTTCACTTCGATATGAGGCCATCTAGCCCATTTTAAGTCTATTCAATAAATCTAAAAACTGGTGTGATTTTATACAAGCGGCGCATTGTTTATAAATGTATAATATAATATAATATAACACTTCATAAAGTTACTGAATTCCTGCACGAGACTGCAATCTACTAGTGGTCATACTTCTAGAGATCAACTTGTAAAAACTTAGTCATTTATATTTGAATGTTGTATTCTGGAATTGTCTGTTTCATACTTTTATACATTTTGGCAATTTTGTTATTATATGGTTTCCCACAATGAACTCCTCAGGAGGATGTATGTGTAATTGGTGGCGAATGCTACGGCCTGGGCTTTGCTAATATGGACAACGTCTTAGAAGTATGCAAGGACAGCAATGACTCTTGGACTCTTCTTGAAAGTAAGTCAAACTTAATAAAGATTATGTAATTGTCTTGCTTATTTTATGACAACGTTTTTCCAAATGGCGGAAAATTTACTAGGCAAGCAAAGCTATTCATAAATCATTTTATTCTCTGAATCATCACTTACTTTAAAGATAACATAAAGGAAAAAATAGCATATAATAACGTTATCGTTTTGCTCCGTCTCGCAGGAGGTGATATCACAATCACAGAATTCTACTTCATCCAAATTATCATCAACTTGAACATTGTCATAACCACTGAAGGCAATTTTACCATCTTTAACAAACCAAGCCTTGTGAACTTGTTCCCTGATGCTGGTGAGACTGCTATCAGCCTGAATGGAATCGATCAATATGTGGATTTGAGTACCTTGGACCGTACTAGCTGTCTGTGGAATCCTGGCAACTGTAACTTCGGGTTGGCAGTGTCTTTTGGTCTCAAGGTAACTATTCCAATGAGTAAAATGAAGGCATTAACATTGTTATTGAGGAGCAAATTCTATGGATTTTAATGACTTTGCTGTGTAAAAACGCATTTAATACTTTTTAAAAGGCGAAAATATATCTTTTTGATAATTAAAACGTTAAGCACTTGAAAGCGATAATGGGTGGTGCGACACTTTGTGTTCCTGACTATAAAATGTGTTTACAAATTAACAAAGCTGTCAACTAAAGATGTTGTTCACTATTTTATTACATTATGACAACGGTTTTTCAAATGACTGCTTTTCGTTGAAAATGCTTTATAGTAATGTCAATCAGTCATTTGAAGTGTCATGAACTGTGTTAAAAGGCACCAGAGCGCTTTGGCAAGATTTTATCATTAACATCTGATAAAACTAACAGGGTTGACTTTACCTTTCAGTCATTCCTGATAATGAAATATCGGAAACAGAAATTAAATACTTGTCTAATCTTTGGAATGGTATATTTCAGGTGACTACAGTGAAAGAGAATATGTACATCTTCACATGTGGAGGAGATGAACCAGACAGCTATGGCGTATCCATGTACTACAGACGAGGCAAATATTTCCTTACTGTAAGCACACAGACACAGGAATGGACTGTTTACACCAAGAAAATCCAAACAAATGTAGCAGTGAGTTTGGAATACTCATGGAGTCTGCAATCTGGACTTACTCTTTTCCTTGATGGGGCCAATGTTACAAGCACAACCAAATTCATCCGCCGATCAGTTGCCGTACGCTCTAGTTTCAGTTGCTACTTAGGTCGTGGTTTAACCAACTCGAGTGTTTATGCTTCTATTATCATTGAGGGCTGGAAAGTGGTAAATGCTACAAAGGAAATAAGCGAAACTGTAGATGACTTAACTACTACAGAGATGCCGACTACCACAACCGAGGCACCTACCACACAAGAGGTAACAAATGCAACTACTGAAGCACCTGTCACTAACGCAACAACTGAAGCGCCTGTAACAAATGCTACTACGGAAGCACCTGTCACAAATGCTACAACTGAAGGACTTGTTACAAATGCTACCACAGAAGCATCTGTAACGAATGCTACAACGGAAGCGCCTACTACACAAGAGGTAACCAATGCTACAACTGAGGCATCTGTAACAAATGCAACCACTGAAGCGCCTGTGACAAATGCTACAACTGAAGCGCCTACTACACAAGATGTAACGAATGCAACTATTGAGGCACCAGTAACAAATGCGACAACTGAAGCACCTGTGACAAATGCTACAACGGAAGCGCCTACACAAGGTGTAACGAATGAAACTACTGAGGCACCAGCAACAAATGCAACCACTGAAGCACCTGTGACAAATGCTACAACTGAAGCGCCTACTACACAAGATGTAACGAATGCAACTACTGAGGCACCAGCAACAAATGCAACCACTGAGGCGCCTGTGACAAATGCTACAACTGAAGCGCCTACTACACAAGATGTAACGAATGCAACTACTGAGGCACCAGCTACCACAGAAGGTAAGTGTTTTACAATCTGTTTTAAGTGAATGGTGTCCTAAATCATGTCCTGCAGCATTGCAAACCTGTACCTGCAAAAATTATAAATCGTGGATGACAATCAATTAAAAATTTTATTTTGATGATAATTCCCATTCTATTGGCCATTTTGTTTTTCCAAGTTATGCTAAATTGCAAATAGATACATATGCACGTATTCTGCTTACATTCTTAATTATATATATATATATATATAATATATATATATATATATATATATATATATATATAATATATATATATATAATTTTTTTGTTGCTTTTTTATGCCTGCTATTAGTTTAACTGCCTTGCCTTAGTTAGTCCAGTAGTTAGATTTTGAAAATAATAAATAAATGATGTACGATAATAATATATTTTAAAATATCCATAATCGTTTGCTTATAACTGGCTTGGAGATTTCGGCACTAGATTATCAACTGTTTTGGATGTGTGAACTAATTAAAATAATTTAAAATACCATAAATCTAACATATTATGCTAACACGCACTTGGATATGCTTTGTCTCATCAAAATTACCATCCAAAATTGTAGAAGCAACTACGACCACATTAGAACCAAATACCACAACAGAGGAGAGAACGACCACAACTGAAGAAGTAACCACCACAACAGAAGAACTAACCACCACAACAGAAGAACAAACTAACACGACGGAAGAACGACCCACAACAACTGAAGAGCGAACTACCACAACAGAAGGACAAACTACCACAACGGAAGAACCAACTACCACAACTGAAGAACAAACTACCACTACGGAAGAACGACCCATCACAACTGAAGAGCAAACTACTACTACAGAAGAACAAACTACCACAACAAAAGAACCAACTACCACAAGTGAAGAACCAACTACCACAACAGATGAGAAAACTATCACAACCGAAGCACAAACTACTACAACTGAAGGGCGAACTACGACGGCAGAAGAACAAACTACCACAACAGAAGAACCAACTACCACAACTGAAGATAAACTACCACGACCGAGGAGAGAACTACAACCACAGAAAGACAGACCACTACTACGCAAGAGGCAACGACCACTGCTCAGGAACAAACCACTACCATTGAAGAACCAACCACAACCACTTTGGAGACAACAACTACGACACAAGGTATGAACCATATGAAATATGCACTGGTTGGTTCTAGAAACAAAGATTACAATTTACAAACACAGATAGAGCTGGCTATGTTTGAAATGATTTACCTCTTAGATTGCACTATTTTTTACACAAAAGAAATTTAATTTTTTAAAGCAGCTTAAGAATTATATTCTCATATTCAGAGCTTTCTAACATTGTTTTACGATGTTATATTGAATAAGCAAAGCAAATCACATGTCATTTAAGAACAGTATGTGTGCAAGTCAATTGTGTTGTTTTAGGTAATAGCAGAAAAAGAGATACATTTGACATTTTTAAAATATTCATTATCCCTTTATCAAATGCTTTTTTATGCTTACCCCCTTCGTTGCTAATGAAAGCCAGTTAGCCTCAATTCCATTCTTGATCGTGTCAAAGTGACAATCTTTTAAAGTTTTTTTTATTAACATCTGACAACTTTGGTAAAATTTAAGCATAGAAATTATACATAATATTAATAATAATGATAATAATAATAATAATAATAATAATAATAATAATAATAATAATAATAATAATAATAATAATAATAATAATAATATTGATAATAATAATAATAATAATAATAATAATAATAATAATAATAATAATAATAATAATAATAATAATAATAATAATAATAATAATAATAATAATGTACGTGTAAGGTTAATTGCAGTTATTTGAACCAATGTTTAAACTAAAAACAAGTATAATAAAAATTAGTGATATTTGAGTTAAGAAAGGGTTTCTTAAAGGGTACCAAGACCAAGAATGGTGTTAAGGCTTTTTTTTCACATTTTGCTAATGCTTGGCTTGCTAGTCTTTACAATGCTATTTGTAATTTTGCTTTGTGTGATGCAACATTGCTATATATTTGCTTATCACTGCTCAGAAATCATTGTGTTTTTCAACTTAAAACGGTCTTAAGATATATTTGTCGTTTTTTCAAAAAATATGATAGTGGTCTTTAAAATTATTTTTATACATTTAGCCGGCTGATTATTCAAACTTTAACAACTTCCAGCTTGGCACAATTATATCTGAGCAGTGAACTGTACACATTGTGCAAAAATAATATTCTAACGTTTTGAGTACTTTGCTTTACAAAACCACCAAAACTATAACTATAGACACAACCACACCGATTGATGAAGCAACCACAACCACAGAAGCAGAGACCACGACCACAACTATTGAAGCAGCTACAACCACCGAAGAAACCAAAACCACTGAAGCAACCACAACCACAGAGGCAGAGACCACAAGCACAGAAGCAAAGACCACTACCACAAGTCCTATCTTTACTACAACAACTGAAGCAACTACAACCAAAGAGGCAACCACAACCACAGATGATATAACCACTACCACTGAGAAAACAAAAACCACAGAAGAAGTGACTACTGCAACGACCAAGGAGGCGACCACAACCATAGAAGATGCAACCACTACAACTGAAGCAACCGCAACTACTACCATTGAAGTAATAACCACTACAACTAGAGCAACAACATCCACAGAAGCAACCACAACCACAGAGGAAAGCACAGCCCCTACAATTGAAGTTACGACAACCACAGAAGAACCCACTACCACTACTACAGATACCACTAGTGCAAAAGTAACAACCACACCACAAGATACCACCACAACAACAATAACCACTAGCACACAAGCATTAACCACAATACCCACAGAAGCCGCAACAACAACCATTGGGGAAACCGCAACCACAGAACAACAAACCACATCCACAGCACCAACTACATCTACCATCACCACAACGGAAGGTAAACCTATAAATATAGTTAATGTGTATGTCTTCAGCTTAAGAAATTAAATAGACAATTATACACTTTTATTAAAATTCAGTAAATTAAATTTGAACTCACATCACAATACCATTTGACTTAACGTAATGGTTATAAACCTTGGAAAAGCATAATTTAATTTGACAAAGTTGGTTTTACAGCAGACTACCATTTATAATCAGTTCTGTTAAAAGAAATATTTTTAAAGCCAAAACCCTAATCTCCTGCAATCAAGTATTTTTACTATTTGTAAAATCTTCTGTTTATTTGTTAAAGTGTGCTCACAAAATCTCTAACAAAATATTTGCCTCTCTTAAATGCAATGTCCCAGTAACATTGTTTGTTTGTTGGTTTTGGATGATTTCATTAAGAAATGATAAACTTACAAATCTAACTCTGACTGGAATTGACCCAAAAATGAAATCACGATTAATTTTAATAGCCTACTCTCTTAATAGGGACAATGCAATATAGATAGGAAATAAAATTTCAGTTCTTTATAAACGCATTTTTCAATTCACTATTCTTTAGTCTGATTACATTATTTACCCATATTAAAACCCGTCACATATGTTGTGTTCTGTTACTTTTAACCAGTTTAACATCTTAACAATTTTCATCTAATTCTCGTCTCACCACTGTTTTGTTTCTCATTCTTGCTGTTTTTGTCTTTTAAATCTGAAACAAAGACTATCAAAGACCTCTTTTGAAAACAAAAAACCCAGAAAAGACGCGACTATTTTAAGTGGGTTTTGTTTTACAAAACCGGTCACAGATAGATTTCAAATTTTTACAAATGTAAACATATTCTGCAGTTTGTTTGAGCTCTCATCATCTCAAAAAATAGAATAGTGATACAGGAATTCTACATTCACTACCTTTACATTAATGCCTCACGTGTTTGCAGAGCTTTGTAGATTTGACAAGCAGCTGATACAACCATGGTCCGAGTCTTCCAACTTAAAAAATAATCATCTTGTTAGAATCACCTCACAAATGTTTGCCAACATTTAAATATTTGTTCAGTAGCATCTGGAAATAACATGATGCCAAAAGCAATTTGTTTGTTTGTCAGCTTTGTAGATTCGTTAGCAGCAGCTACTTAAGTGATTGAAAACGTCGGCACTTTGAATGATATTTTTATGCTTTCTCAACACAATATAGTTACAAGAGGTCAAACTCCCCGGTTACGTTCTTATTATTTCAAGGAAGCTTACAATTGTATTATTCTGTACGTTAGTATTGATGCTTTATGAAAAAAAAGCAGTAAAAAAAAACAAAAATTATTCCATTACAGTTAAATTAAGTTTGCGATATACGCCTTCTCTTGTAGTCGATTTAATGACTTTTAAATGAGTTTTCAATTTGAAAATTGCTTATTTGCTTACCATCTGCTGATTCATGAAAAAATTATGTATAGACATTTTGAGCAAGAATTTTAAAGTAATTTATAATTCAAGATGAGAGTTAGAAAATTGCTGGAAGAAGTTCACAAGTATTTTTTCATAATTTCGAGCGTCTACTGTGCGCTTCAGATTGTCTGAAGAGGAAAATAAAGATGACCTTGTACACATAAGAAAGGTTTATGAACAAAACAATCCTTATATCGAAAAAAAAGAAAAATCAATGTTACCTTTTATCTATCTCTCTATTCTAAATTACAAAATGTTACACGTTACCCACATTCCTCTTTCACGATTGGATTATAATTTTGAATATAAATTAAACGGCAACCATTTTTAATTTAAATTAACTACTGATGCAGCAGCAGGGTCGACAACTCCCGTGGTATCATCAAATATAACAGAGGCTTCTATGAATATTACTACCCTTGGAGCCACTGCTGAAAAATCGACTGAGACAACAACTGCAGACTTTTACACAAACTCAACAGAAGTGATGAGAGTTAACACTACTGAAGGAGTCATAGAATCAAACAGAACAACAAATGTGCTCAGCACAACTCAGGACTCACTCACTACAATTGACACAATTAACTCTACAGTTGCCACCACAACTGTTAAAGTGTCAGATCTCAACACGACTGCATCTGTGTTTAATACAACTAAGGACTATTTTACAGCCGATGCAAACACTTCTACAACTCTTCTTACCACAGAAGTCGTCGTCACCAATGCTACCACTTCAGATCCAAGAAGTATGTCCTCGACTAGTGTGAGCACTGGGTCTATCAATAGTACGCAATTTGTTACAGAGTCTACTACTCCAAAACAAACAACTAGCGGTACAAGCAACACCACACAAATTGCCACCGACTCCACCACAAAATCAGAAAGCGATTCATCAACCTCTATAGCACCGCCAAGCACTTTGCTCACCACAATTTTAACTACAGAAAATGTTACTGATTCACCTCCCACAGTGCAAAGCACAGCTGAGACAACAAAAGATTCTACAAGTTCCCCTGGAACGTCACAGTCAGTCACAATTATCACTTCAGATACAGTGAGTGAGTCCACCACTACAAGTAGGCAGACGACCATTGATCAAAACGTAGAAACTACGAGCACAACCTCGGGTATGACTGATTCTGTTACCACAACCGTCTCCCCTAACACAACTGCTACATCCGAGAGATCCACAATTTTAACTACAGAAAATGTTACTGACTCACCTCCCACGGTGCAAAGCACAGTTGGAACTACAAAAGATTCTACAAGTTCCCCTGGCACGTCACAGTCAGCCACAATGATCACTTCAGATACAGTGAGTGAGTCCACCACTACAAGTAGGCAGACGACCATTGATCAAAACGTAAAAACCACGAGCACAACTTCAGGTATGACTGATTCTGTTACCACAACCGTCTCTCCTGACACAACTGCTACATCTGAGAGATCCACAATTTTAACTACAGAAAATGTTACTGACTCACCTTCTACAGTGCAAAGCACAGTTGGAACTACAAAAGATTCTACAAGTTCCCATGGCACATCACAGTCAGTAACAGTTATCACTTCAGATACAGTGAGTGAGTCCCCCACTACAAGTAGGCAGACGACCATTGATCAAAATGTAGAAACCACGAGCAAAACTTCGGGTATGACTGATTCTGTTACCACCACCGTCTCCCCTGACACAACTGCTACATCTGAGAGATCCACTCTTGCTTCGACTGTAACGTCACGTAAGCATGTAGACTGAGTAGAAATGTAGTTGTTTGGTATTTTGTGTTAAAGACATGTTCATGGTTCAGATTCTGAATCCCGCCCCCCTTCAACAATTTTTTTATAAAGCAGCATAAATATTGATGCTTTATTGACATAAAAATGTCACCAGCAATGTTAATTTCTCAAAACAAATATTAAAAATCAATCGCCATACTTATTTACAAAGTTCTCGGTCTTGAATTTAGAAATGAGTATATTTTTCTTCAATGAGAGAACATAGTTTATACAATTCACTTCTTTATGTCATTCTCCATGTGTTTGTATTGTTGTGCTTCAAATATTTTCTAAAATGATTGTCTTCTTTCTTCTAAAGTTATGAATCTTACATTCTTTAGTTGATCTCACTTCACTCAATCTAATAATCTAATCATGCATGTGTCTCCATGGCGTTAACAATTATCTAAAACGGGATTA
Source organism: Berghia stephanieae (assembly GCF_034508935.2). Classification (NCBI taxonomy): domain Eukaryota; kingdom Metazoa; phylum Mollusca; class Gastropoda; order Nudibranchia; family Aeolidiidae; genus Berghia; species Berghia stephanieae. Next base: position 25,517,839 of record NC_088361.1, on the reverse strand, counting down.
ACACCCAACAATACCCCTTGCTGCATGATGCCAATCCATTCATTGCTTTATTTTATAAATCAGCCATTTAAAATTGATAAGCATTGCATGCTAAACCTTTCCTTTCCTCTTTATTTCAATTCCAAACCTCCCTACCCCGTTTATCCCCAATTGCTAGAATTACTTCGCCTGATATTTTCAACATAAGTTACTTTAGTATTATTAAAATATGCCCAATTTATATATAAATTTGTGAAAAAAATAATTATTGTTTAAGTTCTGAAGTAATTATCACGAATATCAAAAGCATCATGCAATTAAACCAATTATC
>NC_088361.1:25465029-25515029 GCF_034508935.2 Berghia stephanieae | reverse complement strand
TGTTCAGTAGAGGCATACAACCCATCTCGATGCGGAAATGGTGTCAGTCCAGCCCTGTCCGCTTCTCTGGATCCTTTCAAACCAGTGGTAAGATTAATATGGCAAAAAAATAGAGAGTAAATGTGATCTATTATTTCATTTTGGTATTATTTCTGGTCAAACGAGGAAGAGAAAATTGACTTTTAGTTCGGGAACTATAAAATCGATATGAATTAATTCGCAAGGGCAGTATTTCAAACTTATAAAGTCTCCAATTTTGTCATTCTAAACGTTGACACTAAATTAAATTTTTATAGTCTTGCATACCCTGACAATTACCAAATTGAATCAGTAGGCCTCAAATAAACTTTTTAACGTAAATTAGAAATTCCATTTTTCACCACAATTATAAAGTCTAACGTTATTTTGCCTGCCATTATTTTTCATATTTTTTCCTTCCATATTGTAGTTTTACATTCTGTATTACAGACAACATAGGATTTAATACTTTCTGTAACGAAAGCCAAATTACAAAATGTCATTTTTTCTATTGGTTCTCAAAATAAGACATATTTATATTTCGTCGCTTTTTAAATTATAATTGTCTCTTTTAGGCTCTTTTAAATTATAATTGATAACTGATAGATATATAAAGTAAAGGTCATTTTGTCAGAAATTGAAAAACAAAAGTGTTTTATCAGAGAAATGATAAGCAATGTTCTGCGACATGGAAAAAAATTGATCTCGAATTATTTTGACTTTAAGGTGTCCCTTTCTGATGAATATCACTAATTGTTTTTGAAGCCTTTATTCTTATAATTGTTTGGTAACCCAACATTTTTCAAGACCAGAAATCTCTTTTATGAAGTAAGAATCTTTTGTGGCAATGCCATTTGTTTTGCCTCAGGGATTTATGATACAATGGAAAAAAACAACATTCCCTGAATTTGCTCATTGGAAAAAGTCACACAAAAAAAAAATCATGACAATTTTGTGCGGTTATAGACATTTTTTAATTTATACTAAAAAAGGATAATTGCCACCGGTGTTTAATCTCAGATTGTTCTTGTTATTGCAGGTGACACGGCCTGATGTTCTAACCCTCGAGGAAGGCAAATCAACTGTAACAATTAAGGTTTCTTTTGGTACAATCACCCCTGGACTCTATTGCTTCCTGAAGTATGGAGAGGCTTGTACAGTCACTATTGAAGCACGGACAAACATTGCTGATGGAGAGCTCAAGTACGTGATATGATTAACTTTTTTTTTCATTTTATATATATATACACATACACACACACACACACACATATATATATATATATATATATATATATATATATATATATATATATATATATATATATTTATATATATATATTATTTCCTGAAATAAACAGTTTTGATATGTATGTATGTATGTATTTATGTATGTATGTATGTATGTATGTATGTATGTATGTATGTATGTATGTATGTATTTATGTATGTATGTATGTATGTATGTATGTATGTATGTATGTATGTATGAATGTATGTATATAAATATATAAATATAATTAATATGCATACATACATACATACATACATACATACATACATACATACATACATACATACATACATACATGTACACACCGTATGAACTCACTTCCTGACAAGGATATGATTAAAGGTTATTGTTAATTTGTATGTGATGAGGGAACAATGGCATATTAGTTAATTGGAATTCACGGTAAATTTTTCATACTTTGAAAAAAAAAAGACAACTTATTAAATCATTTTATCTATTTAAAGCCATTGCAATTCTTTTTCAAATTATAACGCACCTTTTGCGATGATACCTTAAAATCTATATTGTTTACTCATATCTTTTTTATTAATATTTCATATCAAACGATTGCAAATTTATCTAGTTGAAAGTGCGGTTTCTTACATCACCATGCTGTCTTCGATCTAATGCCTCTTGTTCTAAAAACGTCATCTGATCCAATACAGAAATGGATTCTTTGCAGGAGATGTTTCATTCCACTTCAACCTGGCATTATATTTCCTCATATTTATCAAGAGAGCAGTTAGTAGCGACAATGTCACTTGGATTTCAACAACCCCGGGCTTGACAATTGTGGCTAAAATTAAATGCTTTACCCGAAGAGATTATTTTTTGCTCCCTTAACCCTAAAAATTTTGTCTGACCATTTTGACTTTAAATCCAATTTACTTCCTCTAGTGCTTCCAATAGAATACCAGATTAACTCGATGATTTATAATTTTTCCAATCAGACTACTTCACTATTACTTCTCTCATGGTAAAAATAGAAATGTCCTGTTAGATTGAAATCGAACCTGCCTGGAGAATTTTAATGAATTGATATTGAACGTATCTTTTAAAACTTCTTCCCTTTCTATAGTAAATGTATCGGCGGTTCCCCAGTTCCAATAGTCGTTGTCAAATCTGTGGCATCTAACGGCCAGAACAAGACCTGTGGTGGGGACCTCCCGTCTGCCGCCTCCAGTGTGGACTTGGTGATGATGGCTGTCAGTGATAGCATCATCCGGCAAGACAAGGCAGTGGAAGTGAGGGTGACCCAGACAGACACCATCACATCAACAAGATCTCAGCCCTTGGATGATGTCTTGGACTCGTTTGAGGTTTGTTTCTCTTTATCAAGTTGGTTGCTGAGTTCAGAATTGTTCATAAAATTGGAGGATGTCGTGGATTCGTTTAAGTTTTTATTTAGTTTTTTTTTACTGCGTTCAGAAGTGTTCATAACAGTGGATGATATTTTGAACTCTAATGTGCTGTTTCAATTTGTTACTGAGTTTAGGTGCGTTCATATCATTGGATGATATCTTAGACTGGCTTGAGCTTTTATATTCTTTTTGAAAAACTGTCATCGAGTTTAGCAGCGATTATTATCAGTTCTATGCCAAGTTATCAGCACCATAAAAATAAAAGATGGAGATCAATAATAAAGAAAAGAAATCTATTTTCCAAAGCATTCAAGGGATTGAGTATGATAATTCATTAAAACTGATCAAATCTTATCAATATCCGTTCAATATTAAATGCCATTTATTATTATTATTAATATTCATCATTTTAAAGATATATTGATGAAAGAGGATACTGGAAAAGCCCGGTTTCACAACATTTATTTTTTAAAATGATATTAACTGTGTTATAGTAAGTTGATGTTATTTTACACATACCATCTTTACCATAAGATTGAACTAAGAACCTAGTGTCGTTTATGTGTTAGGTTAAGTCTCTTTATTCTTTTAAAGTAATCATTTCGCTTTGTGCTTTTTCTTGGATGCAAGCAAGACTTACATAGTGTCATATAGACTACTCAAAAGCAGATATAATCAAATTGATCAAACATTGCTTTAAAAAATGTACAATATACCAGTATCCTTTCACTCTTTGAGCACAACTATCATTTTAAAGTAGACATAGCCCTCCTCGTGTAATTCGTTTTGTAATTGGAATGGGGAACATCTTTAAAAATAATAAATCGAAGTTTATAATTTTATATGAAGTAAATATTAAATATATAATGCAAAATATTTTACACTTAATTAAACAGATCACCGTGAAGAGTGAACAGTTCCATGGAGAATGCAAAGCAATTGGTGACCCTCATATTTTCACATACGATCTTGGGTAAGTGGTAACATAATTTTTAAATTGTAATTGTGTATTTTAAATCATAGATGAATTTCACGATTTAAGTGATTCGACATTAAAACACTTGTTTCTGTTTAAGAAGTGAGAATAATCTTTTTTCCCCATTTTTATAAGTATTAGGCCATTGTACTGTGCCATGCCATAATTTGTACATTTTATTGTAAACAAGGTGATTTGAGTTTGATCACCTTTTCACCCCTTGAAACCAACTGTCATCTCTAATTTGCTCATTGCATAGCATGACTGACAATAATACTAGATGATGATTACAAGCTATTTTATATAGCACAATACTCCATCCGCTAAAAGCGCTTAACATATATTGACACGTTTTTACTAGTATGTGTATAATTGATAATCTATATACTCATAGGAAAAACAGTAGAAGTTTGCAATACATCATGACATTTTTAACCCCCCCCCTCTCTCTCTCTCTCTCTCTCTCTCTCTCTCTCTCTCTCTCTCTCTCTCTCTCTCTCTCTCTCTCTCTATCTAGCTCTCTCTCTCTCTGTGCGTGTGTGGTCTTAATATTATTGTAATATCTACATCACGATTCTATGATTTTTTCTGTATTTGTTTCTACCAGAAAATACGACAACATGATGAGTGGAGAGTTCATCATGTACAAACACAAAGAGATTGATGTCGAGGTTTGTCATAATTTATCTCCATTCATCTCTTATTCACGAAACAGTATGCCGATACCACAGCTCTCTTCTGTCTTAAAAGGGTGATGAATGTAGATTGCTTATAGCAGACTCGGCACAATAATATGCAACAAAATCACAAAGAGAGAGAAAGGGGGAGAGAGAGAGAGAGAGAGAGAGAGAGAGAGAGAGAGAGAGAGAGAGGAGAGAGAGAGAGAGAGGAGACATATATATATATATATATATATATATATATATATATATACAGAGAGAGAGAGAGAGAGAGAGAGAGAGAGAGAGAGAGAGAGAGAGAGAGAGAGAGAGGATTTTACTTTACTACTAAAAGCCTCTCAACTCAAAATATCCATCATTAGTAACAATGATAAAGATGCTAAATATAACCATAACTTGTGAGCAGTTATCTGATTTATGAATTGATAAGGATATATAGGATTGAACTTTGTCTAGCTCAAAACTTCATCAAATATCATCAATAATATTGCAGTTCAAGTCCAGATAGTTCAGTTGGTAGATTAGTCGCTTCACATACACATAAGGACCAGTAATGATTCCACGTATACTTGAGATTTTTCTCTGACCCCCATAGTCACCCAGCAGGGATTGAGTATCTGGGTCCATTGGATCTTGTGAAAAGTACTTACCTATCCAAAGGGTAGACAACAATAGACATTGTTTTATATCATAGAAACCGGGATACTCTGGGGTTCCGTGGGCCATAATAACTATGAATGACTACTTTATTTTGTTATCATTAAAAAAAAACAACAGGGGAATTTGACTGTAATTCTTTGATAATGTATGAGTTATTGTACATTTGATTTTCTTGTTACTTTAATACAGAGTTGACACGAATAGTTGATTTTTTTTTTTGTCGTTTAAGGAGTTTTTGACGTTAAAGCTAAAACTAATGGATTTGTTTTTGCAGAATGCGTATTGCAACACTATGTTATAGTATGTTTAATATGCATATAAATGATACTGTGATGCAGTTTCACTGACTGGTGGTAGATAAGTGTTGTCAACTGGAACGATAGGAGATTGACACTTAACGTGTCCCCGAATTTGTTTTTAGTGTTATAATGAAATACGATGATGATAATGATGATATGATGATGACGACAATGACGATGATGATGGTAGTGGTGATGATGATGATGATGATGATGATGATGATGATGATGATGATGATAATGATGACAATAAAAACAAACAATTACCGTACATATTTCAGATCCATGGCTACTTCTACATTGTTGGAAGGGGCAGTAGTGTCTGTGGAGTTGCTGTTCGTGTCGGAACGGATGTTGTGAAGCTGAGCAAGTGTGACACTCGGGAAGATACAATCCACCCATTGACAGTCTCATTGTACAGAAATGGCGATGGGAAACCCCTTTTCAAGGTTTACATGGAAGACGATGGTCAAACCTTCTTGGTTAGTTGCTCTCATTCTTTTACCCCAAATTATACTATGGCAATTTGCAGTTTAGGAATCGAGTGCAAGACCCTTCTCGTGTGTATATAAATATTTAAATAAATTATCAAGCATCTTCCTGTTGAAATGAAATGTTCGCCTCACTTTATAAACTTGGATGCCAAGATCTGATAATTGTAACGATTCCATACAGCAATGACTCGCTTTATGAGAAAGAGAAAGGGATAGTAAATTGAAGAGTAAAATACGGTACTTCAGTTTTAAGCTTGTGCGAGAGATAGATAGATAGATAGATAGAGAGAGAGAGAGAGAGAGAGAGAGAGAGAGAGAGAGAGAGAGAGAGAGAGAGAGAGAAGGGAATAGAATTGGCTCACTTTTCTATCAAAATTGTATAAGGACCAGATGCCTAAAATTGTATTTCAAACCTTTAGGACAAAGTGTGACATTTTATTTTTTAGCACTGTAAGCAGCTATACTTATTCTCCTCAATAAAACATTAAATGTGGAATCTAAGTCTCATTTTTTTTCTTTAATCAGTTAACTGTCTTACTTCAGAAAGACACGTATTTAAGACTTTGGTCAGAAAATTCCTTCAAATATCGATCAATTTAAATCAATATTTGAAGGACGAGTTTTATGGCCAAATTTAAGTCAGTTAACTGGTTAAACTGAATTTTTATCATCTAAATGACTCTGACTTAAAACCGTTTTGAGGTGGTGTGTTACGTCAAGTTTTTGTTCACCCTTCTGTCCCTTTGAGTTTTAGTTATGGAATAAATTTTAAGCTATATTAAGACATTAAAGAAAGCACTGCATACTACAACCACCAAGAGAGAGAGAGGGAGAGAGAGAGAGAGAGAGAGAGAGAGAGAGAGAAAGAGAGAGAGAGAGGGAAAGAGAAAGCGAGAGAGAGAGAGAGAGAGAAAGAGAGAGAGAATGAGAGAGAGAGAGAAGAGAGAGAGAGAGAGAGAGAGAGAGAGAGAGAGAGAGAAAGAGAGAGAATGAGGTTATAAATAGGCAAGGTATACAATCACAACACAATCATTTTGATTTCTCATTAAAAAAACAACCAAATGCAATGAATGTTCGTGTCTTAATTTGTGAGGAACAAAATCATGATTTGGGAATACCACGAATCGTTTAAACTCCAATTATGCTTCTTTTATATTTACAAAATGCTAAAATCATAATAACACTTTGACTCGTGAGTTTTAAAGGATATTTTCAATATAATTTTGTTATCATCCTGTATTTACATTAAGTTACACATAATTTCATAGTTTTTAGTTTGATCTAAGAAATGGCAATATATTTTACTGAAAACCTATAAAAACTGTCATAACCTTTGAAACTATTTTGTCAGGTTTATCTGCCAACGGGAACATTATTGACTGTCAAAGATTCAGTGGATGCTTCGATGAACTTTTACATCAGTCCATCTGCCAAGGACATAGGAAAAGTTGAAGGCTAGTATTATTAACTTCGATCCCGTTATTGCCTTCCTGTGAAAGTTATATTTCAATATCACCTGGAGCACATAATCCTTTTTTTTTTTCATTTTGTATTAAGTCCGTTAGTGTTGATAGCAATTAGCCTTTAATTGAAGTGTAACAATATTTTTCGATTTATTTTTGAAACATCAACTTTCCAATGTTATTTAAAGTCATAAATCCGAGATCTCTACTCAATCTTTCATCAGAACGTTCAACTACTCTGTTTGCAGTTTGCATATTATACAAATGACATTGATACATTCTACCTATGTGCGGCTTTGTGGTCTAGCGGTATGACACTCGCTTTCGGATCGGAAGGTCATGGGTTCGAGCCTCGTGCTCGGCGCATAGTTGAGTCCTTGGAAAAGGCTCTTTATTCGCATTCTCTCACTGTACTCAGGTGTATAATGAGTACCTGGCCGTAAACAGCGGTGTCTTTGTCCGAAAAATTGTAATATCGCCTGCGTTATGTCCCGTCCTACATGTTAAATGTTGCTGTTGACCAGGGACCCCTTGTAAAGCGCTTTGAGCACATTGTGGATATTTTTTAAAAACTCTATCTCTTTCATAAAGAATGATTTTGATTTGGAACAAAGTCGGTAGAAAAGGTTTCCCAACACAAATGCATCAACTTCTCCCTGTTTTATGGCTTAAATATGGAAATTTACACCAATTATTTTTTTCTTCTAAAATTGGTTAACAAATATCGTCATTCCATGATATTTTTCCATCAGGATCTTGTGGGTCATATGACAACGACAAACTTAATGACCTCATCGGCTCGACCGGTATTATGGATCAAGGAGAAGAACCCAACAATTTCAGCAATTCCTGGAGGTAAATTAATGTGCTTTTGGGTGCTTACAGCAATTCTTATGCGTGAAGATATTAATGTAAAGGAAAATTTCAATGAAACTAGTATTAAACCACAGTAACACTAAACATGAATGATTTTAGCATTTTAAGTTTGACCTTTATTGTAATGCAGTTACATTAACTCACTCAATCCTATAGAGTTTTGCTTCTTTCCAAAATTGGAAAAAAGTGTATTAAAAATGAGCATGTGCATAGATATTCTTTTTCAACTAAAAACTAAAAACATAAGCTTTGGTACTAGGCCTATAATTTGTCTTAGAAAAATGTAATAAATGGGCATGGTGTAAAAGTGACCCAGGTAAACTACGGATATAGACGGTTTTAGGGTTGAGTGAGTTAGGTACAAAATAAAGTAAAAATAGTTTTTAAAATTATATATAAATTAGATTAAATCGTACAACTCAATGATCATTGACAATTATAAACAAAGGATAAAGATTACCTCAATATTTCAAAAAGTGTATTTTCATATACTTATCTTTTACTCGTGTAGAGTTCCTGATGGTCAATCAATCTACTCAGGCTATGAGGGAGTCTCAGCATTAAGCCTGGAAACCTACTGCCAATGCGACTTCTCTGGAACATCAACGTGTACCGAATTTGGTGATGTGGCTTACTGTAGCACAATGAAATCAGGTACATATCTAAGATAATGTGGCACAAATAATATTTAAATTCTCTGTTTATGTTAACACTTTTCTGCCTTACGATATAAAACACATTTTTACATTTTTGCCAAAAATAACTTATACTTTATATATTGATAGATGATACCTTCAACTTGTTTTAAAAAATGTTTTCCTGAGAATTATTTAAATGTTTCAGGTTTAAAACTTTAAGAAAAATTGGGATCATATTATTCTATCAATGTATGAAGTAAATTAAATGTTTCCTTGCTGAAACAAAATCACATGTGCGGGTGGTTGGATGGGAGCATCACCCTTGAGTCATATACCTATGATGTTCGCATGGGTGTATGATCCGATAGTGATGTCGTTTCTTCTTCTCTTTACTAGCCTATCCTGCTTCTTTGGTTTGTGATTGTATTTTTGACAGGGGATATTTTTTTTCTGTAAATCTTCTGCCTGTTTGTTCTTGGTTATTTATAATTTAGCTTATGATATCTTTAGGTTATGATTTTGATTGACATTTGTACTATTTTTGTTAGATTGCTTGTTTTTTTGTTTCAGCGGTCTCTCATATAACCTCAATTGTGTTGGAAGAGACCTAAAGCAACAAACAAACAAAAAAAAATCACCTGTATTGTTATTTTAAGCAAGGCTCTCTTAATATCTCATTGATTGCCTCGATTGGGGTAATTATCATCTGTCTCAACCTGCTTATCTCTATTATTTTCCAATTTTTTTCCTTCTTCAATACGGTTTGTTCCAGTTACTTGATATTTTTAACCTCCTCCAACTTTCTTAAACTGGTCAAAACTTCAAAATAGATCTGATAAGAGATTCTAAGAAATCTAAAAGGAATATAGAGAATCGGATCAGTAATTTAATGCATACACTGTAAGAACAGCCATTCAGGGTCCTTATACAGGTGCGAGTTAAAAGCTGTTGATGGTATGTGTTTCTCGTGTTCGATGTCTTTGTTTCTATTAATTTTGAGTCTTAGCAAAGTGCCCATGTATGACTAATTGAATGAAACATATTTTTCTTATTTAAAGTGACTCGTAATACCATATTTTCTTTTGTCGGATATCTTTTTTAAAAACATTATCTGTCCTGGGTTTTCCCATTTCATTTTCATCATCTCGTCATTTTAAGACATAAGAAAAGAAAACCCCATTGTTATTATTGTTATTTTCCCGTAATGCTTTAATATTTTTGAAAGTGCTTTTGGTTTTCAGAATTTTTTGTTGGGACCTGACGTGGGGGAATGGAAGGGGGGGGGGGGGGGGTAGGGGATGCGTTTAGGTAGGTCATTGGCATAGCAATCACTTCACAAACAAAGTGACCAGCATCGATCCTAGGTTTAGTCGAGATGTTTTTTTGGGCCCATCTGTCCAACCGGCACTGATTAGGTAGGTAGATTAATTAGATCTGGTGAAAACGGTACTTTATGGTAGACTGGTACTGGTAGCAAGCAGTTGCATTGTCAGTCTAATTCTACAGAAATTAGGATAGACTCCAACTCCACGAACCTCATGACTCTGGAGGATGATGTTATTGAGTAACTTCATTTTTGTTTTTAAAAAAGAGGCATTTTGAATTGGTTATTTTCTCATTTACTCAACTTATTTGTAGATTCAAGAGAGGACATCACACAAATCTTGTTGGAAGACTCAGTCTACGAGAGGGAGCTGGAGCAACAAACTGTGACGAGGAGAAAAAGACAAACAACATCCTCGGGAGGTTTTACCTACAAAGAAAATCCTGATGTGAGTAAAAACAAAAGAAGATTAATTTTGATAATAGGCTATATACATAGTATACAGAATGCATTCGGATAGGTTATCATATAATGTTTTTATTATTGTAATTAAAAAGAGGAATTAACATTTTAGTTCCCTATATGATCATCAATGTGTCAGTGTGTTTTTGTATATGTGCTTGAGTGCAAATGATGTATTTATGTGCTTGTGTGTATGTGCATGTGTGTGTGCATACTTAAAGAAGGGTGATTTTCAAAATAATTATTTTCATTTGTTTTTTGTTTTTTTTTTTGTTTTCTATTATCTAACAACTTTGTCTTACACACATCATACTCAACTTTTATCCTGCAGCAATGCATCCTGCTTCCATTTTTTTTCACCGCATGCCTTTTCAAATTTTCTCTAGTCATATAAAGGGCATCTATCTAAATCTTTAAACTTTCTATAATTTGTATCTATCCAGGCACCGGCACAATCCATTTCAGATGCGGATGCTACGACATATTGTACTGACAAAGTTAAGGCCATGGACTCATACGAAACATGCAAGGTTTACTCACAAGATGCCTATGCTTCAGATATTGCCAGTTGCGCGGATGACATCACACGAACAGGATCATACTCGTGGGCTGCTGCCACCGTCCAGAACCTTCAACAGACCTGCATCGAAGCCATATCTTCCAATGCCACAAAATGGGAGCCTGATCCCAATCCATCTGATCCTGCCACAACACCAAATCTAGACCGAGTTGTCATCAACCAGTTGTGTCCCAATGATTGCAACAATAGAAGCTTCTGTAGTCAAGGTAAGTGTATTTATTGAATTTTAAGATGAGGATAATACAGAAAAAAATTATATATATTGTCATAATTTATTCTCATTCCCCTTTTTACCTCTTACTCCTAGCTCATCTTCATCACTTTCCTCCTCCTCCTCCTCATCATCATCATCATCATCTAAACCATATCCATATGGCGTACATACGGGGTCTAATCTTGTTAGAAAATCAAGCAATTCTGAGCTTGGTCAATGACGGATGGATAACAATGATTGCAAAGTTCTGGCCTTAACTGATAAATCTTTGAACATGACACTTTTCACACATTATCTTTCTCTACTCAAGTTTGAATGACCTAAGAATAACACCAGCCTGCTAGGGCAATAAATAAACAATTGCTCATTGCATTGAATATGGTTAATCCGAGAAAATGCACTTTGAAAAGTTCATAGTTTTAATTTGTGATCATTATAATTATCGTCATCATCATCATCATCATCATCATCATCATCATCATCATCATCATCATCATCATCAGCAGCAGCATCATCATCATCACTATCCTCACCAAAGAATTGCACTATTCATTATTGATCCGTTTCTCTATTTATCATTGCACAGGCATATGCACCAATTGTGACACTGGTTATACTGGTGCTGACTGTAGTATCGATACATCTGTAGCTCCCAGCATACAGATTTCTCTCACTAGTACTCTTTGTTCACTGAGTCGAGTTTCCAGCTGTAACGTTACTATTGTCAACGGCATTAATTTCCTGACTACTGCTAGATGCATCCTCACACCTATTACTGTAAGTTATTTGTTTCTCATGTGTGGTTTCAAAATCAGCTTTCGGATGGTTCTGACCTCCTAAACCCCCCTCTCCCCTCCCCCCGTCACACATAAATACATTGTTTACCTGTTAAGAAATAATGCAAATCCCTATAACAACAATCATTCATGTAACCCGATTGAAAGAAACACATAGTTTTGGTGGGGTTTTATTTTTTTTTTTTTGGGGGGGGGGGGGGGGGGATTCTTGATATAAAAAAGACAGAATATATATGATAATGATGATGATGATGATCATCATCATCATCATCATCATAATCATTATCACCATCATCATCATCATCATCATCATCATCATCATCATCATCATCATCATCATCATCATCATCATCATTATCACCATCATCATCATCATCATCACCATCATCATCATCATCATCATCATCATCATCATCATAATCATTATCACCATCATCATCATCATCATCATCATAATCATTATCACCATCACCATCATCATCATCATCATCATCATCATCATCATCAATCATCATCACATCATATCATTATCATCATCATCATCATCATCATCATCATCATCATCATCATCATCATCATCATCATCATCATCATCATCATCCTCACCAAAGAATTTCACTATTTATTATTTATCCGTTTCTCTTTCTACCATTGCACAGGCATATGCACAAATTGTGTCACAGGTTTTAATGGTGCAGATATGATATCTTCCATTCCCATCTGCACCATTAAAACCTGTGGCACAATTTGTGCATATGATTTCATCTGTTTTCATTGAAAAATCAGCCATAATCTATAACAAGAAGTATCGTGAGTAGAGAAGTGCCAGAAGAAAATAGAAATTAAAAACTGTGGGGATGGGGAGTTGACCCCAGGAACCTATTGTTACCGCTTCTTCCACTTGGCCACGAGAGGGACGCTCTATAATCGGCATCCTCCACCACTCCAAAAAAGTGGTATCAAACGTATTATCTATCTTGAGCCCCTCTGGCAACTTCTTGAGGTCATGGGGTCTTAACACAACCACCACAAAAGCTTATTGGTGAGCTAGAAGTTAGACTATGAGCTCTATTCTCAACATAAACATGTAAAGCAGAGGCGATTGAGACACTGAGTAAGCTCCGATCAATATAGCGCTAATATTTATTCAGAAAAGTGAGATGAGAAGACAAAACAACACGATAATAACAAGAAATGAATGGAATAGGGGAGTGCCGGATGACATTAGAGAGCAATGATTTATCGCAATGTTTATCGCAGACCTTTACAAATATGAAGATTCAACCTTGTCAGTCTTTTGCTATGTCAAGAAAGGGAAACAATTTCTGTCCATCTTTCTGCGCAGAAAAAGATTTTGATTGGAAGTCATCAGCCTGCTTTCTCATCTACCTCTTTTGAGCTTTATTAATATGATTTTGAATAATGCCTGAAATATTATCGTACTATGTGTTTGTTTGATACACATTTTTAATTCCTCCACATGTTTTACAGGTTACCGAAAATGGCTTTTCTGTTGAAAAACCAGTGGTCTCTGTGCCTGCAAGGTATCGCAGCTTGTACAGAGTTCTCTGTGACTTGCCCGAAGAACGCAGCTATTCTGTTGAAATTTCAAATGATGGAAAAAACGTCAGTGATAGGGCTTACTTTGTTGTCCATGACTCTTGTTACGATTGCAAAGTCGGAGCCAATGGAACTGAGCCAAGCTGCGCTCTGAAGGTAGTAATATTAAATCACTTTTGCTGTTCTCTTTTAAAATATATAAAAGCACAATGAGAGGCAAAAAATATTTTTCTGTTTGATCTCACAAAAATATAACTTTATCTTACGGCTAATCTCGCCTAAAATTTAAATGAGCATTCCAAACCTCAAGTATATATTTTAATTTATTTTTCGTTCCAAAGATTTGTTAAAGTGAAACATTTTGTATCATATTCTATAGTTATAGAACTTACTATTTACTGCCCATAATGCCTGTAAGCATGTAGGGCAGCAATGAAGGACCTCCGTATTCCTTTGTCGTGGCCATCATCTTCAGGGAGCTTCAACTCTCACCCCCCCCCCTCCCTTTTCTCTCTCATCTCTGTTCTTTTCCAAGTTGCCCGGGGCCTCCTTTTTCTTCTCTTTCTTTCTTTCTGGTGTCCAGCCAGTGTAGGGCAGTTATGCTGATGTTTCCCTCCCCCTTTCTCATGACAAGTCATATCCATATCCACACTTTCCTCATGATGATGTCTTTCATGTTCTTCCATCCCACATTGATCTAGCAAACTTTGTTTTTTAATTCTGTTCGCCAGTAAATGTTCATGATCCTCCTGAGGCACTTTGTATGAAATGCGGACATCGTTTAAGAGCTAATATAGGCTTTAAAACGTTTAAATGTGCTTTGTTACTTTATTGAATCAAAAGCATTTCTCAAGGTTATATAGCCAACATTCTTTGTTAACTCGACAATTTTCAACACATTTTTCTGTTTCAAATTATTAAATATCAAACACATAAATAAGTGTCATAGTCAACACTTGTAATACAATTTCCCTCAACATTCATTCAACACGTCCAGTTTCAATTGCCATTGTCTGTTTCACACTATAGAAATGGGATAATCTCCGACTCCATGGGCCTAATGTCTCTAAAGGACTACTCTTTTTATGTTTATCAGCCCAATAAGACAATGCCGTTTATATTGATTGATGTAAAAAAAAATCATTATATTGTTAATTTGAAATCAAATTGTTCCACGGTTCAAATAGTAAATCCTAGTTTTCTTGCTACAAAAGTGATATATATATATATATATATATATATATATATATATATATATATTATATATATATATATATATATATATATATATATATATATATATATATATATATATATATATATATATATATATAAATATATAATTTGTTATAGAAAACTTTTTTTATATAAATATATGTGATTCACTATTGTATTTTTCATCATTATATATATTAATATTATTTTATACACATTCAGAGTAAAGTTTGCCTTTTATGAATGTTGAAAATGGGGAGCGGGCAAATTTTAAAAATAAGATTTTGGAAAATGGTTTTTATCACAGTGACTGTCAAATTGGAGAGAAGAAATTCAACTCTGGAAAGTAGAAAAGATTTTTCTTGCATATTCTCCATGCGTCATTCACTAATGTGTACAGTTTTGATATTAGATTGGTAACAATATCATCTATATTTTTTTACAGGATGATTTCTGTTACATCAATAAAGTGTGTTATAGCAAGGACCAAAAGAGCGCCACTGACCCTTGTAAAGAATGCAATCCAGCCAAGTCTACCAAAGATTGGTCTAGAGTGGACGGTAAGTGTTCACCATATCAATTTAATCGTTTTCACTATAAAAATATCAGTAAATAGTTTTAGATTATTCAACAGCATTGACTCTACACCAATTGTAAACTTTTGAAAAAATATTTTATATAAAGCAACAGTTTAAAAATAATAGGAAGCCTTAGCTCAGTGGTAGTGATCCAAGTGTTTTGATCTTGAGAATTCAAACATGCTCAATTCCTCCGCCCTTTACAGCTATGACACAACCCAAGTCGATTTCATGAATATGAAAAAAACTATCCAATGTTAGTCTCTAATGTATGCTAATCACAATTCCACTTAAAAACTGTCTTTGTCTCTTCACTTGTGTTTGAGTGTGTGAGTGTTATTATTATTATTATTATTATTATTATTATTATTATTATTATTATTATTATTATTATTATTATTATTATTATTATTACTGTTATTATTATTATTATTATTATTATTATTATTATTATTATTATTATTATTATTATTATTATTATTATTATTATTATTATCTTTATTATAATCAAGTTGAAGTCTTAGACGAGAAAAAAGTATTTTAAATTTCGCATAAAACATTCTAAAATAGAATTCAACACACATTGATGTATTGTATCAGATTGTATGTTTTACTTACCAAGTCCTATTATTATGGCGTGATTTTTGCTGAGTTAATGATTGCCTGATTGTTTAATCGAAGACTTTCAAGATTTGCTTGAAATAGTACCACGGTAACTTAGGAAATTTATATCAGATTAAATGTGGGAATGGTGATATTCTCGTGATAATCTGTCCTGTCTTCATGGTTATATAAATTGTACGCATTGTTGTCTTTTTAAAAACATAATATTGTTTTGTAGTTTTGATAGCAAGAGGCAATCATAACAATCTAGTATCTATAAAGTTTAGAAAATAAAACCTTATTGCCACACCCTGAAGGCATTTTTCTTAAATTGATTTATTTTCAGAAAACCAATGTGATTCTCAAACAAGTACTGCTCCGCCTACAGAATCTTCTCAACCACCCCAGCCAACAACCGAAGGTCCCACTGAGGCCCCTACATCAGTTCCAGGCCATACATCAACGGAGAGGGAACCCAGCGAAGAGGCCATTGAGTTTAACTCTCTCACCGTCATCATTGTGTCCTCCTGTGTAGCTGTCGTGCTGTTAATCTTCATTGTCGTATTTGTCGTCGTCCTAGTTATCAGGTAATTTGAAATTTTAAAAGTTTACAAAGGTTGCGGCTATTCGGACTCGAGTCTGAATAGTATCCCGTGGCTATTTGGACTCAAACTTCATTGAGCATGTGCAATCAAATAGTTATTCAGACTCAAGTCTGAATACCCTAGTCTCCCATGGCAATATAGATGTTGTTTTCTGCTTTATTTTTAAATTTTCAGTTTATTGTAATTTTAATTATTGACAATTCCATAAAACTGATGCAAATGTTACTGATAATGGTATAGTTACTACTACTATATTTGGCGAGAAAGACAATTAGAAGTCCATTAGACATTGAAAGGAAACAAGTTAAAACTCTTCAAAAGGAACAAAAGTCAGTCAAAGTAACTGGTATAAAGGAAAAGATCTGAACAAGTGTGTATGAAAGATACCAGAAAAAAACAAGAATGAAAGATATATGAACAGAACGATCCCAAAAAAGCAGATGTTTTGGGATAGTTTTTTTCATTTATTGTTTTATTTTTCATTCCAACAAAACAGCAGTAACTCTACCACAGTATTTCACAAAACAACACTGTACATCCACAAGAAATTATCATAGCAGTAAGTTCACAACCCCAACACACAGAACCAACAAATATAAAAACAGTTTCTTCTCAAGAGCCATCAAGGAATGGAACACTCTCCCACCAGAAATCCTAGATATTACCAACAACAACAAATTGGGTCAACTATTAATTATTTATCTTTCAACTCAATAACATAATAATGGAGAAAGTCACCACATAAATGTATAAAATCTGCAGTGATGGGCAATCCGCCTTTTGCAGATAAAGAACTTGAACTTGAACTTGAAGGAATATCAATCAGCTGAGTCAGAATTTCCCCTGAACTATTCCTCTGCTTCTATCAGTGACACTCTTTGTCCACCGCCCTCACTGGGTCCCCCTGTGCTTGCACATGTCCATTGAAGTTAAGTCTGAATCCCAAAACATCAAAATTTACAGACCAAGTGAGCAACCACTCAAATTTGATTTCACTAAAACGGTTTGTAGTGGACAAAACAATCTTTATAAAAACAAAAAACAAAAACAAGACAAGACAAACAGATAAACAGACAAACAAACAAACAAACAAACAAAAAAACAGAAGCAAACAAGAAAAATTGCTGTCTGTGGCTGGGCATCAAACCTCAGACTTTCGAATAGCTGATTAGATGTGCTGTCATTTCATCACTGAGGTTACAGTATTTAACGCTATGCTCCACGTTTTTCAAGCACCTCTAGCTTCCAATTTCTCAATACTTTGTTATAAATACATTCTTATACATCTTTGTGATTGACTTTGTGCATTGTTGTAACAATAATTTGTCAAGAGCTACATAAGTGAAGTGAAGTGTCTAAATATATATATGTTTGTTTTTGTTTTGTTTTTTTGTTTGTTTGTTTTTTTAAATTTAATTTTTGGGATTTTTGGGGTTTTTTTTTGTTTAGTTGTATTCTAAATACTGCATTCGTTTTATACTGTTGAACATTTACGAGTTCATTCTTGATTTGATTTACCTCCACAGACGTCAACGATTGAAAGAAGCCTCAAATATGAGTTCCAGCTTGTCAGAGGAAGATGAATCATATGAACGGGTCTTTAACGGGTCATTTGGACTTCGAACGGACAAAAATCTAACATTCTATAATCCATCCCTCACACCATCCTTTGTTGATTATTATGACAATAGCATCTAACACTCATTTTAATTCTTTACTAATTGATAATTATATTATTGTAATACAATCATACCTATAGAGATAATTGTCTTATTTTATCTTTTTTTTTTCAAATTATTATATTTTTATATTTACTGCCTTATCAAACCAAAGCAACTTTTTAACACATTCGTACTTAAATGAACTCTGTTTTATTGTTTATTTTGTGATATATTTACAATTGAAATACTTAATCTTAATTATGTTTTTGTTTGGGGGGGGGGGGGGGGGTTAATGTCAAATGTGATCTTTTTAATAATAAATGTGTTACTATTTGCTTCAATATTTTTATTTTAATTACAATTAGAAATATTTATTGACATTAAGATTGTTAAATCGGAAACATTTTATTTCTTAGGGACAAATTATAATTCAAAACAATGGAGTCTTACATTTTCTTCATCATAGTATTGGTAATTTTGAAATAATTTTAATCAGAATATTAGTAATTAAATAAAACTATTCTTTCAACTTTCGATCTCGAAATATTGTTTTGCTATTGAAATAAAAATTGATAAACCCTTGAATCAGGAATTCCGAAATGTTAATTATAAATATTTTTTTAAATCTTTGGCCATATCATTTAGATATTTACTTTTTGGGTTAGGAAATGCATGCTTACTGTCAACAAATGCTTTTTTTACCAATCATATTTATTGTAAATGTCACTCATTTTGGTGCCTTAAAGTACAGATTGATCTTCAGGAATGAGATATTGAATGTGACGAATGTTCTGGATGCTTTCATGTTTGCTCAATCATCACAAGTATTATTGTCCATTGCTATATTGTTGATATTTTTAAAAATAATATATAATAGTATATCTTTATTTAGATTTTTTTAAAATAGATGTTTTAAAAATCTTATTATTTAATTCTCGAAAGATTTGGATAGAGAGAAAAAAAAACCTCAGTGTTGATCATTGAGCGAGATAACATTATCATTATTGTTCAAGTTATTTGTACATTTCAATTTCATTTGTAAATTTTTTTTATAATCCACCTGTTTTTCTTATTCAAAATATACAATAAATCAGTATCATTATAATATACCCATGCTTCTTATTCTTCCAATAAAATGTTATGTGGATTAGAATTTTGTGCAGTGTCTCAATGGCCTGCTGGGTGGGGTCCTCTGATCTCTCTTGGAGGGCAGGAGGTCACCTGTTGTGTCTTTTACCCCTTAAATCTGTTTTTTCGAATTACTTTTTATATTTGTCTTGGAATGAGATTACTTGGTTTATCCTGGTCTTGGCCAAAATCATTGGCTGATAGGGAAACAGTCAAATGTATAGTATTAGTATGGGAGAGGATATTTTTCCCTTGTAAATGTTAAATGCTCTATTTTTTTTGTTATGTTTTGTACGCATTTAATTGAATTCTTCTTGGTGGGCTCCTGTGCTTGTGTATGGATTAGACTTTTAGGTGATCTCAAATACTGATAATGTGCCCTTGAAATCTAAATCTGTTCCTTATTTGAACCATTACGTTTCTTCTTCTCTTTACTAGCCTATCCTGCTTCTTTGGTTTGTGATTGTATTTTTGACAGGGGATATTTTTTTTCCTGTAAATCCTCTGCCTGTTTGTTCTTGGTTATTTATAATTTAGCTTATGATATCTTTAGGTTATGATTTTGATTGACATTTGTACTATTTTTGTTAGATTGCTTGTTTTTTTTTGTTTCAGCGGTCTCTCATATAACCTCAATTGTGTTGGAAGAGACCTAAAGCAACAAACAAACAAAAAAAAAAAAACACTTTGTCTTACTTATTCTCGTGTGTTCTTAATAAATCTAGGCGTTTTGACTATCCCCTTTTCCGTCTCAAATGACCTAAATGTTTCGCATGAGCCGTAAACCCTTAAAAACCAAATAAACATCAATGGGTTGGGAAGTCGTCCTGTAATAAAAATCAAACAATGTTGAGGCTGACCAACGTCCAGACGAGTTATTTGAGGATAAAAATCTAACCCTGGTCTGTGTACCTGAATTTTTCACCACATTATCCCACATTACCTACAATGATTCTGTGCAGAGTCACATAATATTGCTAGAACTCTAGAATAAAAGAGGTACCAGGAAGCTGACTTTGCTGTATGAAATGGAATTTATCTAAATATAGCCTACAGAAATATTAAATGAAACTGTGAAGTGTAGCTAGCTTGAAGACATCAATGAAAATGCGTATTGCGGATTACCTATTTGTGACCCACCTTGTCAAAACGGTATATTATGTCAGGATGAATTTAATGCTGGGAATTGAATTTACAGCAATAAATATGAATCGTGGTGTTCATTTCTATTCATTATGGTGGAGAATAGGGTCAATTTCTTACATTGTACGAAATTCGAAGTTTGTATTTTCTGTCATGTTGATTCTAAATGTAATTTTGGGGTCCGATTTATCCCGATATAATACCGTTTATTAGGAGCATAGTGGCTCATCAGTACAGTCTTGCTTCGTACCCATAAGGTAACGAGTTCGACTACCCGACTCGTTGTGTGGCATTGAGCACTTCGGCTGACGCTAGGGTTTTTCCAGTTTTCCCTTGGGATAGACCCTTAAGACACATTTCCTCTGTGGGATGAATAAAGGGAATTTCTTTGGAGACGACAGGTCACAATTATGTAATGATTTTAACAGACATCCATAATTAGGGGAAACCGTACTTGGAAATTTAGTGGCCATTGCAGGAAGGTCCTCACTCTCTCTATTCTCCTAGAATGCGTTGTTGCTTTCTGTGCTGGTTCTTCTTCTTCTTCTTCTTCTTCTTCTTCTTCTTCTTCTTCTTCTTCTTCTTCTTCTTCTTCTTCTTCTTCTCCTCCTCCTGGTTATATATATAATTTAATTTTCAAATCCATCCCTACGCACGACGTCGTAAGATGCCGTCGCCCAGGCATTCGATGAAGGAATATAGATAATCCATCTAATGAACTTCTGGTATCAACAGGAATCACACGTGTTGTCCAAAGAGAGCAAGTTTGGGAATTGATAATCGTGCCTAAGGTAAAAACAAAAGTGCCTGAAACGGGACTCAAACCCGGAAACCTCTCGGTGCAATGCCTTAACCACCCACCCCTATATGATTGTAGAAAGTTTTGGTTAATGTTGAAACGAAGAAATATGTGTTTGTCAGATTATCAAACAGATTGACAAGTTTAACATTCCTTTATACTAGTATTCTTAGGATAAGGGTTGTATGGTTTGTAATGGGCGTGGTAGTTCCTTCGACGTGTTGTCAACAGGACTGGATGGGTAGATAACAAGCGTTGGCCCTCACCTTGCACTCAACTCTCCCAATCAGTTGCAAGTCCTAACGCTTGACCCAGCCACATCCCGGTAACCGCTTTTTTATATTATTTATTTTTATTTTGTTTTGTTTTTTTTCCCGCTAACCCCTTCTCCTGGCTCGCCAAACATGTGCAAGGGGCTTGATCGCTTCAGTTGGAGAATTGGAGAAGAGATCTATGCCACCAAAATGTCCCCAAAGCTCAGAGCAAAGACATGAGAGTGAAAAGACAGGATTTACCATGCCGAACAAGGCCCGTATTGCCAACATCCGCGTCATCCATGTCATTCAAACAGTGCCAGGATGGAGGAGATAAGTTAGCTACTGGCATTGGGCCAAACTCGAACTAAAAATTCTTACGATAGTCAATTTTTGACTACACTGAAGCATTCGATTATGTGAACCACTCAAAAATTATTTACATTTTTAAAGAAATGAACTGCCATTACAATATTGTAAACCTGATCTCGAATTTATACCTCAATCAGTCTGCTTCTGTTCGTCTTGAACATGGAGTATCCACATAGTTTCCAGTCAAAAGGGGAGTGAGGCAAGGCTGCATCTTGTCTTCTCTCTTTTCAGCCTCTACACTGAATATATCATGAGAGGGGTCAATCTTAGTTCTAAGATATACTGACACTGCACTCCAGTCAATAACGCCTTCTGGATTAGACAAGCCAGTGCAATCCGTAAAACAACATAGTGAGGACAAAGACCTGCTCCTAAATGCTAAAAAGACCAAAGTAATGGACATTGATGAAAGTCCAAAAGCTCACATTGTTGTTAATGGAGAAAAACTGGAGAAAATGCATATTTCCAACAGATTTATATGGGTGTGAATCATAAACAATCACCAAAAAAAACCCGATGAGAATAAAATTAATGCATTTGAAATTAAATGCTACCGAAAATTTCTCCACATTCCCTGGACAGCAAAAAAAAACCTAACAAATGTGAAAGAGTCCCTGGGCATTTGGTAGCCACATCTCATCAAGATGATATAGAATCTAAAACTTGCCTTATTTGGATATATCAAGAGACATGACACCCTTGAAAAAAATTCTAGAGGATATTGTGGAGAGTCAGAGAGAGAGAGAGAGAGAGAGAGAGAGACAGAGAGAGAGAGAGAGAGAGAGACAGACACACACAGAGAGAGAGAGAGAGAGAGAGAGAGAGAGAGAGAGAGAGAGACCAAGAAGAAGATGGTCATAAGACATCAGCAAAAGGATGAATAAGCCAGTGACTGAATGGGGGAGGATGGCGCAGGACAGAAGATTGTTTCGGTTAGCAGTTGCGGAGGCCACATCCAAGAGGAATATGCCATGATGGTGATGATGATGATGATGATGATGATGATGATGATGATAGTGAGTCAATATTATCGATAATTATGTATGCTTTTAAACCTGAGTCGAATCGGCAATGGAAAGTGTTCTTTGTCTTTCCAAAAACATAACTGCGACCAAGTTATGCTTAAATTATCACCTATTCAGTCAATGACGATTTTTCCATGAGCTTTTAACAAGGCAAGACTTCGTCGCTAGGTCAAAGGCTTTACAGGTGCTTCGCGAAATCCCAGGTTTTAGATTTTGCCAAGATGAGGGTCATTTAAACGACCGACAAGTTTTCTGGCCAAATCTTTAACTCTCTCCTTACCAGCCATTTTCATGATTTTTCCCAAAACTTCACACCCAACTAACACAAAAATAGGTTTTTTATCACTCAGACATAATAGCAATAAACTTCTTGCCATACATAGTTTCTTTAGCAAAACATACACTGTTCATTATATTTAAATTTCATAATGTACAAAAGAAATTTGAATATGAAAAATGTTGGTTGTATCGTAACGAATGTGACGATTTTCCTATAGGTAAGGAGAGGGTTAAATACGAGTTTTTCCAGAGTAGGGCAGTTAACTGGTCAATGCTCTCAAGATGTGATTGACAATAATAGAAGAATAAATAATAGTTTCTATCTTATAAACATAATGTAACTCATTGTCTGAATTTTGCATTATGTCGCGTGAATAGGATGATTTTTTTTAACTTTAGGTTATAACCAAGATAATAAAGTATCTTGTAAAATAAATCTAAAAAGCCATATATAATCATTGATTGGAATCCTCGGCAGCTCAGTGTTAGAGCATTCGCGTCACAAGCAAAAGCACCGGTATCGGTCCCTGATGCAGTCGGGATAATTTTTTCTGTTCTCCTTGTCCAAAGAGCAGTGATTATGTAACTGGATATCTTGAATTTGGCAGCAGCTTCTAGTGGTATCACACTACTATGTTATGGTGAATTATCCAGGCCGCAAATTCATCGCCGCGTTCGTGTACGGTTTCGAATTCGCCGGAAGCTTCGTTACCCCTAATAGATCACTGCCTTGACGTTGGTGGGATTGCTTGAGGCATATTATGAGGCAAAGGTATAATTCCGGTTGACCGTGCTAGCTAGACCATTCCTGATGTCGAGCCGCTACGGGGCGCCATGAACGACCGCCCAGATATTATATGACTGACTAGCGATCCAACCATCCCAGTCTCTACTACTATTAGTTGGATTTGGAGATATCTTCTTTTCTAGACAATCGTCCTTTTCAAAGGATAGTAATCAATAAGGCCAATTTCCGTTTAACGCTACGCAAATAGAGAGAGAGAGAAAGAGAGAGAGAGAGAGGGGGGTGAGAGAGAAAGAGAGAGAGAGAAGAGAGAGAGATAGATAGAGAGAGAGAGAGAGGAGAGAGAGAAAGAGAGAGAGAGAGAGGGAGAGAGAGAGAAGAGAGAGAGATATAGATAGATAGATAGATAGATAGATAGAGAGAGAGAGAGAGAGAGAGAGAGAGAGAGAGAGAGAGAGAGAGAGAGCATTTTGACATTAAACTCAAGTTTAATATTTTAGACTCACCATCCAATTTTCAGTATTTGATTCCGCGTGATATGATACCAGGTTGTGGTGATGGGCAACATCCGACGTTTACTCA
This sequence comes from Berghia stephanieae, assembly GCF_034508935.2. Classification (NCBI taxonomy): domain Eukaryota; kingdom Metazoa; phylum Mollusca; class Gastropoda; order Nudibranchia; family Aeolidiidae; genus Berghia; species Berghia stephanieae. The sequence continues at coordinate 25,490,344 of NC_088361.1, read as the reverse complement.
TTTCCAGGTCTGATAACTGAAACTGTCTTGGGCCCATTGTTGTATTTGAAATACCCTCAAAGAAATGCAAAATAATGCCCATTACAACAATGTTAAATCAAGCGCATTAGTTTATCAGAGCTGCAAAAGTGTGCATGTTGGTCACATCGTATGTGTAATTGTAATAATGCCGTTTTATTAAAAAAAATAACATTCCCTTTATTCATCCCCAAGGGGAAACTTGTCTTTAGGGTCTATTCCAAGGCAAGACTGGAATTACCCAGGCGTCAGCCGCAGTACAGCGCCGCAAAGTGAGCTAGGGCGAGGTGACTTGCCCAAGGCCACACAACGAGGCGGTAGTCGAACTCGGTATCTTTTGGGTACGAAGAAAAGAGCGTACCGCTGAGCCACGCTGCTATTTGGTTTTAAAAACAACGGCAAAATAGTGGAATGTTAACAACCCCTGAAAGGCTGCTGGATTGAATATGGTGATAAATAATTATCTTCGCGGTTGGCAAGTAAAATAAAACTATAATATAGCTACATCTAACATGAGAGTGACGTCAACCACATTGCATGTATGATATTCATTGAGACCAATACATCAAACTGATCTTATGTCGGGATATAGCAGGCAACTAAAAGTGATTATAAAGTTTTAAAAGGAGCAGAAATAATAACTTTTTAATGATAGCGCTTAATGGAATTGTTTCATTCATCCCTCTCAATATGAAAAAATAGATTCATCCCAAGTTTCATACTTTTTTTTGTGAAGTCCCGGGTTTGAGAAGTTTTGCCAAGATGAGGGTAGAGTTTCCTGGTTAAATTTTTTAATACGATTTTTTTTCCAGAGTATGGCAGTTAACTGGTTAAAGACAGATTAGGAGAAAAAGCCTTCGCGGAACAATGATATAAGCAGTGATTAGAGAATTCTTAGAAGCTGAATCGAGATATCGATTTCTTTCTTTCTTTATTGATTAAAGACTAACCTACGTTCCTTCTCGATGATCCCGCTACTCTATCAACGCTGTTTCGATCCGTGCTGACAGATTGTTGTGATCCTAGTTCAGAAACTTTTCTATCATTCTTTGTATCAAATGCTATTTTAATTCTAATCTAATTTCCAGTTTTGACATCAATGCAAGCAATGTTTTAATATAAAATAATGTCAGTTCCTCAGTCGTCAAGAAGGCGATAACGTGATATTTTTGCTGTTTTTGTTGTGCTAATTATTAACTAAGATGATAATGATATCGATGACGACAATTGTGAAAGTGGTAGCTTGATAATATTATAGTCTCGTCGAATATCCTTTTTTAAAAAGATGATCAAACCATATTAATGATTCAAGTAAGAAAAAAAAGAGGGCAAAATTTGGAAACAGGTACTGGTTCAATATACAATTCTGAAAGATAAAAAAGTTATGTGAATGAATTTAATAAGTCAATGAAATAATAATACTAATAATAATAATGATAATAATAATAATAATAATAATAATAATAATAATAATAATAATAATAATAATAATAATAATAATAATAATAATAATAATAATAATATGGGAAAAATTCTTATTGCAGTACCGCGCGACAGATAATCGAACTTGGTACTTCTAGAAATAAAAGACCATATTGACGGGCCGCTTGACCACTAAATGCCAGATAAAGCAAATTTTATAATACTCATGCCACACAGGTCATGCGTTCGGAAGCTAGGCGAGTTAGTTTATTTTGTGGGATATACTTTTTTATTCTTTTGGCTTGTTCATCACGTTTAAGTCACAGCTTTCATGTTGAGTAAGGAGGATAATGAAGAAAGAATGAGAGAGAGAGAGAGAGAAAGAGAGAGAGAGGGAGAGAGAGAGAGAGAGAGAGAGGTAAATAGATATAGAGCACGTACGCGCACACACACACACACATACACACACACACACACACACACACAAGAGAAAGAGAGAGAGAGAAAGAGCAAGAAAGAGAGAGTGAGTGAGAGAGAGAGAGAGAGAGAAAGAGAGAGAGAGAGAGAGAGAGAGAGAGAGAGAGAGAGGAGGGGGGGCGGGGGGGGGGGGGGGGGTTAAATCCTTCCGTTCTTTGCCAAGGACTCATTGAAAGACCATGCCATGCCTCGGTCCACAACAGTCGACTCTCGAATACCCCTTGGTCACGATCGTATCCCATCAAGTCAGTCACCCGTGAAGGGGGGAATGGAAAATTTCTTTATTATTTGTCTAGCGGTCCACCAGGACAAAATGGCTGTCTCTACTGTAAAACATATCAAAGCACGGATACAAAAATAAGGCATAGTTCTGTGGACTTCTTTCTTTTACCTCCGATTATTTCAAGTGTCAAAGAGATAACTATAGGTTGTTATGATTAGTTTTTATTGGCGCGCATTTTTAAAAATTAAATTTGTTTTTATGGAAATTAGGATATCTTTTTAAAAAAATGAACAACAAACAATAAAGCGTTCGTAAAATCAAAAAGAAAATACCTCTTGATTTATTAATTTGATTGAACGCTTCAAATTTTATTCTAATTAAGCCTGTTGCTTTTACTAGTTACAGTAAACAATAAGCTGCCAGAAGCTGAAGACTGTGAAGTATTCCTTTAAATTGAATAGAAAAGCTTTAAAAGAACACATTACTTGACACTGATCGTTTCGGGCGTAAAACCAACCCTAAGTTGTTCAACAAAAAGGCTGGTGAAGAGTTTTGACCCCGAAACATTAGGTCACGTTCTTTTATGAAGCTGCAATATTCACATTTTGTTCAATCCTATTTGCAATCAAGAAATAGCGTGTTGCTGTTCTAAATCGTAAAAGATTTAATACCACAACAAAAAGTAATAAATATACAAAGGACAATATTGCTTTAAAATCAACAACAAAATCAACACACATACAAACAAACTAATAAAAAACAAGCAACCAAACAAACCACGCATTCACACACATAGACACATGCGCACACAAACACGCGCGCCTGCACACAAGAAAGAAAATGATAGCAGCTTACAGTCAAGAACTTAATCAATGACAGTCTGATTTTTATTTGCTATATTATAATTAGTGTTAAATTTGTTGTGTTTTTCATGAAAGGGTTTACACTACCGCAGTGACACACCACAAAATGTCCACCCCATTTAACATACCGGTGAGAGATATAGAGTGTACAACGATCGAACTTCGGTGAATAAAAAGGAGACTAAAGTAAGGGATCATGGTCTCTTGAACCTTGTAACTGGGAACTCGGAAAAGCGGACGTTTAAGAGAATGATTTTAAAATGAATACATTTTTATGATAAAAATAAATATCGCAATTATACAAGGGATTCCATGTGCAATATTCATTTCTCTTATTGAGCAGCTTTACAACAAAAGGCGCATGTATCAGACCTACACTGATGAAAAATATTACATACATACACTGACCATATTTAATAAAAATTGATCTGCAGGATACATGTATAAATGATTAAAATATAATTGTCAGTGGGTTCTTATTCTTAAAAGTTTAATGTCACCCATATACTCGATTATTGGCCTGAGTAAGCCAGTTCTATTAGAAAAGATGAATTTCAGAGGACTAAATTAAAAAAAAACAAAATAATAAAATAATTTTTTAAAACCAGTAATGATATCCAACAAAAAAAAAAAAAAAAACCCATGTATTTTTCAAGATATTTAACATATCACACAATAATATAAATTTTGAATTTTTTGCTTTGGCAAATAAGAATACACCGCGTGTGGCCATTATTGAGCATTATGTGCCTTTATGAAGGAAAATCTATTAACAATTAATTATTGTATTTTAGTTCAATTTAACACAATAATATTTTATAGGTTTTGAAAAATAAATTGAGATACATCAATGAACTTATTATAAATTGGATTTTTAAATTGTTAATGTTTCCAACATTATAAAACTCTGACCCGCGGTCAGTTCGTTTTATTTGGGAAATTCCGAAGGTTTTTCTTAATCACACCTTCCGTTTATTGAAGAAGGAGCAATCGGGTAGGTGGTTTGTGGATCAGGTTAGATGATCATGTACTGGCAAGTGGCTAAAGTTATCACATCCTGGTATGTACTTGTATGTAAAGGCTATACTACCAAGAATTGTGCCGAGAGTAGCTATATATAATTTGTGTAAACGTGCATGTAAAGCATTTGTAAAGGTTCTGACTATAGTCATAAAAGGAAGCCGGGTATTGACAGGACGTCTGTTATGTAATTTTGAGTGTTGTGTTTCGGAATGTTAATGGAATAAACCAAACAATTACCACAGAATGGAGCAGTGGCGTCAATCGCATTACAAAGGTCACAACGACTGGAATTCTAATGGAAAGCGTTATAATTCTAGTGATTTATTGTCTTCATCCTCCATGTATAACACACCAAACGACACACTCTACCAGCACAGATACCCTGAGGAATGGAGGAATTTTAAACTGAAGGATGTGAAGAAAACGAGAGCGAGGAAGGACCGCAGTGCTGTCAATCCTCTTGTCAAACATTTCTTATTCTCTGTTAATGTTTTATTTTTTGTGAGTTTGTTAATTTATGATACAATGGTCTATTATCATACATTATTACACAACATTTTCTTCATTTTCTTTATCTTCTCCTCCTCGTCTTCCTCAACATCATCTCATTTCTATTAATTTTATTTCTCATCCGCTTCTTTGTTTGTTTTTGAATGTAATTCCTAATGAATTTCAACTTGTTACAAATGTATTATGCACCTTACTATCCTAATTATTCTAAAGTAACAACGCCATTCTCTCATCTCTCATTCGTCTTTAGTTTTTCATTAATTGTGTTTTGTTGACAAAGGAAAACCCGAAACGTCCACATTATCAGTCTTCGTTAATTAAATGGACTTCTCCATTCCCTTTGACTATTGTTATTTACATATTTAAAGCGTATTTTGATACCGCGCAGTTTCAAAATCTCAAAGGGCTTAATGAAAGCAGTAATGTTAAGCATGATGAGTAGTGCCGCGCTGAGGACCGGACCGAGGACCGGTCCCACGGTCTTTTAGCTGTGAACCGTGGTCCAGTCCCAAAGAGGAAGACCGCCGGCGGTCCTCACTTCTTATCACCTTTCAACGGTCTCGCGCCATACTACTTCCCCAGCGATTCGTTGCCTCGGTCCTTTGCCTATCTTCCACCAATCACCACCCATCCCACTTAATTAATCGCACCCACCCCCCTTTGCCATACACTAAACGACACAGACGACCATAGAGGCAGACGACCACCTCCCTCCACTCCGCAAACCGCCCTTTCGTGTGTGAGATGGGGGGAACAGGAGGCGCACGCCTTGGACGATTCCATTATACGGGGTAAATTTCAAAATTTACTACACCATAATGATCGCAATGACAATGATCTATGATGAAGGCATGACCCCTCTTCTCTAATGGGTTATTGTTTGAAATGTATGTGACTACTAAAGATGTGTGTGTGTGTGTGTGTGTGTGTGTGTGTGTGTGTGTGTGTCGAACCTAGCAAGTTGCAAGTCTGATTTTTTGTTTTCTTTTGTCCATCTCTTGTCGCCACTCCTTTCTATCGCATTGTTGTCATTTAAAATAATACAATAATATTAAAATTTCGTTTGATGTTTTAACTAATCAAGTAATATGAGTTTCATTAGTTTCTTCCGTCCAAAAAAACCAGTTATAACGTCTGTATTTTTATAAGGTCCAATAGAATATTTGGGGACCCCGATAGCTCAGTTGATAGAGCACTCTCTTTATACGCAAAGGGCCAGAGATCGATCCCGGGTGCAGTCGATTTTTTTCTGAATCCCTGTCTACTCAGCAATGAATGGGTAGCTGAGTTTGTTAGATCTGGCGAAAAGTCACCATCGACCCCTCTTATCACCTCATCCACCCCCTCTTATTATAACTTCACGTCTCTCTCTCTTACTCTTCAATGCTCGCTGCCCTCTAATGTGTGTGTGTGTGTGGGGGGGGGGGGGGGGGTAGGAGTTGCGTGTGTGTATCAACGCCACGAACAACTCGATCAACGCCTTGGGCGATGCCATTATCTCCGTTAATGGGGATAAATTTCAAATTTTATAAATTATCGAAGTAACAATGAAGTACGGTGAGCAAATAAAGAAGGCATCACCCCTCTTCTCTAATTAGGTTACAATTTGAAATGAGTGTGACTACTCCGTGTGTTTTACTCCTGTAGGCCACGGTTTTCATCGTGTAGCGGTCTTTAACGGTTCAAGAATGAACGGACCGGTCTAGAGACCGGTCCTTGCGGTCTTCATTTCCCAAGGACCGTAGGACCGTGGTCCTTAAGCTTGCCAAGGACCGCCCCGCACTAATGATGAGCATTCCTGTACAATTAAAGTAACTCCAATGAAAACTTGCATTATAATAAAATATTAATTAATGTCACGAGGAATTATAATGGGAAAAAGATTTTGAAATTTTCAAAATGACAAGTAATGGAGCAGGCACTGGTGGAAGATAAAATCTGAAAAAGTCTGTGTAAATCAGTGCCAAACAAAGCAAGAAAGGAAAATACAAGAAGAAAAAAAACATACTCAAAAATCAGTCTGCCTCGATTGGGGATCGAACCTCAGACCTGTCGAGGCAGGCTGATTTCTTTTTTTTTTTTTAGATGATTTTTCTCTTGTATTTTTCTTTCTTACTTTGTCTGGCACTGATTCAAACACACTATTTCAGATCTTTAGATTTTCAAATGCCTTTGATTGCCAGTGTCAGATGTATCAATATCCTCCGGAAATCTATAATTCTAAATAGGTTTTGATCACCCGAAGTCGATAGCATGGGTAAGCTATGCATGTGCAGCATAATACGGGTATTGAAATTGATATAAATGTGTGCAATCTCCTAGAAATCCCTTCAACAGTATTTTGCAATTGAAAATCTAATTATCATATTGATTGACAAGGTATGTACAGACATCGCATTTCGAAACCCATTTCTCTTTCAGATAACATGCAATGATATGTGTGTCTGTGTGTGTGTGTGTGTGTGTGTGTGTGTGTATGCGTCTGTGTGTGAATGTGTCTGTTTGTCTGTCTGCAAACCTGTGATATGTTGTCTCCTCCTCCTCCTCCTCCTCCTCCTCCTCCTCCTCCTTCTTCTTCTTCTTCTTCTTCTTCTTCTTCTTCTTCTTCTTCTTCTTCTTCTTCTTCTTCTCTATGAGAGTGTCAAAGTCATATCTTGTTCTTTTTTCCCTACTAGGTGGCAGGAGCAGCGATTACATCTTTAAGTATCTACGTATTGGTTGACTCTGATGAAGAAGAGAACAATATTGGCTGCTTCATGGATTACATCTTTAGTCCTGCGTGTCTCCTGTGTACTCTTGGAGGTATCGTCGTAATTCCAGCTTTCTTGGGATGTTACGGAGCTTTACGTGAAAACACATGTGTTATCAAATCGGTATGGATTTTAAACAGTTTTTGTTTAATGATCGTTTATATCTCACTAATGGTTATTTGAATGGCGACACCGCCGTTTTCAAGTCCATCTGTTTACAAGGGGGCTGGCTGTCCAGTTTGTGCCCGTCACAATCTGGCATGTTTCCAAACGACCTCTCTGTGGTCTGAAAAAATAAATAAATAAGTAAGCACATTTTTTAAATTTTTGGCCAGAAAACTCGCCATATAAATATCGATTGATTGAAATTATCGATCGTTAGTCAAAGGATGTGTTATCTGGCCAAGATTTTCTTTTCAAATCGTGCTCTTTGAGAATACGACAGAATAGACCCACGATCTCGAAATATTATTGTATCGGGGTGAGTTAGTGAAGACATTTATTGTCACACACATTTTATATCTCTGAAGTCTAAAATAGAATTTTAAGCATCACGTTCTCCCCGGCATTATACTGTTTTGAGCCGACTGGTCACATTTACTTATAAAAATCTGAATTTGAATTAATTAGCTTGAAGCGACGTGTCCTCATTGCAGGTCTGGTAACTAAAATTGTTATGGTCTCATTGCTGTAATGAAAATGCTCTCAAACCAACGCAAAATATTGTTTATTACAACCATGTTAAATCAAGCCCATAAAGTGTTCGGTTATCAGAGCTGTTGATATGTGCACGTAAGCTTGCACTATAGCGTAAGGTTTGAAAATAAGCATGTGTTTTAAGAGTGACGGCGTATGAGAATTTTTGTTTCTCTCTCATAATATGTTGAACAAAAATTAATATAACAGCTTTGAAAAAGAACAAAATACCAAAACAGGGAACGTTTCGGGCTCAAAACCTATATTAAGCCAGTAACAAAAACAAGTAAAACATTAATACATCACTTAAAATCCAGAAAGTCAAAACATTAATACATCACTTAAAATCCAAAAAGTCCACAGCTTCTAGCGGCCTACTCATCATAATATTATAGCAAAATTTAATTCGTTTAACATGTTTCCTTTCCCTCCGAAAGTTTTTGTCAACCCAATCATTCTTATACTACTAGAAATAGTAGTCATATCCTTTTTTCTGGAGTTTACTCTGGTACCTGATCTTGATAAACAAGCTATTCATTAAAAGTGTTTGTTTTAAAAGCGATAATAACTAAAAATGTTTGCTTCACTCTCGTAATATATTAAACTTTAGTACAATGTAATTCGTTTAATGTATTTCCTCTCTCTCTCTTTAACAGTATTTTGTCATCGTAATCATCCTTACACTACTAGAAATAGTACTCATCACCTGTTTCCTGGTGTTCACTCTGGAACCTGATGCCTTAGCCAACATTGGAGTGTATCCTGAAGACTTTCTGGACGAAGCGATACTCAAGTATGGGAGCAGGGTGCACGAAGAGGATGGATGTGGCAGAGATGGAGACGACTATGTTGATTTTATCCAAGATAAAGTAAATGTCACTTCAGAATAGATTAATAACTAAAAAATAAATTTAGTCATTCGGGGTAGCAAAAAGCTCTACGGAAGCAGAGTTCATCCCGGCTCTTGTAGCTTTAACTGGACTTTAACAACTGCTTCTTTTTATAGATCTTTTGTTTGATAATAAAGGCCAACAGAAAATAATGAAATCCTGTCGATGAGCAATGGCTACAAGTCTTCAGCATAAAAGTCAGTTGTCTGTCTGTTGCGCCGAAAAAGGCAAAATGAGGATCGATGATGATCATAATAATAAGATAATTACGATTCTTCGAAGCCCGTAAATTCGTCATACCATTAAAGCAGTTTTCAACTTTAGCTCTTAAAATTTTCTTTGCGCATTTTGTATCATTCTTTATTTTGCCTGTTCTCCAATATTTCACTCATCGCAAATTATCGACACAAACATTATAGGTATTTGACTTATTGAAATAGTCGTAATCCACACATTATTTGATTTTGGTACGGGCAGGACAGATATTGGTAGTGCCGCGCTGAGGACCGGACCGAGGACCGGTCCCACGGTCTTTTAGCTGTGAACCGTGGTCCAGTCCCAAAGAGGAAGACCGCCGGCGGTCCTCACTTCTTATCACCTTTCAACGGTCTCGCGCCATACTACTTCCCCAGCGATTCGTTGCCTCGGTCCTTTGCCTATCTTCCACCAATCACCACCCATCCCACTTAATTAATCGCACCCACCCCCCTTTGCCATACACTAAACGACACAGACGACCATAGAGGCAGACGACCACCTCCCTCCACTCCGCAAACCGCCCTTTCGTGTGTGAGATGGGGGGAACAGGAGGCGCACGCCTTGGACGATTCCATTATACGGGGTAAATTTCAAAATTTACTACACCATAATGATCGCAATGACAATGATCTATGATGAAGGCATGACCCCTCTTCTCTAATGGGTTATTGTTTGAAATGTATGTGACTACTAAAGATGTGTGTGTGTGTGTGTGTGTGTGTGTGTGTGTGTGTGTGTGTCGAACCTAGCAAGTTGCAAGTCTGATTTTTTGTTTTCTTTTGTCCATCTCTTGTCGCCACTCCTTTCTATCGCATTGTTGTCATTTAAAATAATACAATAATATTAAAATTTCGTTTGGTGTTTTAACTAATCAAGTAATATGAGTTTCATTAGTTTCTTCCGTCCAAAAAAACCAGTTATAACGTCTGTATTTTTATGAGGTCCAATAGAATATTTGGGGACCCCGATAGCTCAGTTGATAGAGCACTCTCTTTATACGCAAAGGGCCAGAGATCGATCCCGGGTGCAGTCGATTTTTTTCTGAATCCCTGTCTACTCAGCAATGAATGGGTAGCTGAGTTTGTTAGATCTGGCGAAAAGTCACCATCGACCCCTCTTATCACCTCATCCACCCCTCTTATTATAACTTCACGTCTCTCTCTCTTACTCTTCAATGCTCGCTGCCCTCTAATGTGTGTGTGTGTGTGTGGGGGGGGGGGGGGGGTAGGAGTTGCGTGTGTGTATCAACGCCACGAACAACTCGATCAACGCCTTGGGCGATGCCATTATCTCCGTTAATGGGGATAAATTTCAAATTTTATAAATTATCGAAGTAACAATGAAGTACGGTGAGCAAATAAAGAAGGCATCACCCCTCTTCTCTAATTAGGTTACAATTTGAAATGAGTGTGACTACTCCGTGTGTTTTACTCCTGTAGGCCACGGTTTTCATCGTGTAGCGGTCTTTAACGGTTCAAGAATGAACGGACCGGTCTAGAGACCGGTCCTTGCGGTCTTCATTTCCCAAGGACCGTAGGACCGTGGTCCTTAAGCTTGCCAAGGACCGCCCCGCACTAGATATTGGTCTCTTATTGATTTCCAATTGATAAGCAAAGTGTGAACTTTGAGACAGATTTTAAAAAAAATCAGATGCAACCACGGCCATTTTCCGGATTTTCCCCAAAACTTCACACCCAATCTATACAAAAATATATTTATTTCACTCAAACATAAAATCTGTTAGTTCTTGCTATATATTCTTTTTGCTAAAGAAGCTCTTCAACACATTTAATATGATTTAAGTATTGCAAACATTTTGTTCAAATATTAAGATGTACAAAAGATATTAGAATTAAAAAAAATATTGGCTGCATCGTAACAAATGTGACGATTTTCCTATGGGTGGTAAGGAGAGGGTTAATAATATTTGGGTATAAGTTAGTGGCAACACCACTTTAGTAACACACTATCTAGGCTGATCATTTTAAATAAATATGATTATTTTATAAAGCATTTTCAGGTTTCACCAGCCACAACGCGTTTTACGTTTTCACAATGAGCCACGTGGAACCAATTATCCATTTCATATCGTTCAAGTCATCCATTAGCACATTTTCAATAGCCCTCATTGTATAAGGCTAGATCAGACACACATTCACAATTAAGTTGAGTATAAAGTGCCTTATATAAATAAGCAATGATGTGCTGTGATTATATATCCACCTGTCTGACTCTCCGTCAACATCTCTTGAGTCATCGATCCATCTTGACAGCAATTCATCCTTCAAAAATGCATCTTACTTTTTTAAAAGCAAATTCAAATATTAATTGACCCTGTAGACAAAATCATCGCTTTAAGTATTATTATCATCATCATCATCATCATCATCATCATCATCATCATCATCATCATCATCATCATCATCATCATCATCATCATCATCATCATCATCATCATTATTATTATTATTATATTATCATTTTAATTATTATTATTATTATTATTATTATTATTATTATTATTATTATTATTATTATTATTATTATTATTATTATTAGTAGTAGTAGTAGTAGTAGTAGTAGTAGTAGTAGTAGTAGTAGTATTTCATCATCATCATCATTATTATCATATTGTTATGAGTGAATGAATTAAACAGTTATGAATCTATTTTGAGTTTTGTATGAACATATACATGTTAAAATTTGTTTGTAACAGTTTAGCTGTTGTGGCTCCAGTAACGATGACGACGGATACTTAGATTGGTTAAAGAATCCCTACTATGGCTGTAATAATACAGGACCCACAGCCTGTTCTGTGCCCATTTCTTGCTGCAAGGTGAGCAACGCTAGGTATTCTAACGCTACACTCAAATTTCTTTTGCCGTAGCTCTATTATTGTCACCATAATTGGACATTCGTTTAGTTCATCATCATCATCATCATCATCATCATCATCATCATCATCATCATCATCATCATCATCACCATCATCAAATTTAGGAGTACATTTCGAGAGTGATCTGTCTATGTCCAACCAGCTTTCTAATCTTTGTAAATCTTTAAACTCTCCGCTTAAAAGATTTTCCTCTATACTTAATTACCTCACTCTTGATTCAACTAAAACACTTGTAACAACTGATTCTTTTTCGACTAGATTATTGCAATTCTCTACTTGTTGGCATAACCTGTGATAAAATATCAAAACAGTGCTGCAAGATTAGTAACAAAAAGACTTGCACACTCTCTTCCTTTACTGTACGAACTTCAATGACTCCCAGTTGAAGAACGTTTTAAATATAAACTTGCCTTGATCTGTTTTAAATGTATATCCCAGGAAGCCCCATGTTCTCTCAGAAATCGATTAAATACCTACAAACAGTCCAAGTCACTACATTCACAAATGGATATCACTAAATTCCGTTTTAATATACCAAATTGAAAACGTATGGAGAGACATCATTTTGTAATTCAGGCCCGAAAGCTTGGAATTCTCATCCCAAAAATGTAAGAGATGGACCAAACATCACTAATTTAAAATCTAGATTGAAACATCATTTATTTCATGAGAAATATCTTGCATATAGACTTTTATTGTGCTGTACTGCTTGGTATTATTTATATATGTCAATTGACAGTATGTGTGCTGTTAGATTATTGTTACAAATGTATGATTTTATGTAAAGCGAATGGAGCATAACATCTTCATGGATATACTCTGTAGAAATGCTATTTTTTTAATTTTTCATCATCAACATAATCATCACCATCATCATAATCATCATCATCACCGTCACTACAGTCTTCAGTCCTTTTCTTTCATCAGACTACAGCAAAATGAACACAATATCATTACATATTTAATTGGTATAAATCCATGCTGTCCTCAGGCCGATACAACGACATTTGATTGTGGTATTAATAAACTGGATCCATCAAACACTGACTTGGTGAGTGCCAACAGAACTAAAATGGGAGGACATTAGCAACATAAGATTAAATAATCATACCTCAGTCGGTTTGGTGGAGAGTAGAACACGAGTGATGATGAATATGAAGATGATGGCGATGATGATGATGATGATGATGATAATGATGATGATGATGATGATGATGATGATGATGATGATGATGATGATGATGAAGACGGGTCTTGCTCTGAGCGGCGCAAAGTTGATTCTTCGTTCAAAAAGATTCTTTACTCCCATTCTCTCAACATAATCTAGAATAAGTGAGTTATCTGGTCGTTATTATTATAATTATTATAATTATTATTTGATCTTATAGCGCCAGTATCCACAAATAGTGCTCAGAGGTGCTTTACAATTAATAGTTTTTTTGTTGTTTTTTTTGTATCCCACATGTTCATTCATTCTACTACAAAATCACTACAACAGTCACACACACACACACACACACACACACACACACACACACATATCTTGTTCGAAGTTCACATAGAATCGCGATAAGCAGAATGATAAAGATTTGTTTTAAATGCCGTTTGAAGACGGTAGACTTTCACATTCTCGGGTTTTAGGTGGGAAAGAATTCCATACGATGGGAGCCAAAAATGCAAATCCAACATCTGTCGAAATAATGATGATATCACTTTACAGACGTCCTGTCTTGTAATGTGTTCCTTGTAAAGCTCTCTGAGCACGTTATTAATAATAATAATAATAATAATAATGCTGAAAACTTATATAGCGCTATAACTCCGAGACACCAGACTCTAAGCGCTTAAATTACAAATTACTTTGGCTGAAACATACTCATTTACACACACAAGCACACACACACACATACACACACACAAAACAACACACAACACAAACCAAACCTATCTTGCTTCTCATACCATCTACTAAAATCGAAACAAACATGTTTTAAGCGAACGTTTAAAAATAGACAAAGATTCTTTTTCACGAATGCTCTGCGGTAAGGCGTTCCAAATAGAAGGTCCGAAATGAGAAAAGGATCTCATTCCAGCATTTTTCCGAATTCGAGGGACAACTAGTTTTGTGGAATCACTGGCCAAACGTAAGGGACGGGGTTTTGAATATCTTTCAATTAGTTCTGAAAGGTAGGAAGGGGCAGTACCTTCAAGACGATACACTAAAACACAAGCTTTGAATTTAATCATTTTCTCAACAGGCAGCCAATGCAGGTCATGAAGTAGAGGTCCGGCAGAGTCGCACCTACGCTTCATGAATACTAGTCTGGCAGCGCTGTTTTGGACAATCTGAAGACGTTTCAGATTGTATTGCGAAACGCCAAACAACAGAGCATTACAATAATCCAATTTCGATAGTACGAGGGACACAACCAGGTGCTTGGTCACATCCTCAGATATGAACCGTCTAATGGAAGCAATCTTTTTTAGTTGGAAAAAGAGAGATCTAACCAAATTATTAACCTGATGCTCCATCGACAGTCCAGAGTCTAAGAATGTGCCAAGGTTTTTCACTTTGTCAACAATTTGAATGGAGGCATCCCCCAACTTCAAATCTGTTTCACTTTTCCACTTCCTGTTCCCCACATACAGAACCTCCGTCTTATCATCATTCAGTTTCAGTCTGTTCTCATTCATCCATTTCTTAACACTTTGGATACAATTTTTACTATAGGCTGATACTTCCTGTAAATTTCTCGTATTGGAAACGCAGTACAATTGCGTATCATCAGCGTATTGATGGTAAGACAGACCGAAACTTCTGATGATTTTAGACAGAGGGCCAACGTACAAAACAAAAAGAACGGGTCCAAGTACTGAACCCTGGGGAACCCCACAATCAAGAAAGATTTCCTCAGATCTATATTCATCCACCGTAATAATCTGTTTACGATTAAACAAATATGACCTAAACCAAACAAGCGCTGCACCAGACACGCCATAAGTAATTTCAAGACGTTTGAGAAGATTGTGATCAATAGTATCAAAAGCAGACGATAGGTCAAGCAAATTCAGCAAAGAACACGAAGCATTGTCTATAACAGAGAGGAGATCATTAACAACCCTAACAAGTGCGGTTTCCGTCGGTATTGGATATTATGCCTAATCAATGCTCAATGCTTAATGATTTTGTATAAATTTTACGGTGGTGATGATTTGGCGGAAATGACTTTCCGATAGTTTGAGTCCTTTTTGCAGGTTTAGAAGCCCGAACTCTACTGCCGAAAAAGGAAAAAGGAATCGTGGCTTGGACATTTAAAAAATATGTAACAGAAAGTAAATATAATAATAATAATAATAATAATAATAATAATAATAATAATAATAATAATAATAATAATAATAATAATAATAATAATGATAATAGTAATATAATAATAATAATAATAATAATAATAATAATAATAATAATAATAATAATAATAATAATAATAATAATAATAATAATAATAATAATAATAATATTTTTTTCCCGATCAAATTTCGTCTGATATGAATGTGCGGCTATATGGTCATATGACACTCGCTTTCGAATAGGAAGGTCCTGAGTTCGAGCCTCGCTTGGCGCATAATTGAAAACTTGGAAAAGACTCTTTACTCACATTCTCTCACCGTACAAGGATATAAAATGAGTACCTGGCCGTTAACATAATTAATATCGCATTTTTTTTCAGACTGGAATTTACATTCGTGGCTGTGAGAAAGGAATCAGAGAGGTGTTTGGCGACAACATTGTCGTGATCGCTGGTAGCAGCTTTGGTGGATTATTCTTACAGGTCAGTCGCTGTACTATTTGCCCACCGGTATTGTGATGTATTATGATGTACTCATGAGTAGAATGCGTCATATTCCTCTGTTTTGGAAAGGGGGGGGGGGTATTTTATGTTTTAAAAAACGTTTTTCTTTTTCTTTGCGAATTTAATTATATTACGTACTATTTAAACTTAAACATTTTTGGACATCCACAACTTTTAATCAGTTAACTGCCGTACTCTGGGAAAACACATATTTAAAATTTTGGCCAGAAAACTCGTCTGCCTTCAAATATCGATCATAGAAATGGCCCTCATCTTGGCAAAAACTCTCAACACTTAGCAAAGTCCCAGATTTGAGAGTTTTTGCCAAGATGACGGTCATTTTTAATACAATCGATATTTGAAAGACCAGAGTTTTCTGGCCAAAGTTTTAAATACGATTTTTTCCAGAGTACGACCGTTATCTGGTTAACATTGACACCCAACTAGACTCTCGTCTGCTGAAGATTATTTTCATTATGATGTTTCTTGGGCGAGGACTGTTTTTTCATGAAGAATTTGGTTGAATTGACGAAAATCAGATGTTAAGGAGCAAACTTTTTCCATTAAAAAAAAAATATTTTGCCACCTCAATTTGTACGCATTTGCCTAAATCGCAAATTTTAAAGCATTGGTTTCATATTCATTCTTTTCTCCAACTCTCTAAGAGTTCTTTTCTAATTTTATCACTTCGGGAGAGCAGGATTGGCTTAAAACTTGTTCTTTTTGTTTTTACTTGCCGTTTTTGAGAAATGTATTGTGAACATTCTTCCAATTTGAATATTTCTTATCTTAACTTCACAATTCAAACGCCTGTCTAATGATTTATCAATTTTTCTTTTTCATTTTCAGATTTTCTTCACGTGGTGTGCAATGCGTCTAAATGCACAAGTACTGGAACAAAGAAGTAAATGGTAGATTCGGAGCATCATAGATGTTGATATATTGTGGAGAGTCATCTACTGTGTTCAAATTAAATAACCTTTTACCGACGTGTTCTTTTTAACACGCCTTATTAGCCAATTGATTATGGTTTCATTGTTGTAATGGAGATATTTGCAAAACAACGCAAAATACTGTCCATTACAACAATGATAATTCAAATATCAGACCTGCAAATGTAAGCACGTCGCCTTCTACGCATCATTCGGTGAAGAATTATTGAATTGAGTTGTAAATATGCAGTGTAAAATAAAGTGTTATAGTGAGACATCCGCTGTGTCTTGATTTTTTTTATGCTTGTTATCGGCTGACATCAGGGTAGTTTGATAGCTCTGTTGTTTTGTAGAAAACGAGTGGCACATAATGAGAGAGAGAGAGAGAGAGAGAGAGAGAGAGAGAGAGAGAGAGAGAGAGAGAGAGAGAGAGAGAGAGAGAGAGACTTAGGGGTGAGGGTTTGACTTCCTCATCTTATTAATGCGTTGCTCTTTGCCAAAAAGCTCACAACATTGCTAGGATATAACGTACCAACACACAAAACTTTGAGCAACCAGGAACTGTTATAGTCTCATTAATACAATTTAGTGAGGACTACTCATAACATGGCTGGCTGAAAACAATAACAAAGACCTGAGTGACGTCAAATTCCTTCTATCATTAAGCTGCAATGCCTTCTATCTCCCTATAGATAGTATGCAGATGACGTCACTCAGGCCTTTGTTATTGTTTTTGCCATCCGCGTTTGTGAGTTGTTCTCACTAAACTGTATTAACCAGACTATAACAGTTCATGGTTACACAAAATTTGTGTGTTGGTCCGTTATACTTCCGGATGGCAATGTTGTGATCTCCTTGGCCAAGCACATTCTATCTATAAATGGTCCCTCCGTCCACTTGAAATGTTTTTGATTTTACCCTGGCCCAGCTGGGAACATTCGTGGAAAGGGTAACAGTTTAATTTGAGAGGAGTTCTTTTTACGGGAAATGGGAAAAAAAAGGGGGGGGGGGGGGGGGGAGAAATCTAGATGATCATTTTCCATATGAATCGTTTCTTTGCAATCGAAATGTATCCGTGGTTCATTGTTAGTTTAATAATACATCTATCAATATGAGTGTCCATCGAATAATGGGAACTCTATTGGTTGGGAGTTTTCAGATGGTCTCAGACGATGAAAATTTATAGAGAGTAATTCCATGGATTTACCATGATCAGCGAATTCATCTAACTTAATTTATCATTGTCCTCAGAAGGCCATATGGAATCATGATTCTATTTTATAATGTACTAGTCGCCCGTAAGTCTTCTTTCTTTTAGTACTAACACTCTAACAAAATATGTCACTGCCTTACCCAACACACAAATTTCGGGACCAGAATTTTCCTTTATTGCTGTCACCAATCTGGCAACAGTTCATGCTTAACATTGCTTGACTTTAGTAACAAGATAAAATATGTGCTGCTGAGAGAAGAAGGAACTCGTCTTATGTCTATTATTGTCTTTTGTGGCTGTTAACCCTCTTCCGCACTAGGACAGGATTGTCCCGGGACAGTCCTGTCCCAAATCTGTAACATATAGAATTTAGAGAGATCTTCCGCACCTATTGGGACGGGACAAAACAGTCCCGTTGTGTCCCAAGCCGTTGTGATGAAATGCTACAAAATCAACGGGACAGGACTGTCCCAGTCCCGTGTTCATATCGTTTGTGATAGTAGAAAAATATAGCAGACTTCCGCACTAGGACAAAAAAGTCCCCGACTTGGCGGCGCCGTGTCAAAATTGAAATGCCTGTCTTTATTTTCTGCATCCCTACTACTACTACTACTACTCCTCCTCCTCCTCCTCCTACTACTACTACTACTACTACTACTACTACTACTACTACTACTACTACTACTACTACTACTACTGCTGCTACTACTACTACTACTACTACTACTACTACTACTACTACTACTACTACTACTACTACTACTACTATTTCTATTGTTGCTTCTGCTGTGGCTAATGCCACTAATATATTAATACCTACATCCCTTATATTTTGTATTTATTTCCAATTCCATTGTATTTATTTTCCAACAATAGACGCTGAGTGTCATCAAGGCAAAACGAAATCGTTCTTGTCCAGTTTTAAACTGCCGTATTTCGCGTTATACTTTTGTTGAAATATAGAATGTAGGTATGTACGAGTATAAATAGTGCAGTGGATGGAGTATGAATTCACGGACACATTGGATATCATTATTTTCATTATCATTACCATCATCATCATCATCATCATCATCATCATCATCATCATCATCATCATCATCACCTTCATCAACACAACCGTCGCTGTTGTCATTGTCACTGTCAGCATCGTCATCATCTTCATCAGCATTATCAGCAATATCATCATCATCATCTTCATCATCATCACCATCATCATAATGATCAGCTCCCATGTCATCATTTTTATTTTCAATCGCATTCTTTAAGACATTAAGCGAAACATGATGATGATGATGATGATGATGATGATGATGATGATGATGATGATGATGATGATGATAATTGATAATAATAATAATAATAATAATAATAATAATAATAATAATAATAATAATAATAAAAATAATAATAATGATAATAACAATAATAAAGATAGTAAAAACAATAATAAAGATAATAATAATAATACTTATAATAATAATAATAATAATAATAATAATAATAATAATAATGATGATGATAATAATGATGATGATGATGATGATGATGATGATGATGATGATGATGATGATGATGATGAAGAGAAGGAGGAGGAGGAGGAGGAGGAGGAGGAGGAGGAGGAGGAGGAGGAGGAGGATGGGGATGCTGATGATATGATATGATATTTGAGAGAGATGAATTTAGGAAAGAAATTTAATCTTATGTTAATATCAAAGTAGAAAGACTGAGCTCAGTTATTATTTATCCAAGTATACATTGGTTTCCTCCCTTTGCTTCTTGTCTTCGTTTTTATCTCGCGTATCAAAAGAAAAAAAAAAAAAAAGAGGTTTGCACCAGATGAAAATATTTTTTTTTTAATTTTTATTTTGTTTGTTTAAAACCTCAACTGACGCAAAACCATACATCGCATTCTCCCAGCGTATATTTATATGCAGATCCTATAATCCAGATTATTATGGTTTCATTGTTGTAATGGAAATACTCTCAAACCAATGCAAAATATTGTTCATTACTACATTGTTAAAGCAAGCCCATAATCGAGTTCGGTTCTCAGACCTATAAATATGTGACCGTCGCATTCTCTCATTGTTTTTAGCGAGAATATTTTAATCTTTATTGGCATTTCTAGTGAATGGAAAGAAATGAAGTTGAACAGTATCATGGAGAGGAAAAGTGCAATTATAATAACAGAAAATGGTTGGCAAAGCCAATTGTGTAGAGAAATAGGGATGAGGAAAATATATTTTTTTAAGCAGAAAAAGAAAAAAAAATAATTTAACACAACAAGAGCGACAACAACAACAACAACAACAACAACAACAACAACAACAACAACAATAAAACAACAACAACAACAACATAAACTACAACAACATTTCATGCGTCGCATTTCATTGTATAGGTTTTCTGCACTTAAGTATTGATTATTTTTTGGGGCTGCTTAAAACGAGAATTTTATTATAATATAGTTGGCAAATTGGATTTTTAGTAACACTAAACTCTGGAAAACACTGGACTAATCGTCACAAAATTGTGCATGGTGTTTACAATTATAATTACAATTATAGGATTAATTACACATGTTGATGATTTTATCGAAAAGTCAAATTTGTTTTGTCATATCCCATCGAAACCAGGCGCCATGTGGGTTGTGTTTCAACCTTCCGGTTAGCGAGTTTGACGATTAGGTGGGAGAACTTACCTTGAATCGATACCAGATACTCTCATTATTTTGAATACAATAATTTTTTTTTTTTAAATGATTAACCATTTTTCAATCTTAAAATTGGGAAAGTTGATAAGTGAGATATTAAGTTTTAATCCAGAAAATTTCTCTCCATGCTCAAATAAAAAGCTCCGTGGAGTTCTGTTAAGAAATCGAAAAATGTAGGCTATTGTCTATAAGACAATAGAAATTGAATTCGATTTTTATTCAACACTTGAGTCATAAATTTTGAGTTGATCGACTTATCATCACGTTCATTGAACGGACAACTATAAATAATAGCTAATAATTATAACGCCTTTAATGGTAATTTTAGACAACACATCTTGGCTTAAATTGAAAACGTTATATTTGTGTTTTGTTTAATCCTATTATGTGGTCTAGTGGTATGACACTCGCTTTCGGATCGGAAGGTCCTGGGTTCGAGCCTCGCCCGGCACATAGTTGAGTTCTTGGAAAAGGCTCTTTACTCACATCAGTGGCGGTTCTAGCCTATTTATAGTGGTGGGGAAAAAATTTCAACTTTTAAAAAAATAAAATATTTCAACCACAAATAATCACATTCACAATGAAATGACAATACCAGTAGATTTTAATTATTCCAAACGTAATCAAAAAGGAATCACGAAAGAGAATACAACAAAAAAATAAAGCGACGAGACAAAATGCGACATTACCTTGACAATACAAGTCCATTTCGTTCACTCGAAAAATTAAAGAGATGCTTTAATCCCTCAACGGCGAGATTGATATTTCTGTTACATTTTCAGAAGTACGTAGTAACTTTAAAGTTTTCATCGAGAAGCAACAACCGCGATATGACTCGAGTTTCATTCAGAGCTCAAATTGCATCATTTTTACTGCTCTCTTGGTGGTTAGAATGATTGTGCCGGTGGTGGTAGTGGTTGGAATAGTGGTAGCGGTGGTGGTGGTGGAGGAGGAGGAGGAGGAGGAGGAGGAGGAAGAGGAGACAGTGAGGGAGGATGTAATTATGGTTGTGGTTTTGGTGGTGCTGTTGGTTAGAATGATAGTTGTGGAGACGATGACGAAAATTATATGATGATGTTGATATTGTTTTTATTGCTATTGTAGTACTTGGTGTTAATGTTGTTGTTGTTGTTAATGATGGTGATAATGATGGCAACGACGATGTCGTCGACAATGATGATTACCGTACGATATTACAAAGTTTATTCAATCTTAGGCTTTCGCCAATAAATCATACAATTTGATGACAACATACATGAAAGTGGAAAAAAATGGTAAATGGAACCAAACAATAAATTGATTCCATTAATAACCACAGAAAAATACAACAATCGTAATACCACCAATACGTACAATAATAATAATAATAATAAAATAAAAAAAAAAAAAAAAATTAATAATAATAATAATAATAATAATAATAATGATAATAATAATAATAACAATAATAATATTACCATCATCATTACTACCACCACCATCACTATTACCACCACCACCATCACCATCATTATTACGTTTCCAATCAGTTTTTCTCGTTTTTAAAAAATTTGATACCTTAATAGACGAAAATTCCGGTGATTTTTTAAAGGATAGTTAAAATATCTACGATTTTATTAACCCTGAAAAATACGATTTTTATTTTCCTATTTCAAGTAGGCAGGTCTGCTCTGACAAGTATCAGTTCCATAGTCAAAAAAAAGACAAATAAAAACAAAGTTTACTTAATCTTAGGCTTTCGCCAATAATTCATACAATACAATTAAGACAAAATAATGCTACCAATCTCTCCTCATGCATTCGTTAGACTATAACAATAACGACCGTGTTATCTTTACTCCTTACCCAACCAACCCCTAGCTTCCCGCCTCTTCATCACGAACTATCTAATGTATGTATTAGCTTCAGGACGGGCAAGTACGGAATCTGCCCACCCTTCCTTTAAACGTCTTTATTTCCTCTATAACTTAGAATTCAACTCTCTCCTTTCTCAGAAGAGTATTTCTCGTATACTAATTCAATTGTTGAGTAAACCAAAATGGTGGCTGTATTTTATATATTCATTTAGTCGTGACTTCTGAATAAAAGTGTTTTATTAGAGGTAATGCAATAGAAAATACATTGTTGTGCAAAAATATTTAGTCTGGCAATAAAAATACAGCGGCAATTACTTTAAGAATTTTTTAAAAAGGAACAAATTAATTTGTTTAAAAAAACAAAACAATAAAACAAACAAACAAACAAATAAGACAAAAATTTAAATAAATGAATTTTGAGAAGCACTAAAGAAAACGAGAAAAAAAAAGAAATAATTTAAATGGATAAACAAATATAATATATTATAATATATATAATATCATTAAAACAACACAAGTTAATACTAAATATTAGTAAATTGATAAATTTAATTCAATACTGGAACCTTCCCAATGTCATTACATCAATGGTACCAGCACAAGTAAGGCAATAAATAAGAAAAAGTTCATTTGCCAAAATCTCTATTTAGTGCTCACTGGTTTATAAGGTGGGCTCATTTGAATTAGCCCGACCTAGAACTAGAGAGGCCAGACAGCAAAATCGGAGTTCAGCGTCAGGCGACGTGACGATGAGATGACGATGTGGGCGGAGTGGAGTGGTTGGGAAAGGGGGGGGGGGGGGGGTGGTGATAAAAAAGAACAGGAGCGTATCCTAGTTTATGCATTACGGGGTGCATGGTGATTCGCAATCTATCAAAAATACATACAAATTGATTTCAGTACGAAGTATCAAGTTTAAGTACTAACTTTTAAAATTATCTAATTTAAATTAGATTATTTCGGACCTGGTAATACAGCTTATAACTTGAAAAAACAGGCTGGTATTTGCCCACCCTGCCCATTATTACCAGCCGTCCCTGACTCACATTCTCTCATCGTACGCATGTGTAAAATGAGTACCTGGTCGTTAACAGCGAAAAAGATTGCAATATAGCGTTTGTCTCGTCCTACATATTAAGTAAGTGTTGCTGTTGGCCAGGGACCCCTTGTAAAGCGCTTCGAGCACGTTTAGTGGATGTTGCGCTAATATATTAAAGATCATTTAATTTTTTTTATGTGGATTTGTACGAAACAAAGCATAGTACCTTTGAATAAAACAGAACTGGATTTTTTTTCTTCTCTCATTGAATCTAAAGCAGTAGTGACTCTTGTGTTCACGGATAGAAGTCTGTTTTTATAAATCCATTGTCCTGCAGGGACTGGGTTCATTAACCTCGTTGGAAACCAGTCAGTGGAAAGAACAAAAGAATCAGAGAGGCTTTACTGTATTAGCATTGGCATGATTCGGGGTGGTAGATAATGACAACATTGGGACGCTAAGAATAGTATTAGTGTATTGATAATCAATAACATGGAACGGTAAAGTTTGGTTTCCATGATAAGTAACAGTCTCTCTCTCTCTCTCTCTCTCTCTCTCTCTCTCTCTCTCTCTCCCTCTCTCTCACTCTCTTTCTTTCTCTCTCTCTCACTCTCTTTCTTTCTCTCTCTCTCAATCTCTCTCTCTCTCTCTCTCTCTCTCTCTCTCTCTCTCTCTCCCATTTTTTATTTTGATTGTCCAAGGCAATATGTGAGGCTCTTGTTTTCACGGATAGGAGTCACGAAGAGAAAATACATGTTAGCCTCAAAAAATTGGTATTTAAAGGAGGCCCGTCGCGTCAATTTGGTATTATGAAGAATTTGAGTCTAAAGTCGAAGTGAGATCAGATTTAGGAATATTTAGTTTTAAAAATGTTTTAAAACAAAACAAACACACACACGAACACACACACACACACACACACACACACACACACACACACACACACTTTTCAATGACGGCATTAATTTTTACCTCTATTTGTATGAGTAAAGCTTAAGATTTAATTTTATTCATCAGGTTTATTTCGAAACAGAACCGTTTTGATACGATTGGTCACATATAGCGCAGTATTTGCTAAATGTCCTCAAAGTGCTTTACAAATGTCTCAAGCCAACAGCAGATACTAATTTTTCACACGAGTATGGTGAGAGAATATTAGTAAAGGGCCTTTTCCATGGATTCAAGTTAGCGCCGCACACAAAGGGTCGAAAAATTAATTTCAATTGAATTTGGCTAGTAATCAGAAGGTTAAGTTTTTAGCTTATTAAAAAGAAATTGTATTGGTTATTCTCAATAGGACATTTAAATCTGACCGAATACTCATATTTTTAATTTTTAATTTATTTATTTATTTATTTATTTATTTTTTTGGGTGAAATACGTGACTTTCAGAGGACGACAGTTAATTGGTTTAGTGACTAAGTAAATTACCGGGGAAAAAAGGAAAAAACGAGAATTTCTCTGGTTGGTGGCAATGCAACTTAGCAGATTTTAAAAGTAACCTCTTCGAATATTTAAAAATAGCTACAGCACTATGCATCATCCGTGACTGTATTTGCCTCATTGCCTGGAGACCAGAGACTAAATAATTGATCACGTGAGGGCTTACTTAACAAAACGATATTACAAAGTATTGGTTTAAACCTCTACGTTGAATATTGGATTAAATCAAGTGTATT
>NC_088361.1:25450029-25460029 GCF_034508935.2 Berghia stephanieae | reverse complement strand
TTCATCGTTTAAACATTACTTTTGGAATCAGAGGCTTACACTAGAGTGGTTTCAATCGTACCTTAGATTTAGAACGCAAACTTGAAATAAATGGCAAATTTTCAGATGAATTTTATTTGATGCATTGGGTACCCCAGGGATCTGTCCTCGGGCCTATTATGTTTACAATGTATATATACACAGCCTCTTTCCGAATTTTTTAATAATCATGGTATAAACTACCACTATGCTGATGATACATAAATGTATAAAAGCGATGCTCCTGATAACTTTTACAAAAATCTGTGGAAATTTGTGTTGTTGATGTAAAGAGCTGGATGGATGTAAATAAACGTAAACATGATAATGAAAAAAAAAAACAAAAACAATTAAAGTAATGTTATGCGGAACAAAGAAAAATGGCCATTCCCGGTGATGAACTGGGATATCAATGGCAATTCTATAAAATCAAGTAAAGTAATTAGAAATTTAGGAGTATTTTTAGATACCGTCAACCGGGGTTACTTAGGCCACTTAGTAGAATAAAAAAGGTTGCTTTTTAAAAAGTTAAATTCATGAGTGCTTATTAGATCTATTGCGTTTTAATTATTTAAAAGATAAAAGCTACGTGTAATTTATCTTTTAAAATAAGCAATCTTGTTTTCAGTAAGTGGCCTAAGTTACCCCGGGTGGCCTAAGTAGCCCCAGTTGACGGTAGCGATTTGGGCACGGATTCTCGTGTTGTTAATCTATACAAAAGTTTAAATTCACATCTCAAGAAAATTTCTAATGTACGATTCTACTTGACTGAAGATGTAACAAAAAAGCAAGTAACAACATTTATATTATCAAGATTAGATTATTGTAATTCTCTTTTGGCTGGGACAACTAAAGATAAAATTTTAAGACTTCAAACAATTCAGAATAGTGCTGCAAAATCGATTACAAAACAAAAGAGATATGAACATTCGCTTCCCCTTCTGTTTGATTTGCATTAGTTGCCAGTGAAAGAAAGGGTTAATTTCACGATCGCCCTTATCTGCTTTAGAAGCTGTTATTGTTTAGCACCTAGGTATGTTAATGAATTCATAACTGTCTATTCTCCATCTAGAATGTTTCGGTCTTCATAATCTGACTATACGAAACTTCAAGTAACAATAAATCAAATTATTTATTGTTTGGTGGGAGATCGTTTTCAACACTTAGTCCTCAAATATGGAACGATCTTCCCAGGGCTATTCGCGAAGCATCAAGTGTCGATGTTTTTAAATCAAAGCTTTTGGATTACTTTTTTACAAAAACATATTTTAAGTCTCAGTCAATGTTTCACATTTATTTGATATAGATTTTGCTTTTTTTCTCTCTTCTTTTGAGTAATAACTGAAAGTGTATCGGTGTGTGTGTATGTGTGTCTGTGTGTTAGTGATATTTAGATTGTCATTCTTGTAACTGTGAAGCGCATTGGGCATGACCTATATTATTATTATTATTATTATTATTATTATTATTATTATTATTATTATTATTATTATTATTATTATTATTTTATTATTATTATTATTATTATTATTATTATTATTATTATTATTATTATTATTATTATTATTATTATTATTATTATTATTATTATTATTATTATTATTATTATCATTATTATTATTATTATTATTATTATAAGATAATATATATATATATATATATATATATATATATATATAATTAGATAGATAGATAAATAGATATATAGAGATAAATAGATATATATATATATATAGATAGATAGATAGATAGATAGATAGATAGATAGATAGATAGATAGATAGATAGATAGATAGATAGATAGATAGATAGATAGATAGATAGATAGATAGATAGATAGATAGAATCATTAATAAATCAGAAGGGAATAGAATACCGAATTTGACACACCTACAGATCAATAGCGACCAATGTTTTGGTTACACTAGCATACATAGAGAATGAAGTCTCTTATATATATATCCCATTGTTGACTGACAACACAACCAGGACGGTACGTTTCCCCCTATAATCCGATCCTTTCATCGGTCCACGGCTTTACCTCTGATCACGCCCTTAGAATTTCAATAGCTGATCAATACATAATGAAAAGTTTCGTTGTCTAGTTCGGCTTCACAAGAAAGATAGGAGTAGGAGGATTTCTTCAGAGAATTAAAAGACACAACTGTTATCAATGCCTACAGGGGCTATGCTATAAATCATAGTGAATATTATTGGAAATGTATCGATAGTAACCTATCTCTTATCGGGCTCATAAGAGATAGGGGGTGGAAGGGGAGTATAAAATTTACAATTGTGGGTAGCCACTGACATTGGATTTATGCAAAGACCATTACTGCCGTGGGTACACTACAAAACGACTGTATACCTTTTGGCCAGATAATTGTCAATATCGACGGATTAAAATGGCCCACAAATTATCAAAAATTATTTTTCTGACGACTGCTAAAATGCCGGAAACACCGATGTAGATTGATAAACAAGAAAAATTGTGGCCATTACTTAAATACTTTACTCCATTGTTATTTTCAACATGAGCGTTCTCTTTTTATCAAATGTGTATTGTAATACGACTAAATAGAAAGTCAGAAAGAGAGACATATATATATATATATATATATATATATATATATATATATATATATATATATATACCTATATAAGCCTATATATAATATATATATATATACCTATATAAGCCTATATATATAATATATATATATATATATATATATATATATATATATATATATATATATATTATTATTAAGAGAGATAAATAATAGAAGGGCATTGTGTCGCTTTCTGTAACAATGTCAAGCAATATTAAGCGTTTTAATTGATCAGGTGGGTAATAGTAAATTCTAGCTTTGGCGTAATATTATTATTGATAAACATACTTGTGACTGAGTACCTGACTGTACGGGGTGATGGATACTGTGGGAATTATAGTACAAAGAGGCGCTCGATTTTACGGACCCAGGCTATGGAGAAAGAGAAAAAGAAGAAGAAGAAGAAGAAGAAGAAGAAGAAGAAGAAGAAGAAGAAGAAGAAGAAGAAGAAGAAGAAGAAGAAGAAGAACAACAACAACAACAACAACTAAAACGACAAACTACAACGACAGTTACGGAGGTGGCAGCAGCAACAACATTTGTATAGCGCTTTCCACTATAAACCTCCGCGATTTGCAAATGAATTTATCTCCTGACGTGGAACAGCGCACATTAAACACATAGGATGGGCCATATAGGCTG
Organism: Berghia stephanieae; assembly: GCF_034508935.2. Classification (NCBI taxonomy): domain Eukaryota; kingdom Metazoa; phylum Mollusca; class Gastropoda; order Nudibranchia; family Aeolidiidae; genus Berghia; species Berghia stephanieae. The sequence goes on along the minus strand of NC_088361.1, from coordinate 25,456,757 downwards.
CTATGCGATGGAACAATTAGGCGTTAGGACATTTTTGGACAATAAACAACACTATCCTTATACCAAGGGGACCTCCGTGTGATCGCGGGTCCCAGACCTAAGCTCAAAGTAACACATTAGTGAGCAGGCTCTGTTGTAAGATTGGATGTTTTTCTGTGGGGAGAGGGGTGGGGGGGGGGGGGTGAGTATATTTCTTTCTGCTTTATATGGCACTGTTTCAAGCACATCTTGTCACATATTTATCTAACTACGGTTGTGATGTAAGTCCAAGATCACAGATTTGCATCGAGTGACACACTAATGTAAGTCAATATATTCACATGCGCACTCTTAAATAATACAAGCCCACGGGCAACCCTAATTGTGTAATGGTAGCACAATTTTATCTGGCACTGGAAATCAGAAAGTCTGAGTCCCATTTGAGGAAGGCCTTTATTGATAGGGCAATGGGTGGGTGAGAGGTGGTTTTACTAGTAACTGCCTATTTGGCAATGCACCATACACAATTATTCAGATTTTAATTACAAACTATGTATTACTCCGTTTGAAGTCGGGTTCTGTTGCCACATGTTACCCGGTTTTAAAATTAAAGAAGTAAACAAACACATAGTATTCATACTATTTGATTTATTGTCGTGGTAAACTAAATATCATAACAATTTACTTAATTTTGAAATTGTACAATTTACTATATTATAAAGATATATAAATTTCTCATGCAAGAGTATAATTTTTTTGAGGAGATGATATTTTGTGACAAATTATTCAACAAAAGAGGTTTAACAATCATAGATACAAACAGAGGATGTATTTTACTCCATTATTATAATGAACAGGTAAGAGTATAGATCAAATCTACAATTGAGACCGGGCTTTTTGATTGTCAAAGCTAAAATAAGCTGTTAAAAATATTACCAAAATCAAAAAAAAAAAGGAAGATTAAGAATAAATGGGGAATTTTCGCACATAATTAGAAATAAACGTTTAAGCATGACCAAAATAAAACAAACGATTTATCAAATGAATTTTGTGTCTATGAAAATTTGTATGTGAAAGCTCGCCGAATTTGTTGAATGGAATGCCCAGCAGTGTCATATTTATGAAAACCGAAATCAATATAACTTAAATTCACAAGATGAATATTGAACAATTACTAATTCTAGCTCATTCACCAAATTCTTACTTGACATTTATTCTCTTTTGTTACAAATCAACACACGATATACATTTGACTGAACAATTTTATCCAATGATCATCATAAAATTGTATTGCTGTAGAAACATAAACATAGATGACTACAAGATGTAGATTTGAAACAAATGACATTCGCATGTACCCTGTTATAAAATATAAATGTATAGCAGCAGAGTTTTGGACGGATCTACTAATCATAACATCATCATCATTTATTATCACAAATTAACATCACAGTACGGTTAGAATTTAGAATCTCTGTATAAAGCATTTCATAAAAATAAAATTTGATCATAGATCAAATCTGTAAAATCCTGAAAATAATCAGCAGTTACTATTCACGTAAAATGTATAAATCATGGAATAGAATCTGTGATATAAAAGGAAAATTTATTTTCAAGAATAAAATATGATTTATTGATGAAATCATCATCATTATTATTATTCCTATTTTTTTGGTTGAGATGTCTTGCATGGCCAACATGCAGTAAACGGTACAGTAAATCAATCAAACAGGCATAGCTCATTCACATACACATGAGCAATTTTGAACTACATTGATAAAGAAAGGCGTGGCTGACAAATGGCACAGTTGAATGATTCAAATGATCACATCCACCTTTTAAAAAACTGTAGGTCAGTAGTTTTCTATATAACTTTTGAAATCCTAGAATTGATCAGAGAAATCGCTTAAAAGAACTTAAAAACCACACGCACACCATCCTCAGGCCATTGTATCAACAAAAGCACATCGTCCAGCTAAAATTTAGATCAAAAGTTTGGCCTGAGAAACAAAATACAGTGCAAACTCATTATTAATCCATTAATGGTGATTAAGGATTTTTTTCCGGCAATAAGGTTTCTTATCATCATTTATTGAATATAACTACAGGCCTGACATTGTTAGGACTGTGGTAACATCCAGATAAATAGTGTAGAACGTATTGTTTGGTCAGATTAAGGTGAACTCAAACCCTATCTTTGAATAACGACCAGTCCAATGTTTTAAATTACAAATTAATCTCAATAACACTCAAGTATTTATACTGTCTTAAACAATATGCAATTATTCGCCACAACAAAAAGGCCACTAAACAAATCAACTCTATTGATTTAAAAAAAAATCCTTCTCAACGTTTATAGTTAAAGCTCAGTTGTAAATCCAAAGAATGTTTTGGCAGCGTAAACATATAATATTTTCTTAAGAGGAAGCTTCTAGTCAAGATTGGTTACACGCTATTTGTTATCAAAAACAATAAAAGTTTTATCTGGATAAAATCAATTTGAAACGATGAAAATGATCAAGGGTGTTTGGAGTATTAGATGATTGGTTCACCCAACTGTCATGAAAAGCTTACGAAATTTACGAAAATGCAAAATTGTTGAATGTTAGCATTAATTTAAAAGCTAAAATAATTAGGTATAACGTTTTGTTATTGTAATATATTTACAAGTGGAGGAATATACAACTTTTACCTTTATTATTCATATTCCCAGTATCCTCTCTTACAACTATCTCAGAGTGACCGGTTAAGCAGAATATAATTCCAATTTAGAGACTATCCAGGTGAAAAAGCAGAAATCAATAATCTATTGTTTGAGGGGTGGAGTAAATTACTTGCACACCACCTTTCAAGCCATAAGCCTATGAGGAGAAAAAACGTTTCGTAAAGTTCGAGAGCAAGAGTTCCAATAGAATGACTAAGCAGATTTTGTATTTGAACTCAACAATTAATTGTACAAAAGTTAAGCAACCATTGTTGCAGGTATCTTTGGAACTGTTGCTGATGAAACTCTACGAAGAGGTGTCGTTCTTTCCCAAATAGGCTTGTACTGCTTGTGCCCTCTATTATCAGTCTCAACAAAAGTATATTTAGAAACACCAGAGTCAAGAATAGCAGCTTCACATATGCTTGCTGCTTTCTTTGTGTACTCTGTTCGGTACATTGTTGCGTCTTCAAATGGTGCCTCACTGGCCAGAGCTGAGGCATTTGGTTTCATGCTCTTGGGAGGAGCCATGGAATGGGTAATGTAGTGAGCCTTGTATGTGGGGCAGCCTTCAAAAGGCTGATTGCTAGGAACCCATCCTTCTCTTGGTTTTGGCATTTCCCTGTTGATTCCCCATTTCTTGAAATCGTTTTTGTAATTTGTCATGCCATCAAAATTACCAGGATTCATCACTCGTCCTTCTCCAGGTTTCACCATTGCTACTCGCTGCATTGGATGTTGTTTGTAGTTGATACGGTTTGTGGTGTTGAGATCAATTTCACCCTCTGGTTTGACATAAGTCTCTGGCTGATGGACAAATGGTCTTTCACCATTCCACCTCCTGTAATCATTTTTGAAAGTCGTCAAGTCATCAAGAGGAGCACCAGACTGAAATGCTTCGGTGTTTGGCTTGCACGACTCTGTTTTATGACCGTCTTTCTTTGTGTAATCTCTGTTAAAAGTGGTCATACCATCAAATTTGACATTTGGTGCTTTGTAGCACTCCTTCTCTCTGGGTTCTCTACGCTGAAGCTGGTGACGAATATAGTCATCTCTGTACCCGGTATTTCCATCAAAAGGTGCATCTGACATGTGGGTAGCTTGGTCGGGTTTCAAACTTTGGCGTGGGGGCTCATTGTACTTACGAAAGTCACTCGTGAAAGTAGATTGTCCCTCAAATGGCTGGCTTGGTGGACACCAACCTTCTGGTACTTTTGGCTGCATCCTCTCCAAGGGCCACTTTTTGTAGTCAACTGGAGATAAAAATATTGGTTGATTTTATTGTATTATGTCCGACTCATAAGTACAATAAAAGTATAAAATTGATAAATAGAAAGAAGTTAATATCAGTCAATACTAAGGCATATTTTTAAATAGTAAATGTTATAGACTAAAAACTTTATCTTGTCCAATATGAATTCATTTTAGTTTTTTTATTTTTTTTTTTATTGGCAGGACATATTTTGCGATGATTAACGTATTCATTATCTGAGAAAAGGTGACCCTGATTTAAGAAAAATATCAAACCCATTCTGTGCATACTGTGCATAAATAAAGTAAGTGCATCAGTTTGTCTAGCGACCATCACTTGCAGAATAAAATATTTAAAATCTGGCTGAGTTGATGTGTGATTCATTTAAATGCAAGTATAAATTCGTCTAAATTTTCCATAAACAAGCCTAAATATCTACGTAGTCAAAGTATCTCCAAAAAGTATAATAAGTCTCAAAACAAGCTTAAAACTGTAAAGATCCGAGATGTAAAATATAAAATCAAACAAAAGGTGTGCAGACTAGATCGAATAGAATATGTATACAATGATGAAAGTTGATCAGTGATATCTAGATTTATGATTCACTTGGAACTCAGAGATCTTTTATATGACAATATTTAGGCCTGGTTGTGGTTGGGACTCTTATTGACTAGTCTTTGTATTTTGAGTTTTATTCAGTTTAAAAATATATATTGATCAACCGGTGGCATTAACTTCTTTCTTGTATTTTTGGGGGTAAAAAGTCAGAGTAAGTTTTAAAACAATTACTTACTTTTGTATGTTGGTTCTCCTTCAAATTTTGTTGCAACATGACGCTGTCCAGTATGTTTCACCAATTGTGCAGGAGGGGCATGTTTAGCTAAAATATTAAAAAGAAAATGATATGTTCACAACATGAATAATTGAGTTTATTATATGATTAAGTTACACAAATAAGTCTTAAAAAGAAGGGTCCCAAATCAGAACTGGTATGCATCAGAGACATTACAGCATGTTGATTGAGAAACAATCTTGTATAACATACGCCAATAAACAGCTAAATTCATTTAAAAAAACAGAAGCTAATTTAAAACACAGCTTGGCCATTCCAAACAGTATGTAGGACCTTAATATTCCATTTCACAAAATTAAAATAGCCCTGTAAAAAAATTTACCTTTAGAATTTTGCAATCAAATGAGAATAAAATAGAGTACACATTTTCCTCTGGTATGCTGATACAGCATGACCTTCATACTCCAAAAGTTATATTCATTTGTTTCTTTTCCATTCCATGTTCAAATTCATTAAGAATTATTGAATCTCCTTCTACGAAGTCTGTTTCAGAATTAAGTTTCTCTGTCGCGATGTACCCACATAATATCATGAATAACCTTGTCTTTTGTATCAAATAAAACTTTATTCAATAACCTATTCAACATAAGAACTGTTAAGGTCAAAGATGGTGACCAACGGTTGTTTGTCCAAGGCCATTATTGCGTTCCTCATCACCTTTTGAATCTGGCCTTCAAATATTTGACCTTGCAGCATTTCTTTCACCTTAGAGAAGCGATATAAGTCACATGGGGCAAGATCAGATGAATAGGATGTGTGCTTTAAAAAATCATGTGAATAGCTGTTGAGAAGCGTGTTCACAGTTCTTGACTTGTGAACAGGTGCATTGCATGATGCAGAGTGACGCCTCATTCAAGCAAAGTCTTTAAGAACGAATATGTAATAGTGTCTGTTAACTGTTTCACCAGGTGAGATATGCCAGTTAAGTACAATGCCAAGTGTGTCGAAAAAAAAAACCCCAACGTGCATCACTTTCTTTTCTCCTTGTTTTCTGTGTTCCTCATCCTGCATGTCAGATCTCCCATCTTCAGCTTCCCTGACTCACCTTCTAACAGTTTGAATTGAAGGAGCCTTGTGCTCCAAATCTTTACAAAGGTCTCTGTGTATTCTTACAGCAGATTTGCTGAGAAGAGTTGAATATTTGATGATAACCCAAACAATGTAATGTGAGAAGGTTGCATCATTGTTTTGTTGCTCTGCCAATTTTCCTTTGATTACGCTTGGACAAGGAGCTAACGTACGTCACAGCTGTATGACGCAACAACCAGTAGACTTCAAATTTGACATAGAGATTTCTTTGATATGAAGACATATTGTCTCTAATTTTGGCAGTTCTAGGTTGCTTATTAGTGAAGTTATAGAAGAGGGAAACTTAATTCTGAAACACATCTCGCAACATAAATAAAGTTGTTGTTAAAAGCTAGAAAAAGCAAATAAGTGAGATTGAGTGATTGTAGCAGTCCCATTTTTAATTTCAAATAACTTACCAGTGATGAAACTACAACATTTATACACAAGCTTATTTAAACAGAAAATTTGACTATTGCAAATCTTTTAAGACAGATCAAATTGCATCTAGATACAGCTAAATCAAGGACCAGAAAAGAATAGTATCAAGTTTGGATGTTAACATGGCATATACCAGTTTAAATGAGACATCGAACCCTTATTTTATCAAATTATTATTTTGAACATGTACTCTTAAGTTTAAAAAATTGCAACTACCTTACCAATCTGCATACTATATTCTTCGTCATAAAAAAAGGTTTTTTTAATCTAATGTTCATATTCCATGTTTAAGCGATAGGCTCTAATTTCTTTCTTTCTTTTTTTTTTTTAATAATATATTTTTCCTTTATTAATCCTCTGGGGGAAGTTTTCTTTAGGTTTATCACGTTAAAAGAAAACAATAGTCAGATTGTTGGGCAGCTGCACTGCAA
>NC_088361.1:25390029-25445029 GCF_034508935.2 Berghia stephanieae | reverse complement strand
CTTTAATTTTTGTCATTGCTCTCTTGAACGTTTGCACACTACGTTCTACCAATCTGTCCTTCCTCGTGGATCTCCTACTGTGTCATTTGTGGGGGAGCTCGAGGCATGTCAGGGGCAAAGGGGTAATTCCCGATGACCGTCACGAGACCATCCCGGATGTTGAGCCTATACCGGGCCCCCATGAACAGCCTGATATGTGACTAATGGAGCTCCAACCAAGTGCCCAAATCGTCAGGGTTAGCGACCTGATGCACATATTGTCCCTCAATATCGAGAGCCAGAGTATGGCAAAAAAGGACATTTTGTCAAAGCTGCTGGTCGTCCGTAGCGTTGATATCCTCCTATTGCAGGAGACCCAACTTTACTAAGGCGCGCAATCTTCTCGATTCCAGATCCCAGGCTATACGGTGGTTCAGGGAGAGGACACGCTAAAGAGCCTTCGAAGGTAAGGGTCATTGAGAGTGCAACGGACAGCAACGGGGTCAATAAAATTTCCGTGGAGGTAGGTGGGCTGTACTTGCACAACATATACAAACCACCTAGAGCGACTTGGACTACACCAACGGTACCAGTGTTAGCCATCCTTCCATCTGTCTGAGATACTTATATAGCCACCACCACGAATGGGGCTACCGAGACTGCAATCAGTCACGTAGACAACTCCACTTATGGATGGACTGTAACAATTTACACCTAGTGTACGATCCTAAAGTCAAGGGTACCTTTAGGGGCACCCACCATAAGAATGATTATACTCCTGACCTTACCCTTGTCATTAAGGGAGCGAACGGTGAACTGCTGCAGGTGAAGTTGACAGTCCTCAGCAACTTCCCACACAGCCAGCACAGGCAGTTCTTGTCACAGTGGGGTTGACAATTCCAAGGGTGCAGTTTCTCCCACTCTGCAGATGAAACTTCAGGAAGGCTAACTGGGAGGAATTCAGTTTCTATATCAAGCAGGTTTGCCCTGCTATTCTCCCAAGTCCGAGATAATAACCAGATTTAACAGACTGCTGGTTCGAGAGGAAACAGCAAACTGGTGCTGTATTCATAGACCTATCGGCAGCGTACGATACGGTCTGGTACTAAGGATTAATGCTAAAACTTGCAAAGATCATAAGGTGCAAAAAGACCTTGAAGTTGTTCTCTTCAATCTTAGGGGAAAGACAATTCCATGTCGCGTTGGGAGATGCTACCTGTCCAACATGACCCATTGTAACGAGCCTGAAACCGCAGAGCATCTAATTGAATGGTGTGTTGCGACGAGGCTTCCCGGTGCGTTTGCAATGGTGCACAAGTGCGGTACAGAATTTGCTGATTGGGTCGATCATCATAACATAGTAGTGTGAGCACCATTAGAAGCTGCAAATCTGTTTGATGATGGTGATAAGGGGAAATTGCTATGTGTTTTATACCATTGTGGCTCATGAACAATCGAAAATCTGAACTAGTGAAGTTTGGTCCATTGTCAGACACTATAATATCAGGTAAGCTCAAGGTGGAAAACAAGTCACGAAGCTCAAGATTCGTGTCCAATGTTGTTATTTTGTTCATTATTTTGACTTCAACCCATTTTGAATGAGTATTTGTCACAATAAGGAAAACGTGACCTAAAAATGGTCTCGCAAAATCCAGACTCTTTTCCATGGCCCTCTGGTTATTCCCAGGGAAATATAGGGGCTTTCACTGGTTGTTTTCTATGCATTTGACATGTTAGAACCTGACACTTTTCTCAATATCAGCATTGATTTTAGACCACTAAATCCAAGATCGTGCCTGCGCTTTCATGCGTGCCACTCCAGCACGTGTGTCATCATGAAGCAAATTCAAAATAACCCCACTTTCAGTAAGAGTAGACAAGTCCAGAAGAGACTGAAAATCGCATTTGGCTGTCTACTATGAAACAATTTCAGAGATTTGAGCTGGGACTGAATTCAATTAATTAAGGCTTTGAATTGTGAAATGCTAATGCTGGCAAATGCAGCTCTTTCAAATAAGGAAGGTGCACTTCTTTGTCATCTTTTAAAAAAAGTAATAAAGCTGTATCATCAACAGTCATTTACTATAGAATACAGAAAGCCATAGTGCTAAAGCTACCGAGACACACAACAATGATAACAAAGAAGTGGACCACTTGTTATTGGTATCAAAGAAGTCACCAGCCTTGTGAGCAGACATTTTCCACAACTTGTCATGCAAACTAACAACCACCCCCCCCCCCCCCCAAAAAACACCTTAACTAAAAAAAAAACAAACAAAAAAGAACATCCAGTCTACGGTGATAATCTTTTATTATTTCTATTTTTTTTTAGAGGAAAGTAAAATTTGATATGGGTCAATAGTTTTGTACAATCTTCAAGGTCAATATTTTCTCTCTTCATTTGGGCTTTGACAAAGAGCTACCTTTGCAAGGTGAGTATTTAGTAGTTCACAAAAATAAGTCCAAGTCCAAGCATCTGCTCCTGTGCTAAGTCACAAGATAATCACAAGCTCACACACAGACACGTGGTTCCAACTTTAAGAGAAACAATTAATATACTGTTACTAACGAAATGGTTTATAAGGGGAAAATATCTTTCAGAAAGCACAAAGGCTCACATCTGACTGCTTTCACCTTCAAAAACTCAAGTCAGAGGTTTGGGCAAAACCAAGTTGTCTCAAAACAGTCAACATGTCGATCAGTTCGAAATGCAGATAAAACAACATCAATCACAAAAAACAAAACTAAGTCATGAGCTTTTCAGTATTATTTTTTTAATATGGCAGATAAAGAACATACATATACAAGATTAAATCTAAATAAGAATTAATGTCATAACCAATTCCTAATCACATGATATTTCATTTTATCATAATTTATACAATTCCCTTTTCAAAAAGAAAGGAAAGAAAAATAACTAAACTTTAAAAAAATAGACAAATAGAGCAAGTAAAGATAAAACTTTCCTACCTCTTTGTTTTCAAGCAACTATTTTGGTGGTCTTCCTTTTCTTTTTTTTTTTTTCAGGTGACAATATAATATCAACGTCTCTTCAACCCTTCAATGAAAGTTATTGAAGTCCCTGTAGTAATTTGAAACTTATCAAGATAGACCAGATCTTATCTTAGGACAAAGGACAAATTGCCACTTTTTTGAGGACAATAAAGATTATTATTATTATTATTATTATTATTATTACATTTGGCACCAACTAAAAAAATCAAAAGTTCAAGTCACAAAAATAAAAGATTGTAGAGGAAATAATAATTCAAGAATTTAAGCTGGAAGAATGAGTCATTAATGCAAAATAAAAATTCAAAATAACAGACTAAAAAAATAAATAAAGGACTATATTATTTCTTGTGGGCTAAGTTTAAATAAAAATAAATAAAAATGGATAGACTTTTCCCATAAGGTCGACTAAAAAAAATAAATTATCATCACAGCATGCGCATAAGTTAATCCTCTTTGAAACAGTCGAGCCAAGAAGATAGTTGCTTTGCAGTGAAATGGTTCAACAACATATATCAACAACCAAAGAAGATCTTAATTCCCAATAACCTTTTTTATGATGTCCAAAATAGGTGATTCCAGTGAGTCTTAGTGGAAAGTAACATTTTGTTACATCGCTCATATATCTTTAAATCAATATTCCTAATAATATGAAATACAAACCAGAGCATAGAAATCTCAAATATTTAATCATTGTGGACCAAAATTTAGCAAGAGATGGAGGGAGGTCCATATATTGCAACTAATTTGGTGAAGTATTGGAATTGTGCAGTCAGGACAAAGCCTGCGTTTTGAGCCGAAATAAGTCCTGGCAACCTTCCTGAAATATTTCCACTTGTATTAGATATATGAAATTTTACATCATAAACGTATAACTTAACTATCTGTTTTTGATTCAACTCTATTAGGCAGACTCGAGTGTGGGGGGGAATCTTTCACTTTCATAACCTAGCATCATCCTGATCAATGCTTGTCCTGGATAGTATAGAGCTACGATATTTTACTCCACATAATAATAATAATGATAATAATAATAATATTATTATTTTATTTTTATACATATATCATACTGCATGACTTCCTGGCCATTTTACGGTTAGGCCCCTATTCCATCTCTTTCCGGGATTTTAAAACTTTTTCAAAAACGCTCCCATGCTCTTGATCTCACACTTATCTTTCTGCCTTTCCACATCCGTTTAGAGCTAGTAATAATTGTTAAACAAAACAAAATTTGAAGGAGGTAGGGTGGGGTGTTCCAATTCTGACCCCTTCCCAATTCACCTCCTATTTTAACGCCTAATTTTAATAAGAGTTTTAACATAGAGCTGAGTTCCGATTTAACACAGCCAGAAATAAATGCATGATACATTTAAGCCAATTTCAGAGCTTTTCCGTGTTATTTAATTATAAAATCATCTCTTAAAATCCTTGTCTCACTCGGAAGATTGACGTTCAAGCTTCTCAAATCGCTTTTTCACAAATCCAAGGCATCTTACAGCTGAAGAAGCAATATAAAGCAATAACATTTGTAATATAGATAGAATGCGCTTGGCCAAGGAGTTCACAACATTGCCATCCGGAAGTATAACGGACCAACACACAAACTCTGTGTAACCATGAACTTTTATAGTCTTGTCAATACAGTTTAGTGAGAACAACTCACAAACGCGGATGGCAAAAACAATAACAAAGGCCTGAGTGACGTCATCTGCATACTATCTATATATATATTTGTACAATTGAATTGAAAAGGATTTTTCACATTTTGTTTTGAAATTTCTCCGGTGTGCGGCCAATAGAAGTCAGTGAGCTGAGAGAGCATTTTGGGGGTCCAAACTGGAACACCTCACCCTATCTTGAAAACTTTTAAAAAAAAATGAACTTTTGAAATTAGGTTAAAAAACCAAGGGCTCGGGCATGTGACCCTTCAGTCAGTCCCAGGGCTGAAGGAGTTAAAGACAATGTTGCTTAAGGACCAAATATGTATTCCTTCTCATAAATAAATTATCTTCAATTTGTTTGAAAACATATGGGCTTGGTAGTGTTTTGCTTTTCACTTCTTTTCAATAAAATATGCACTCTGAATATGTCTACTTTGGAGGGTCTCTAAAATATTTTGACATCATATCCATATCATCAGAATCCAACCGTGGAGATGGTCTGATAATGTGGGGCCTTGGAGGTTTGATTAATGCTGGGTTTGAGGACTGCTGGGGTGGTTGCTGGGAATGCCATTTTTCTTCAAACGTGTTGATATCATCTGAAAATGTAAGATTAAAAGGTATATAAAGATAATACACGTTTAAGGTAAAGAAAATAATTAGGTTTCCAAATCAAATCCTCAAAACTTGTTAAAAGACGACTAAAGAAAAATATTCTGAAATAGATGGAACAGAACGATTTAATACAGACAGACTCGAGTAAAGAGATCTAACTAAGCCATGACCTTGCCCATGCCGTCTAGAACTCAGCATCAGCATTGGGCTGACATCCTGTTTTTCCTTTCACTCAGTGCCATGTCACTTTTCTGGTTCGGTTATTATTATTATTATTATTATTATTATTATTATTATTATTATTGTTATTAGCATTATTATTTATTATTATTACTACCATTTTTATTATCATTATCATCATCATTAATGTTATTATTATCATTAATTTTATTGCTATGATCATCCTCCTTATCCTCATTGCCATTATTATCATCGACTTAATTATCATCATTATTATAATAATAACAATTATTAATTAATAGCAAGTATGAAGACGGAACTGCTTTTGATTTAAAAATAAATTAGAAAAAAAAAAAGTGATGAAGGATTGTTGAACATGTGGTATAATGAATTTGCTGCTTGCGGATGTTATTGAATACACAGTGAAACCAAACGATTAAAAAGATCCTATGGCAGACCATTCCATGGTCTGATAGAAGATGGGTAAAAGTCATTTAAGGTGGATGTTTGATCTTGATGGCGGAATCATTCGATATCCATGACCTCTGGTCGGTGTGGAGATATGCTTAATAGTTACTGGGAAGTCGACTTTAATATCATCAATGGTATCTATCCTAAAATTAAATAACTCACTTTGATCCAGATTTTTAAAGTCCTCTCGTTTCTCCTCCAACCCGTCAGGTCCAATGATGGTGGTGACAGTGTGACTCTGACCGCCCAAAGTCCTGCTCACTGTGCTCTCCTCACGCCCAGTTGAGTCTCTTACAACTTTTTTGTGTTCGATTTTCTGGCAATAACAACAGCAAAAGCATTAGCACTAATGTGATCAATGATAGAGTTGCTACTGCTTCAATTACTACTTTCAGTGAATTTTGGTTTACTTTAAAAAATCCTGACTCAACATAAAAATTCCAGGAGTTGTCCAGTTGCCCTTAATGTAGGCAAGTCCAGAGAACAAAGAATTGCGGGCACTCTACTGTCTCTTGATAAATGTAGTAGAGTATATAAGTGCCTCAAGGAGCCAGTAGTGATATGAAAAGTAAAATACATAAAAGACATGTATAATAACAAGAACAAGAAAACAGTTTTCATCAACAATATCCTTTTTAAGTTTCAAAACAGCATACTATTATCATATTTTATAATCCATTTGCTGGCAATCCTCTCACCTTGGCTTTTAAATATCTTAATTATGTTCATAATTTTAAATGGTATTCTTTTGTATTTTAACTATCTATATGACGCTTTATACACACTTTATACTTTGCATAAAGTTTAAGTAAAATGGTACAAATTTGAGTTGAATAATAATAATAATAATAATAATAATAATAATAATAATAATAATAATAATAATAATAATAATAATAATAATAATAATACTAATAATAATAATAATAGCAAAAAATAAAAAAATAATTAAAATAATAAATCGAAATTTGTAGCTTATTGTAACAATAATAAAAACGATACTATACTTATAAATAAACGACACAATAATATTTTCAGCATCTACTCCATCCTTTGTAAAACTAGATTGCAATGGTGAACCGCACATACTTTACAAAGAGGAACATTGTCAATATATGCCTTTTTTCATTATTAAAAGTCTCACCCCATCTGGACCTCTGACAGTTGTCATTGTAACAGAAGATCCAGAGAAAAAGCCTCGACTTGGTGAGTTCTGTGGCTCTTTCTCACTTGACTTTTTAATCAAATCCACCGCATCAGACCCACTAATTTTTCCATCCAAATCTAGACAGAAAGAGAAACATGAAAATACACCAATGACTTTTTAAAGATAAAAACAATAGTCATGAGCTGATAGGAAAACAATTTCCCTATTACTTTTAAAATGAAACAACATATGAGAGAAGGAGCGAGGAGAAGAGAAAGAAAGAAAGAAAGAAAGAGAAAAAGAGAGAGAGATAGAGAGAGAGAGAGAGAGAGAGAGAGAGAGAGAGAGAGAGAGAGAGAGAGAGAGAGAGAGAGAGAGAGAGATTTTTCACTTCCATCAATCTCACCAGTGTCTTCTCTCTTGTCCTGATTTGGTCTATTCCATGGAAAAATTCTACTGAACGGTGTCTGAAAATAAGCCGAAAGATTAAGAAATACTTTTTTTTTTTTGTATGTGAAGAACTAATACTTTCTCTCTTTTCTTTTTTCTGTTTAGATGGAGCTTGGAGGGCAGAAGGCTAGCAATTAAAAGTTCAAATAACAGAAAAAAAAATAATAGAGTTTTGACCAAAAATTTATGAATGAGAACTTCAAAAATAAAGATAAGAAAAAAAGAAAGGATTAAAAATTAATTTATAGAATAAAGTAACTTTATAATACAGAGGTAGAACTGAAAGAAATTAGTAATGTGTCTAGAGAGTCCTTAATTGTGGCTTTTCATTAATTGGAGAGTTAAAACAAAAGAGTAATAATCATATAACATTCATTAATAAGATTTCTCTAATTAAAATTGAAAAATAGTGTTTCTCAGTTCAAGGAATGCCAAAGTGCAGAAATCTTAACAATTACAATGCACTGGACTGCTAAAGTATCAATCGTTGAAAAAAAAAACAAAAAACAAACAAACAAAAAAAAAAACACTTACGTCAAAGAACCTCGGATTTTCATGTAAAGGCGGTGATGGAACTGGAGGTAAACTTTTAGGGGCTGTCACATCTTCATCATCCTTCAACATGAAATCTCTGGGAGATTTTTTATCTTTTCTTGTATCAGGATGTCCTGGCACACTAAATTTAAAGTGAAAGAATGGCGGCCCATCAACCCTATTACTGGGGTCTGATTCAGGTTGATCTATGGCTCCTGGCCTATTTGGAGGTAAGTTTCCTGAAAGAAGATAATTGATGAAAAATACAGACACGGCCTTGAATAAAACAAAAACACTTTCTCGCACAAAATTCTTGTACAATTTTTAAAAAATCAAACTCAAACTGTTAAGAAAATGTTTTATTTACCTTTTTAGGTCTTCAAGTAAAAACAAAATTCCCTACCGATGATGATGGCAATTTGTCAACTAAGTAAAGGCTACAACTGTCTTGTATCACTTATGACATTTGGAACTAATTTGTAAAGGCTGTCGTCAGAATGCATGTTAGGAGTTAAAATATTGCATTCGACACGATGGTGTTTTAACCAGGGATCTAGCACTTATACTTATAAGGTGTGAACTTTTCAGAGGTAAAATTAGCAGAAATTTTCCGAGAGAATCCTAAAATCTCAGAATTCCGTAGAAGATAATCATCCCATCAACAAAGTTGAAATTAGAAAAGGATTTAGGTAATCAATACAAGGTAATTCAAAAGATTAAATACACACAGATACATACACCCGCCCTCCCCTGAATGAGAATATATTTTTGTGTCAGTGAGTTAATGGATGTAATATATCTTCTCAACTTCCAAACCTGAAGCAATTGTCCCAAAACCTCTCATCATATCCTCCATTTGTCTTTGAAGAAATTCCATTTGTCTATTCATGTCACCGTGGAAGTGGCGAAACATGTCATCCAATGGATGTCCCCCATTGCCAAAAAAGAATTGAGACCTGAAGAAAAAAGAAAAACAAACTCAGAAACAATAATTTAAGTACTTATTTTTTTCAGAAAGTTTATGGTTTAAGTGGATGAGGCATTTCACTTTTACCCTGGAACTAGGGTCCATCCCCACTGTCTGAACCTAATTTTTTTCAGTGAGCAAGTTATTTAGCTCCGATAAGGAAAAAAAAATTCTCTAAGTAATTTAAGGGGAATTTTCAGGACATGAAACATTAACGTAGTATTCCTATGGTACTGAGTGGAGTCATCAAGAAGGAATTCTCCCCTTATCTTACTCTCATCATTTAGGGCTAGCAAAGATAGAGGTTAATGGGGACAGAGTGAAGACATTTCCCCTCTTCAAAATATTCCTTCTGCCCTGCACTTAAAAGAACTTTTTTTTCCTATAAACTGTTCAAGACATCATATCTTTGAAGAGTTAAAATGGTTAAGGAGTCCTGGAAACTAAGAGGAGAGTTCATAGGGAGCTCCCCCCTCCCCTCTGAAACAAGATGACTGATCGATCTCAGATTTGGTATCAATTACAAACCCAATGAAAAAATGAAATATTGTGTCTGTGAATGTAGCCTGACAGGTTAGGTTCACAGCACCATGATCATAGTCTGGCCAAACTTACATTCGGGGCGTTTGAACATAGCCACTGCATTTATATTAGGAATTGCCACGGAGAGAGTCCTTAGTAGTTGTCGGTTCATCAGGAAGACTTCCGTAGTTTCACAGCACTTTGATTATATTATTTAATCTTTTAGCCATTATGGACTTTCAATTAGTTGCCATTGCAATAAATTCAAGATAAGTTTTATTTTTATAAGTGTTGTGATTTTTTTAAATTTCAAAAACAGTTTGCTGAGTAAGTTGTCGTTTATGACTCCAGCTGACGTCCTTACTACTTAATGTGTTTCCCATCAGTTTCAATATTGCAAGTGATGGCAAACATTTTTTCATCAGATTATAGTATCCTTAGCAAAGGTTGAGAAAGGGGGGGGGGAGGGGGGGGGGTGTTCAATAATATTTTATAAATCCCCTCTTTAAGTGCTGTGAAACTATGGAAGTCCTTCCGATTCAACTATGGAGTCAATTTGGAGAGAGAGAGAGAGAGAGAGAGAGAGAGAGAGAGAGAGAGAGAGAAGAGAGAGAGAAGAGAGAGAGAGAGAAGAGAGAGAGAGAGAGAGAGAGAGAGAGAGAGAGAGAGAGAGAGAGAGAGAGAGAGAGAGAGAGAGAGAGAAAACAAGAAAAAATGAGAGAATTAATATCAATAATAAATACTCTGTGATATTTAAGAGTAACAGCTCGGAAATCTCTAACAAGTTGGGACAGGGCCTATTTGTTTGATATTTCCATGTTGAGTATTTCACAAATATTATGAAGAGTATAAGAGTAAGATGTCATCATTGCCTTGCTAGTCTACCACTGATACTGGTGGTTACACATTAGATAGAGTTTAGAGTGAAGCATCGCGCACATAAGACTACATTGATCAAACATACTTCGTACACCCCCTTCCTCCACTACTCACACACACACACATGTACTCATATACACACATGCTCCATGCATACATGTGAAAACATGTTAACTAACAGAGTTATTGCCAATGAAGAGTGATGGAGCTTTCCTTCCTGTTCAATAGAAACATAATCAAAAGAATTTTATCAAATAGCGCAAAAGTGAAGGTTTAATTTTTTCGAGATTTCTGTGTTTTCATCCAATAGAGTTCCGAGACTTTTTTGTTGTCAGTACTATGAAAATTAAAACGTGGAATTGAGATGTGTTTGAGATTTCCGTGATTACAGATTTTCGTGCTGTACTGTACATAGCTGACAAATTGAGACAGTCCGTGGCAATTGATGTTAGTCACAGATTACCACAAATCCCTGGCAGTGGATGATTCGACAATTTTCAAGGTTCGTGGCTCTATTAAACTTAAAAAGTATTATTTTGAATGCTTGAAGTCGCCTCCCATCATGACTATTAGTATGTTCATGTTCTGCTATTTTATTACTCTGCGCTCGCAATGCTTCAGGCGGAAAACACAATAATGACAGGAAAAGCATTTTCTGCATGGGCAACATAATATATCAAAATCTAATTGAGATTTGGTGACTATAGTTGCTGTTTTTTATAGATCAACTCTTCCTGGAGCTGTGGTAGCAAAATGGTGGCGAAATTTTGCTCCTATATATTTTTTTAGGATTTTTTACCGAGCAAAAGTGGCGTTTTGAAGACACGAAGGTTTTACTTTCGTTTTTAGAATGGATCAAATGAGGTAAGTGAATCAACAGTTTCCATTTAAAGTTAACTTTATGTTTTGTTTTTAACAAAAGTTAGATGTATTAACTACAATTTGTATGATTTAAAAATTTAAAAAATTATCTCCATCTTTGTTTATAAGTTATTTTCTGCATATTATGTAATCGCGTTATTTTCGTGTCTTCGATGTGACAAAGGAAACTTAATTCTATATATCAGGCAATCTTTGAAATTTTTAACTACAAATTTGTTCATGTGACTAAAATTAGGTCTAGGAAACTTGTAAAATTAACAAAAAATAAAAAATTAACATTTTTATTTGTTTTTAGAGTGAATAATCGGGTATGGGAGATTTCGTGTCTTCGAATTTCTGTCCGTGCACCAAATTTCAATATCCTATTTTATTACTAATTATGAAAGAAAGTGTTTGAAAATTGATTGGAGACATTAATCTTGCTCTGGTTTTGTGTTTTTAAACTTTGATTTTTGACTTGAAATTTTAGAAAAAGTTTTTTTGAGCAAAATAAAGTTTGGTGTCACCTGCGTGGGCACCATCTGCATGGGCACCAGGAATTCTGAAATGTGTAAACTTGGACATTGGTGATGAATATACAGTTCATAAATGTAAACTTTGGTAACATATGCTGAATATTTCAATGTAAGTACATATCTGAACATTTCTAGCTGTTTAAGAACACAAATTGCTAATCAATTGAATTTTGTAAACAATTTATATTAAATATATTGATTCGCTCTCTTTCTCATATTTTTTGTGTCACCACAACATTCACTCTGCTTTCCGGGAGGATGCAGCGATGGCATCTGGACATCTGATCTAAAAGAATTTTATCCAGTATGAAAATTTTGATTAGCTACAATACAAGATACAGGCTTGAGAGATTTTACTCCAGAACTGTGAGTTTACTAACCGATAGGGATAAAATCCGTAATAGCACCTAAGTACTGAATTACAGGTTGAGAGGAAAAAATTCCGTACACTTGCCAAAATGTTCTAGAAAAAAATTTGTAATGCAATTATAGACTTATTTATATATATATATATATCGCTTTATTAGATTCAAATGCTAAATTATTTCATATCCTTACACTTGAACCTCTGTGATGTAGCAAACAAAAGCTGTAAGTGTGAGTTGTTGTTCTTAAGAACGCCTTTCTTATGCGTAATAATAAGCCTTATTTTCTCAACAGAGTAATCAAATATATTTAAAGCAGTGGAAATCAAATATGCTTAAAGTAGTGCTCTTGTCAACAACTATGTCTTTATATATTGCTTTCATACCAGGTACTGGAGGAGAGGGAGTTTCACCGTGCAGTTCTCCCAAGGAATAGCGGTACTGGTACAATTTATTATGCGTATGTGCAGAGCAGAGTGTGTGATTGGTAAAAAAGGACCCTCCAGACATCTATTCCTGGGTTGTTGTCACCCGTCTTGTCAATACAATTGAAAACAAGGACCCATTTTTTTTTCAAAGTTGAAATGAGTTTAAAATATTACAAAAAATTTTTTTTCGTTATTTGTCTCATGTAATTATCCCCCTTGTTGTATAATAAAGTTAATTTCAATACAAAATACAAAAGATATTCTGTTTGTTATTTATTTGAAACAATTGGACCTGTGTACATGTATTTTGAGTCATTTGTCACTTCAGATTGTTAAAATTTCTTTTCATTTTGCCTTTCAGTGTAAACCAGGGTCACCGTTGATCGACCTACTTTTTAAAGTTACATAATCGTCTCCTGCTCATAACTTTTACAAATTCTGAATCCTCATATTTTAAGCTTTAAAATGATATCTGATACTTATTTGTAGATAAAAGATGGAAATTGACAAAAATGGGCCTGTCAAAGTAGATAATTTCAGGTCTTGTCCGTTTTCCGCCTTCAGGGTTGTGGAATAGTCTCTCTATCACAAATACTCCATAAAAACAGCGTGTCAACTTTGCACCAGGGCTGTGCGCTTCACGCTGCACTATAGAATAGAGAACAGAAGTAGACCTAAAAAATTAAACCGAAGTCCCAAGACAGGAACAGATGTTGAAAGACAGGAGAGCACACTCACAATAGAAGTTATAGAAAGACGGGAATAGAAAACAAAGAAACGAAAGAAGCACCCATTGAGCTTGTCTCACAGGTTCATGCCAAACCACCCACACAAAAGTAGGCTTAGTATGTCTAGATAGCAGAGGATCCCGATGCTTTTCCCTCACACACCACTGCATGAGAAATTATTGCTTTCACCTAGTCTAACATATGGTTTCCACATCACCAAAAGAAAACCCCCAAAAATGCACACACCCACGACTCACACATTCATCATACACACAGTCTCACAACCAAAGTCAAAGGTCTCGAGAACGGAAACCGTTCAGAGATATAGGGCTCAATTATATTTTCCCGAGCGTTCAGAGAAATTGAAATAGTCACTATACATAGGGGAATGGCTATTTTCACCCTCTGGGTGAGAAAAGCACAAAAGTTTAATAGAGGCAGAGGTAACCACCCTTCTGTAATCATTATTCTCACTCTGTGTTATCAAACAGGTACAACATGTTTTTATAGATATTTTATTAACTTTCCTTATTTCTGTGTGCATTTGGAATTCTGGAATGTGGATAATTGTTTAAAAGAGCGAAGTTTCAAATATGTGTCTGGGGATAACGAATTTTCGTTATCCCCAGACAGGTGTCTGGGGATAATCACAGCCACTCTCCTAGAATTATTACTAGATAGAAGTTTTGAGTGGTTGCCTGAGGACAAAATCTAATGATTATAAATTATATGCACAGTTCTAATCCATCATGAATTGCCGTCCTTACTCTGAATTATTATCATCTTCACGTGCAAATAAATCATTATCATGGACATCATCATCATGGCAGCTGCAACCTTCATGATGTTCTTCATCGGGACCTGCTGGAGGAATGTTCCAGTTATGATCACGGTGTTGTCTTCCTCCCAAACCGAAAAGCGTTCTAAAATATTCTCGAAGATCCATGTTGACCTAAAAACAGCTATGAATCCCGTCTATCGCTAGGGAAAAATTACACGAAAAGAACCAATGACAAAACTGTTGGGACACAAAATTAAGGAAAAAAATAGCAAAAACAGCTGATGAAACAACGACCTATCTTGATGTGTTTACGTTTCATAAAGACTTTTTCCGGTAGGATCGACTACTCAATTATGTGGTAATCATACCTATAGAACAGTAAAGTTAGGTGCCCCAAACGTAAACAAAGGTCGAGAAGCACATGGCAAACCACATGTTCCTGTCTTGACAGCTCACGTTCCAATGTAAATAATAGAAAGAAAATAACCTTTAAAATTTGGCTGTTAGGTGGCAAAAGAAACACATATTCATAAATACTCGATCATGCATCAAATAATGTCTAGATATGGATATTTTATGGAACAAAAAGGTAAAATTTATCAAAACTTACGTCTATCTATTTTTAGACCAGAGCAAATTATTGCGCTGGTATGAACAAAACGAGAATTATTCGGAGCCTGATTTTCATAATAATTTAGTCTTATATTATTATTTCTGCAACTGTTAGATTTTATGTAAACATATTTTCAATACTGAAAGTGTATTGCCTACAACTCAAACTACAAAATTGGGAGACCTATATTGTGCGTAAATTATTCCGGTCCCTAACGGAAATCACT
This sequence comes from Berghia stephanieae, assembly GCF_034508935.2. NCBI lineage: Eukaryota > Metazoa > Mollusca > Gastropoda > Nudibranchia > Aeolidiidae > Berghia > Berghia stephanieae. The sequence continues at coordinate 25,430,074 of NC_088361.1, read as the reverse complement.
AGCAACTTGTTATTGTTTCCGTTTGGGGCACCAGAGAGATTGTATAGAGCAGTAAAGTTAGGTGCCCCAAACGTAAACAAAGGTCGAGAAGCACGTGGCAAACCACGTGTTCCTGTCTTGACAGCTCACGTTCCAATGTAAATAATAGAAAAAAATAACCTTTAAAATGTGGCTGTTAGGTGGCAAAAGAAACACATATTCATAAATACTCGATCATGCATCAAATAATGTCTAGATATGGATATTTTATAGAACAAAAGGTAAAATTTTCTAAAATTTATCAAAAGTTACAGTCTATCTATTTTTAGACCAGAGCAAATTATTGCGCTGATGTGAACAAAACGAGAATTATTCGGAGCCTGATTTTCAGAATAATTTAGCCTTATATTATTATTTCTGCAACTGTTAGATTTTATGTAAACATATTTTCAATACAGAAAGTGGATTGCCTACAACTCAAACTACAAAATTGGGAGACCTATATTGTGCGTAAATTATTCCGGTCCCTAACGGAAATCACTAGCAACTTGTTATTGTTTACGTTTGGGGCACCTAACTTTACTGCTCTATAGCTAACGCTTCGAGAGCTCTCTCTAGCCAAAAAGCCCGTATCTGGGTCAACAGCTGATCGTGGAAATAAGCGCGTACAACAATGAGCTAAGATGGCGCCGACGCCGACAACACATAACAAATGCCAGTGGTGTTCCGGTATCAATTGTTCAAATTCTCGACACAAGAGACCAGATTTAGGTTTCTTCCGTTTCCCAAAGGATCCTGAAAGGTGAGAAAATTAAACTTTAATCTATTAACCTTAACAAATAACTATATTTCTATATTAACACGTCTAGATTGTGTTACAAGAGAAAATGAACATTAGATTTCTGATCCAGTTCTAATCTACTGCACCGTGACTGTGACCCTTAAAGGTGGCTCTGTTGGGGGTGAGGCTAGCCATTATCTTCTTCTTCTTCATCTTCTTCTTCTCCTTTTCCATAATAGCAGATGTGGTTGATTTAAAACACAGTAAAGGGTAGGGGGCGACGGTGTAGCTACACGGCATTGAATTTTAGCCATATATGTTGTGCCAGTGGATTTATGCTTAAAATAATTGAGCTTTTATATAGCGCAATATCCAATAAATATGCTCAAAGAGCTTTAGAGGGATGACTAGATAGGATGTACATTGACTAGACTTGTGATGCCTATGTCTAGATTCTAGTACAGTAGTAATGACTTTGAGTTTGAAACGAATATTTTGTGTTCGTGGATAGCTCACACGGTAGAGCCACGCTCTCACCTGCCAGGCGGAGTTGTCGTACCAATAAGGTCGCAGGTTCAAACCCCACCACCGCCGCGAAAATTTTTTATTCTCTATTGTCTTCTGGCACTTTTCTATTCACTTCATATCTTGTTGTTAATCTCAATGAAGTGAGCTTAGTTTTTTAGAAGTTTATCTAAAGAGAAGCATACATCTAGTCTCTCTCGGCCAATTAGTATGTGCTTTTATGTATAAAATTAACTCTTAATCAGACCTAGCTCTCAATTAATTACTAATAATAGATCTAGATCCAATATTGAACTGCGTTAGTTATTTTTTACAGGTCCAGGCGTTGGGTCATCAACTGCAGGCGTGCTGATTTGGATGACAAGTCAGCTGATGCACTGTACAGACGAAATGTTTTATGTGAAGAACCTTTTGATGCTTCCTGTTTCAGTGGCAGTCAAGACACGCCTTCAACAAGATGTTCCACAGGAAATTAGACAGCTGATGTTGCCATCAACTATGCAATCCCTAATACCAAATGAACAGAATGTAACAACTTGCATATCTGGGTATGTTGCAGTCAAATTAATGCCCCATGTGTGTACAGACTGTCAAGATTTATTGAAAGGTGACAAGGACCCTGGCAAAGAGAGTCAAGTATTCCTGCATGCAAAGAACCTTCAGGGTTGTAACCATGGCGGTCTCTATGCACCAAGTTCAGAACTTCTCTGTATCATAGAAATTATGGAAAAGGAATTCAGAGACGCCATTACTCCCACACTGCACATTACTGGTCTGAGAAATAGGATCATTAGACGGCTTGTGGTAAGCATTCCACCCCACATGGGCCTTGGTTGCAAAAATGGAAAGTGTGATTTACTTTTTTATGTAGCTAATTTGTTCACTAATGCCAGTTAATGAATCAGACACTGTCAGAAAAACAGCCCACCCATAGAAATAGGAAGGCTGCCACATTTAGCCATGTCGTGTAGATTTGATATGTCGCTGATTTGTTTTCTTACCGGTATGCCTGTTGTTGTTGGCTTCCGTCTGTCTCAGGAGACAATGGATGTATACCGAGGTTATCAATTCTGGTCTGTCACTGTCAATCATCGGTGTTGATGCAGCATTGTCCCCCTTTGTGATTTTACTGAGCCATTTTTCAATTTATAAAATGTGTTTTAGATTAGATTCTACAATACTTACACGAGAGTACATGTATTTTGTATTTCTCTCCTTCATTATGTTTAATTGTACTTGTGGTCATTAATCTATGCAACGCAACTTGACGTCATCTTAGTCATGCATACTATTTTTTCATTGTACATATTATTTTGAACTATACGTGTGTTAATTAAACACATACTTACACACACACACACACACACACACAGAGAGAGAGAGAGAGAGAGAGAGAGAAGAGAGAGAGAGGGGAGAGAGAGAGAAGAGCGAAAGAGAGAGAGAGAGAAAGAGAGAGAGAGAGAGAGAGAGAGAGAGAGAGAGAGAGAGCAGAAAGAGAGAGAGAAAGAGAGAGAGAGAGAGAGAGAGAGAGAAGAGAGAGAGAGAGAGAGAAGAGAGAGAGAGAGGAGAGAGAGAGAGAGAGAGTTATGGCTTTGTTGAAAATACAAAGGTCGTTTGTTTCTATTAAGTTTGTTTAAAATAAATCATGATTTTCGCTGTAAAGTTGAGTTAAATTTATTTTTTGTCAAAGTTTATCCCCCCCCCTCACCCCCTCCCACCCGCCTTCTCTCTCTCTCTCTCTCTCTCTGTGTGTGTGTGTGTGTGTGTGTGTGTGTGTCTCACACACACACATCATTATTATTATAAGTAATTTATTTTAGAATCTTACAAAGTTATCGTAACCTGATCTAGAGAATCAAACTAATCTGTACGATTTTGCACATAAAGCCTGAGCCGATAGTAAAGAAAAAGAGCAGCCGATCTCTAGCAGACGAAACACACATTCAGTGATCCGCGCCTATTTCGTGACACACAATTTTTCGGCTGATACGCAATGAAATGCATTGTTGTCATGGAGAGCGGGAGGGAAGAGAGAGCTCTCTAAGTCTAAGCGTTAGCTTCTAAACTCTCTGGGGGCACCTAACTTTACTGCTCTATAAACATAAAACAAACATCAAAGTAAGAGTAAAACGGAAGAAAAGCAGTGTAAAAAGTTGGGCACTTTTATTTTCCAAACAAATTTAAATATTTTTCAATTCCAACCCACGGGCACCTGCTATATAGTGGGTGTGTCTTTTTTACGAAACCCGCCGAAACCCTGCGAAACCCGCCGAAACCCGCCGAAACCCGACGAATCCCGACAAAGTTATGGGAAGTAGGTGGCTGTGGGGAGTGAACCTAGAACTCAGGGAAGTGTACACCATTGGGGAGTGAACCTGGGACTGGGTTTCGGCGGGTTTCGTAAAAAAGAACCAGTGCTTTTTTACGAAACCCGCCGAAACCCGCCGAAACCCGGCGAAACCCGACAATATCCAGCAAAGTTATGGGAAGTAGACAACTGTGGGGAGTGAACCCGATACTCAGGGAAGTGTACACCAGTCGGGAGTGAACCTGAGACTAAGGTTATCGGCCGGTTTCGGCGGGTTTCGTAAAAAAGAATTAGTGCTTTATTACGAAACCCGCCGAAACCCGCCGAAACCCGACAATATCCGGCAAAGTTATGGGAGTTTGGCAACAGTGGGGGGTGATCCTGGGAGTCAGGGAATTGCACACCAGTGGGGAGTTAACCTGGGACTGTGTAAAAAGGATATCAGTGGGAAATAAACCTGGGACTAAAGGGAGATGGATACCATTGAAAGTTGAAGCCGGATATGGGAGTTGAGTACCAGAGGAGAATGAACCTGACACTATAGGAGGTGGGCGCCAGTGAGGAGTGAACCTGGGACTATGTAAACAGGATATCAGTGGGAAATACACCTGGGACTAAAGGGAGGTGGATACCATTGGGAGTTGAAGCCGGATTTGGGAGTTGGGTACCAGAGGAGAGAAAAACCTGACACTATAGGAGGTGGGCGCCAGTGGGGAGTGAACCTGGGACTATGTAAAAAGGATATCGGAAATAAACCTGGGACTAAAGGGAGATGAATACCATTGAAATTGAAGCCGGATATGAGAGTTTGGTACCAGAGGAGAATGAACCTGACACTATAGGAGGTGGGCGCCAGTGGGGAGTGAACCTGGGACTATGTAAACTGGATATCAGTGGGAAATAAACCTGGGACTAAAGGGAGATGGATACCATTGAAAGTTGAAGCCGGATATGAGAGTTTGGTACCAGAGGAGAATGAACCTGACACTATAGGAGGTGGGCGCCAGTGAGGAGTGAACCTGGGACTTTTTACATTGTCCCAGGTTCACTCCCCACTGGCGCCCACCCCCTATAGTGTCAGGTTCATTCTTCTCTGGTACCAAACTCTCATATCCGGCTTCAACTCCCAATGGTATCCATTTCCCTTTAGTCCCAGGTTTATTTCCTACTGATATCCTGTTTACAGAGTCCTAGGTTCACTCCCCACTGGCGCCCACCTCCTATAGTGTCAGGTTTCTCTCTCCTCTGGTACCCAACTCCCAAATCCGGCTTCAACTCCCAATGGTATCCACCTCCCTTTAGTCCCAGGTTTATTTCCCACTAATATCGTGTTTACATAGTCCCAGGTTCACTCCTCACTGGCGCCCACCTCCTATAGTGTCAGGTTCATTCTCCTCTGGTACCAAACTCTCATATCCGGCTTCAACTTTCAATGGTATCCATCTCCCTTTAGTCCCAGGTTTATTTCCCAATGATATCCTGTTTACATAGTCCCAGGTTCACTCCCCACTGGCGCCCACCTCCTAAAGTGTCAGGTTCATTCTCCTCTGGTACCAAACTCTCATATCCGGCTTCAACTTTCAATGGTATCCATCTCCCTTTAGTCCCAGGTTTATTTCCCACTGATATCCTGTTTACATAGTCCCAGGTTCACTCCCCACTGGCGCCCACCTCCTATAGTGTCAGGTTTCTCTCTCCTCTGGTACCCAACTCCCAAATCCGGCTTCAACTCCCAATGGTATCCACCTCCCTTTAGTCCCAGGTTTATTTCCCACTGATATCCTGTTTACATAGTCCCAGGTTCACTCCTCACTGGCGCCCACCTCCTATAGTGTCAGGTTCATTCTCCTCTGGTACCAAACTCTCATATCCGGCTTCAACTTTCAATGGTATCCATCTCCCTTTAGTCCCAGGTTTATTTCCCACTGATATCCTTTTTACAGAGTCCCAGGTTAACTCCCCACTGGTGTGAAATTCCCCGAGTTCCAGGTTCACTCCCCACTGGCGCCCACCTTCTATAGTGTCAGGTTCATTCTCCTCTGGTACTCAACTCCCATATCCGGCTTCAACTTTCAATGGTATCCATCTCCCTTTAGTCCCAGGTTTATTTACAACTGATATCCTTTTTACACAGTCCCAGGTTAACTCCCCACTGGTGTGCAATTCCCTGACTCCCAGGATCACCCCCCACTGTTGCCAAACTCCCATAACTTTGCCGGATATTGTCGGGTTTCGGCGGGTTTCGGCGGGTTTCGTAATAAAGCACTAATTCTTTTTTACGAAACCCGCCGAAACCGGCCGATAACCTTAGTCTCAGGTTCACTCCCGACTGGTGTACACTTCCCTGAGTATCGGGTTCACTCCCCACAGTTGTCTACTTCCCATAACTTTGCTGGATATTGTTGGGTTTCGCCGGGTTTCGTCGGGTTTCGTCGGGTTTCGGCGGGTTTCGGCGGGTTTCGCAGGGTTTCGGCGGGTTTCGGCGGGTTTCGGCGGGTTTCGTAAAAAAGACACACCGTTATATAATAACCCGACAAGATTGACTGTTGTAATCGTACATTTTATCGCAATAACCGGAAAGTTCCGTTATGTCGTACATCTACTTTCGGTTTTACTTTTCATTTTCAATTGCAGTCCCCTAATCCAGCCATCACTCATCACTCATTAATGGACAAATACAAATGGATATAGTGGCTATAGAACCGTTTTATGGCGGATCTCATGCACAGTTGATTAAAGTTTTATTAGCTGATGAATTGGTTGGTCATAGACTTGACGTTTACACTTTGCCTGCCAAGAAATGGCACTGGAGAGCCAGGACATCAGTCTTGCATTTTATGGAGACAATTCCTTTCAGTCCAATTTATCGGTAGCCTATACTACGGCTTATTTTATTATACATAAATATGGTTTAATGAAATATATGCGTTTTTGATTACTTATTGGTTCAATCTTTTGGGTTAAAAATAAGATAAAATAAAGCCATATATTCAATTGTTTTGATAACTGGGAAGGATGAGTTGATAATTATGGCCCCGCTGCCGTTGTTGATTCACTGGGCAAAACGCTTTTACATTGGTTCGGTGTGAATGAGTACCTGGCCTTAGGTAATGTGGAAAATGTAATATTGATAGTGCAAATGCAAAAAGTGATGCCTAGCAACTAATGTCTTTCGAAGTCGCAATTTGGACCCGAGTCTGAATTGCTTCCCGTGGCAATTCGGACTCCTGCCACAATGCGCCTGCGCAATCACAGGAAGTGTTGGAAGTGGAAGCTGGGTCGAAAGTGAAGCGTGGTAGGGTAGGGGGAAGCTGCTCGTTGTCGGTAGGAGGGCGAGTGAGCGAGCAAGTCACGTTTTAGAACTCCCAAAGATGACTAACATTCAAAACCGGTGATCCCCTTTGTCTTCCTTTTTCTTGGGTACTTTTTAATTGTAATTCTAGAACTTTTTACTATCCAATTTCTCCCTTTTTACTGGCGCTGATAAAACCTAAATGTGTTGCAAGCGACTTAAAAACAATACAAAACATAGATCTAAATATTTGTGGTCTTTGGTAGATTACAATTGTAGTCGCTATTGTTAACGTTAACAATCAATTTGCCCTCAGATAGATAAAAGAGTGTCTTTGTGTAATGATTGGAAGATTTATTTGATTTGCCCTCGCATAGATAAAAGAATGTCTTTGTGTAATGATTAGAAGATTTATTTGTTTACCATGAGCATGTTGCATAAGATACATGTGTGACATATCTACATTTTATATTTTGCCATTTGCAGCCGCGAAAAAGTGCGGGGAAAGGAAAATAATATGACTTTGGGCATTGAGCGTTTTAGTTAAAAGGCAGTATGGGTCGGGCTTTGACAAAAGGCAGTATCTTAATTCTTTTTTAATTAAAAAAATATGCATGCTGTTTTATTTCTAAATATAAAAATAGAGGCGATTCTTGGCAGCAAACCAGCAATAGAGAAACTGGGGTAGGGGCAGAGTACCGTCTAATACTAATATTATTAGATAATACTGGACTAGGTGCCTATTAATAAAATAAGCACTGGTTGCATACAGAGAGAAATTTAATGATCAATAACTGGTAATGGGATGGGGGGGGGGGGGGGGGGGGGGTTAACCAGCGACTTTTCAAGTAGACGATGGGGGTAACCATTAACATCTCCACAACCCACAAACGACCGAGGCGCTGGACGCAGGGGAGAACATGGTGATACGAGATCAAAGAGAAAAAGACGCCGGCTCTTGGGTTGTGGAAATGGTTGTTGGGGGGGGGGGGGGGGGGAGTGTGTGTGTGTGTATGTGATTATTCTGTATGACTTGAGTTAGATACAAATTTTTTTGGGTTCGTGGATAGCTCATACGGTAGAGTCACGCTCTCTATTGTCTTCTGGCACTTTTCTACTCACTTCATCCCTTATTCTGTTTTTAATGACTTAGAGATACTCATGAGTCTGTGTGTGTGTGTGTGTGTGTGTGTGTGTGTGTGTGTGTGTGTTTACAAAGACCTAATTGTCACGGGAAGCAATTCAGATTCAGGGTCCGAATTGCCACGGGAAGCAATTCAGACTCGAGTCCGAATAGCCTTTTGCATGAAATTGAAATTCAGTCTCTCTTTTTTTAGGCCAACGGAAATAATTAGGAGGAACTTTTGAATGAGCATGTTGCTTTTATTTTTATTATGGACGTGTCAATCGCCAAGGAGTGAGTCCTTGGTAGTTAATTAATTAATTAATTCCCTTTATTCATCCCAAAGGGTAATTTTTCTTTAGTCTCTATTCCAAGCGAAGACTGGAATAACCCAGGCGTCAGCCGCAGTGCAGCGCCGCAAAGTGAGCTAAGGTGATTGCTCAAGGCCACACAACGCGGCGGTAGTCGAACTCGGTACCTTTCGGGTGTGAAGCAAAGACCATACCGCTGAGCCACGCTGTCCCATAACAGTACATCAACTGCCAAGGAGTCAAATTTTAACTTTTCAGCTCCATACAGTGATTTCAGTCGAGCCTCATATATCAAAACAAAAATTACTGTTGTTTTCGGATTCAGCAGGGAAAAAAACAGGATGAAGTGGCAAATCCCTGCAAGTTTAAATAATGCCCAATAGATTAAAAATGTAATTAGGATTTCCTTTGTTTTAAAGGAATATATACTGCACATCGTCATAATAAGGAACAATTCACGTAAATATCTGTGCAACAAGATCAATTCATGGCAGTTATTAGTAAATAGTTGATGATTTACCAACTAACGAGGTCCATGACAAAAAGAAGAAATATGAGAGAGACAGAGAGAGAGAGAGAGAGAGAGAGAGAGAGAGAGAGAGAGAGAGAGAGAGAGAGAGAGAATAAGGAGAAAATGAGTAAATGAAACAAGAGACGGAGATAGAGGAGAAAATGACAGTAGTACTAATATTAATATTAAAGTATCACTCCATACTCCGTGACAGTTAAGTGTTGCCGATTTACCAATTCATGGCAGTTATTAGTAAATAGTTGATGATTTACCAACTAACGAGGTCCATGACAAAAAGAAGAAATATGAGAGAGACAGAGAGAGAGAGAGAGAGAGAGAGAGGAGAAGAGAGAGAGAGAGAGAGAGAGAGGAGAGAGAGGAGAGAGAGAGAGAGGGGGAGAGAGAAGAGGAGAGATAAGGAGAAAATGAGTAAATGAAAAAGAGACGGAGATAGAGGAGAAAATGACAGTAGTACTAATATTAATATTAAAGTATCACTCCATACTCCGTGACAGTTAAGTGTTGCGATTTACAATTCATGGCAGTTATTAGTAAATAGTGATGATTTACCAACTAACGAGGTCCATGACAAAAAGAAGAAATATGAGAGAGACAGAGAGAGAGAGAGAAGAAGAGAGAGAGAGAGAAAAGAGAGAGAGAGAGAGAGAGAGAGAGAGAGAGAGAGAGAGAGAGAGAGAGAGAATAAGGGGAAAATGAGTAAATGAAACAAGAGACGGAGATAGAGGAGAAAATGACAGTAGTACTAATATTAATATTAAAGTATCACTCCATACTCCGTGACAGTTAAGTGTTGCCGATTTACCAATTCATGGCAGTTATTAGTAAATAGTTGATGATTTACCAACTAACGAGGTCCATGACAAAAAGAAGAAATATGAGAGAGACAGAGAGAGAGAGAGAGAGAGAGAGAGAGAGAGAGAGAGAGAGAGAGAGAGAGAGAGAGAGAGAGAGAGAGAGAGAGAGAGAGAGAGAGTATTATTTGATATTATTAACATCACTGTTGCAATAACATCGTTTTGTGACCAGTGACCCTAATGTTACTCTGTGGCAGTTACAAGTACACATGCATGATGAACTGACACAGTCCTTGGCAATTGATGATTTGTCAATTGTCAAGGACCTTGACAATTGACGCTACTTTTTATTATCATGACTTGACTTACTTATTGCTGTCCTAATAAACTGATTGGGTGGTTCTGTTTATCAGTTTTCAGGTTTTTCTCTTTTTTAATTCAAATACAACTTCCTTGACAGCTTCTCTCATGATATATTTTTGTTTCACAGTATGAATTTTAAACCTGTAGGTATCTATGTTTAACTTTTTTTTTATCATTCATGATCAATGATTTTTCATATTTTTCTTTTTCACAGTGTCCTCTTCTCAAGCTCAGTTTTGAATTTGGCTGAACTGGTTGCTCTACGCCCCGATCTTGCAGGACTATGGAAAGTTGTGTACTTTCACGAAAACCAGCTAGTTTATCCTGTGAGGAAACATCAAGATCGAGATTTCCATTATGGATACTGCCAAATTACTACTTGGTAATATTGCTTACAATTAATAATTTATCTTGTGAATAAACACTAAGGCAAAGACAAGGCGTTGATTGATCTATCAAATCCCACTAATAGTGCAGATATAAACTATCTTTCCTAATTCTCTAGCAGGTTTTCTTGATTTTTCAGGTATATTTTATGTAATTTAAATAATGATTTATTTATTTTTTTTAGCAATGGAGCGTTATAAGGCATACCATCTTCAAGCAGGCCTGTAAATCTTCCATCTATTGTCGGATTTCCGACAGTACAATTTTGCTCTATAAGTGCTAATATTTTTTAAAAAAAAATTAATAGTAAATATAAAATTCCTAACGTCAAAGAACAGAACCAATAAAAAAGAAAATAAAAGACTTTTATGTCGTTCCTCGCAAAAGTCAGTTTTATTCCGTCTCAAACGCCGACTTAAAAAAACAAAAAAACAAACTTTTTATTTGTTGCATCAAAGACAAAATAAAACTAGGCCGTCTATCAGTTAGCTATAATATTATTATGCCACCTACACGCTCCGCTAGGCATGGATGTATTCACTACCTGGCTACTGTGCCACAGCCAGCGAGAGAGGGTCGCGAAGTTCGTGCGAGTCGTCGAACACACACCTAGTCAGTAATTAACTAGCACGCACAGAAGTGTGTCGGACCGGACCATTTCTCTCTATTTTTCTACTGCCACACATGCATTTCTCCGTGTCTTATTTCTTTTCCCCTATGATTTATTGTTTCCGTCTGGATGTGAGACGGAAAAAAAAATAATGCGAAATAATTATTTTTCTTCGAAATATATATTCTTCTTCGAAAGCTCTCATACGACCGCACCACCTCTTCTTCTTCTTCTTCTTCTTCTTCTTCTTCTTCTTCTTCTTCTTCTTCTTCTTCTTCTTCTTCTTCTTCTTCTTCTTCTTCTTCTTCTTCTTCTTCTTCTTCTTCTTCTTCTTCTTCTTCTTCGTCTTCTTCTTCTTCTTCTTCTTTTTCTTCTTCTATAAGAATTAATCCAAATAAACGAAAGAATCAGACTTCTTATTATTCCTTATTACTTATTCCTATATTTTTCTTGGTATCTGATGTTTCAGTCTATGATTGAAAACACAATAGGCGGGTGGTTGGATGGGAGCATCACCCTTGAATCATATACCTATGATGTTCGCATGGGTGTACGATCCGATAGTGATGTCGTTTCTTCTTCTCTTTACTAGCCTATCCTGCTTCTTTGGTTTGTGATTGTATTTTTGACAGGGGATATTTTTTTTTCTGTAAATCTTCTGCCTGTTTGTTCTTGGTTATTTATAATTTAGCTTATGATATCTTTAGGTTATGATTTTGATTTACATTTGTACTATTTTTGTTAGATTGCTTGTTTTTTTGTTTCAGCGGTCTCTCATATAACCTCAATTGTGTTGGAAGAGACCTAAAGCAACAAACAAACCAAAAAAAAAAAAACACAATAGTTCAAACAATGGTTTTAATGAATAAATACCAAAATGTTTCATTATGAAGTGCATTCTAGTTGATAGTTGTTTCATAGATATTATAATGTTTTTATTGCCTGCTTGCTTGGCATAAGAGTCGGCTGTGATTTGTAAACTTTAAAGGTCTGTTATGACTAAAGATGGACCTTAAACTAAATGCTACTTTATGATTTATTTGCAATTAAATTGTTTTATGAGAAAAAGTATTAATTTTTAGCCCTTTTGAAAATAAATTATATCAAAATATGATATTTTATTCTATTAGATTAGTTATGTTGATCCTAAGGGCAGCTTATGTCACTGTGAGTAGTCCGATCTTGGACTAATATCATGATCTAATGTCACAGGATTCAAATCAGCAACTAGGTACCTTGATGAAATTGAAGGCATAGCCCTACGAAAAATACTCCAATTGGATATGAATTCAGAGGTCCTATTGATGAAGTAGTGTTTTCTTTGTACAAAAATCCTTAAGCTTAACAGGATACCTACATGTCCTATTCTGTGAAATTCTCAAAAGGTCGGGGTAATTAGGTTTGAAGTTCGATCCCCATTTGAGGAAGGCTAATTGTTTTAGAGCATTTTTCTAGTATTTTTCACTGTTTCCTACACACCTTTTCATATTTTTTATCTTACTTCAGTGACTGCTCCTTAATTGGTCTCATTCTGTGTTGTGTGTGGAATTTAGGTTGTTCCATCATTGAGAAATATAAAAGATAATGGTAAAGAGAGCTTTGGACATGGTGACATGCACCATATAAATGCAATATTATATTTTCTACGTTGCCAAAAAAAAAATCATTGTATATTCCATATGCAGATTTGAGTGATGTTTTTTTTTTTTTTTTTACATTATGTATCATCTGTCTAGATTATAACAGTTTTAATATGGTAACTCATCATCAGACTTATTTATTCATTTGAAAACATGGCCCTAATCAATTTTCACCATTTTCAACTTTTAGTCTCGTTGCAGATGTCATTGTGTTCAATTCCTATTTCAACATGGAGTCGTTCCTAAAGAATATATCAAGACATTTGAAACTGATGCCAGACTACAGACCCAAAGATTTAGAAGCTAAAATGAGACCAAAATGTCGTGTCATACACTTCCCTGTGGATTTTCAAAGAGATAAAATCAGAAAAAATAAACAAACAGAAAAGATGAATATGCAAGAAAATGAGTTAGCAGATGATATTGATTTGGATAAGGAATTGCCTTCTGTTTCTGGTAACTGTTCTTGTCAGGAAACAGATAATATGAGAGCTGTAACCAAAGAAAACCATCAATGTGTGAACCCTGCAATGGGAGATGATGAAAGAATTCAGACAGATCAAAATGAAGTGAATTTACAAATAACAACTGGTCGTGATTCTCATCTTCACATTGTTTGGCCCCACAGATGGTAAGGTTTGATCAACTGTCAATCACATAATGAATACTGTTAGTAAAATAGAAGCATGTCTTTTACAACGAAAAGTGAAAGTTTATTTATTTAGACCACAATTTTAGAGTTTATCCTGAAGTCTAATGTAAAACAGACAGTAACAACTACAGTGCAACCCCTGGATTACGATATCCCCCGGTACCGGAAAATTATGTTGTTATCTAAGGGTGTCTTTATTCAGGGGTTTTCAAGATGGCAGAAAAAGGGGGCGTGTTGAGACCTGTGAATACATAATAACAGTGTGATGAGAGACGACATGTCCCAACAATGTTATAATGTGTATTTCTCAAAGGGCATACCAGTTACGCTTTCACTCTTCAATGTGTATTGTCATTGTTTTGATCGTAAACACTACTCAACCTCAATTCAACATAAACTTTACCACATAACGGTTATATTGACATAGCAATCTATATATATCAGCAATCGGACAAAAAAAATAATGATTCGTAACTGGTTAATGACATCCTTTTGTGAGGTAAAATACAATAGCCAATGAAAATGCAGACATCATGCTGTGAAGTAAATAAACATCCAATGGAAATGAGATGTAATTGTCCAATGACATATTGTGAATGGAACCATTACAGCCAATAATAATGCCAGATCATTATCCAGATACGTTTGTGTACGTGCGTGTGTGTTTATCTGTTTGTGTGATGATTGTTTATGTTTGTGGGTGAAGTGTGATTTCTTTGTGTGTGTGTGTGTATATATATATATATATATATATATATATATATATATATATATATATATATATATATATATATATATATATATATATATATATATATGAGAGAGAGAGAGAGAGAGAGAGAGAGAGAGAGAGAGAGAGAGAGAGAGAGAGAGGGAGAGAGAGAGAGAGAGAGAGAGAGAGAGAGAGAGAGAGAGAGAGAGAGAGAGAGAGAGAGAGAGAGAGAGACTATTTGTATCTAATGAAAAAAATACCATTTCAAAAATTTGTATTTATGTTTCAAGTTCCAATACCTTAATATTATTTAAATTATATCATTTTAAATGCACTATTAAAAAATAAATCACTCAATATTTTATCTCTACCCCAGGGAGCATGACAAAGATCCAGACTCATTTTTTCAGGCCTTATTTCAGTTACTTGATGAGGGATATGAGTTCAAAGTTTCTGTTCTTGGAGAATCTTATCAGGAAGTTCCAGGAATTTTTGATGTTGCAAAATCTAGACTAGGAAGTCGGGTGGTTGCATGGGGTTATCAAAACAGAGATACTTACAGGAGTATTCTTGATATTGCTCATGTTGCTGTGTCGACTGCAAATCATGAGTTCTTTGGTGTTTCCATGTACGTAAGTGTTTATCAGATTAAGTTATGTGTACCGCTGATGCCTAGCTCAAAAGTGAATAATGTTTATCATTGATATGTTTTGAACGAAAAAACGCTTTCCCCTCCACCAAAATTTTTTTTTGAATTAATGATGTTCTCTGACATCCACAGATTTTCATACATCTTTATCCCTTCTTTTGGCAATGTCTATACGTAAAATCAAAAGAAATATGGAGAATTAAACCTTTCAATACAGAAAATTGAGTATTCATTTGTCACAAAAAGAACAACTTGAGATAAAGACATTTAAAATCACTATTTATATTTAATAAAGCAAAAATAAAAAAGCAATCATGATCTATTCATTTTATATGTTGTGTTCCCAACAGTTTTGAATATAATGTAGCAGTTCATTTTATTGCACACTGGGTAATTTTACAAATTTTTTGTAGTAACACCACACGGAGAATTTGATGTGAATGACCGTTTAGTGATTGTGCTTAACCCCTATATTATTCATCAAGATATGACTTGTCGCAGGTTTGAGGGCATAAGTCCTAAGACTATGTATTTATCTTGTAAACCGTGAACCCAGTTTCAGCTGTTCATGTTTATAATGAATCAATTGATTGAATCGTATTCTCACTGTGTTTAACCCCATCCCCTCATAAAGCTCAATACTTTCTCTTATACAACAATGATGTATGAGACAATAATTATTTTAAAATATTAAACTTTTAAAGGCAAACAGATTCACATTATTTTATTCATAGATTGGATTAATACAGAAATGTTGATGTTTTTGTCATTACTATTATTATTTTTCTGGCGTTTTTTTTTGTTTTTGTTGTATCGTCAATTTTTTTTCTCTAATTTTTTAACATTTTGATGTTCCAATATCGATTGAATTGTTTTATCCACGTAATGTTTCTTTTGATTTACAGGCTAGAAGCCACTAGTAGAGGCTGTTTTCCCCTTTGTCCAAAGAGACTGGTCTATCCAGAGATATATCCAGGTACAGTTTTCCATATTTTATCTTCTGCATAGTGAGTCATATACATATTTATATTTATACTAATCCTTGCTATACTGCTCAGACTAAGAAGTCAAAGTAGTATGTCATTTTGCGGGTCATCTTCAATTTTGATATGATGTTGTGTAAGCGTTTTTTGTTTTTTTTAAAATATACCATGTTAAGATCATAGGGTTCCTTTAGGGGCGGTTTGAGTCTAATTATTAGGAAAATCCTTCAAAAAAGTGCTTTTGAGACCTTGGTAGAAAAAGATATTATATTATTAAAGTGGAATTTCTTAGAATATACTATAAAGGTTAAAAAAACACGGTCGAAATGGGTATAGTTTATGTATTAAGAAAAGTTTCAAAAACGGAAAGCTATTCTGCTATTTTCTCAATACGTCATTTTTCAAGGGTATAGGATACTGTGTTAAACATTTCTCAGAATCTATTCCATACAATTGTCTGAAATTTTTCACAGTTATCACAGAGATAATGTGTTATGTCACCATATCGATATTGTTTTTTGATAAGGTATGTGTATTTTGAAATATAATCCAAATTATAATTATAAATTTTTAACTTCAATTTTGTCATAAAATTTTGATTCACAACTTTGTAATGTTCCAGTACAAATCTTATAAGCTAAATCTGTAAAATCTCTGTATGAGGACACAAAATGCTACAATGGTGATAAGAGAGAAGAATATGGAGGTTATCCCTTCATTAGAAACTTTGCCACAAGATTGTTATACTTTTTGATGCTAGACCCCTGAATCAGAATGCAAAATGGATATCGACACAGATAATGTTTTTTTTTTCACCAAAAATGTATTTTAAAAAAATCCTATAATGATGATACAGAATGCTTAAAACCGCCCAATATAGGTAATTAATTCTTTTTTTAGAAAAGACCCAAGCTGTCCCTTTAGCCATAGAGGGCGTTATCGCTTGCCACTGCTCGCTGCTGCATTGTGTGGGCTCGCATGTGGTCATCCGATACCTTTTTGTGTTAGGTATACTCTTTTTCAGTACTGATTCAAGTTCTTTATTCTTCTTTTAGCCGTGAACACATTGATTTTATTTTAACAAGAAGAGTTCTACTTTCATTTTCACTTTACCGTTCACGGATTGAGACAGAAGTTACCGAGTTACGATTTTTTAATGGTTGAAAAGTGTTAGAATTTGGAATTTTGTTTAAAATCAACTTATCAGTTTTTTCATAGTCTTGATAATTGTATTAAATAGTATGTCATATATAATGGAAAAGGCAATTCATTCTTCTATTTTTTGACGTTCGAATTATCTCTGTATCTTATACAGTCAAAAAGTTTTGCCTTTTTTTTAAAAACCTCATTCATTAGCAAACCAGAGTTATGCCCCTTACTTCAGCCATCTGAGTGGGGAATATTTGAAGAGGGTCAGCCCTTTAAGGGCTAAATAAACATTGAATTATATTCCACTTTATTTTATTCTATGACAGACACATTCATTAGGAACGAAAGGCGTTCATCTTACATAATGTGGACTGTAATTTAATTTTCATCAAAAATAAGGTGATTAAAGACTTCAGTCTAGAAAAAAAACCACAACATCAAGTTACTTTAGTATCAGTATCAACTCAAAATATTCCATGCTCAAGGTTCTAAGACCGTATAGTATGACATACAATTTCACATTTTCAGATGAGTGCTTGTACTCAACCCAGGCACAATTGGTGAAAAGACTCAGAAATTTCTGTCGTCGGCCTGACAAAATTCAACCCCCAAAGGTTTGTATAATCTTTTTATTTCTATTTCTCTAAGGATTTTTATCTTTTCAACTCAATATTGCTGCACTGGATGAATTTGTCGTGGCCCAGGAAACCCTCAGGAATGGTCAAAATACTCATTTTGAGATACAGTGGAATCAACATGGGATATGGATAAAGTCATCTGTGCTGAACCAACATTTCTAGTTCAGTAGTGTTGGCTTTATCAGGATTCCACTGTATTATGTTTTGTAATATAGCAGTAGCAGTGTTATTTGAACATTTTGCAGTTTATTTAATCAATTTAACGTAATAACGTTCATGAGATTTGAGGTAGGGAAGGGAGAGAATTATAAAGCTGAGAAAAAACATGTTTAATTTGTGAGAATATTTATCATATATATGTTTATTTTATGATTTAATCATTAAAAAACATATTCATGATAAATATTCTCACAAATACCTTCAGCATTGCAAATAAGAAGGTCTATGAAATGATAAGTCAATTTCGACAACATCGTTGGTAATCATGAATTTTTGCCTTGAAAAGACCTAGTGCGCGTTTCTGTTAGTTTTCCTAGGCCAACACTCAAATATGTCTGACAAAGAGAGCAAAAATAAAAAAACAATCATGATCCATTCATTTTTTATCCTATATTAGATTTTTTATATGAAAAAAAAGAGACAAAGATAGAAAAATTGGGCTTGTTAAGTCAAAGGCAGCATCTGGCAATGTTTTCTGGGCTTGTAATTTGAGTATATGTTTACCCTTTGGTTATGTTTTATCAACATCTGAAAATGAATTAGACATGTCTTTTAAATTTTTTTTGAAAGATTCATATAAAAGTTGAATGTATGATGGCACGCAATTATAATGCAACATTTCTGCTGTTATTTTTGGTCACTAATTCATATTCATATTGCATTTCCATGCAGGCGGTGTCGAGGTGAACACTGCCATTTTTTGCTCTTTAATCTAAAAGGACATTGTGTATTTGATAAATTATAAATAGTAATCATGTCATTTCTTTAAAGTTATTGAATACAATTTTGTGTTGTATTTTCAGACTTTCAATTGTAACATTTTGAAAAATATTGACTACAGACTGGTATAATTTTTTATGACCATTTATAAAGATATACAAAATCACCTCATTTCCCCCTCCGTTATTTCATAAATTTTAGCATTTTTGTATTATTCCAGCGACATTTTAATGTCTAATTCTTTAAGTTTTAAAGCAGTAGGTATGAGTATCATAATTTGAAATTTGACTGAATGTAATTTTACTTCTATATTTTTTCAGATAAACCTTGAAAGGTTTACATGGAAAGCTTTGCAGAAGGATTTTTATGAAATCTTGAAATGTGACTCGTGAGTGTGTGTGGTTTTGTCTACGATAGGAAAATACAAACCACAATTCAGATACTTCATATCTCCATGGAGGTCCTTGGCTTAGTGGATGAGTCAATCACCTCTGAATCAATAACTTGCTGCTCCACAATCTTATGGTGGCAGGATATTGTTTTTCTCCCAAGAATTAAACAAATTCTGTTCCAAAAAAATCATGGAAAGACTAACTTTGGAATGTTTAAGTGATGGGAATCACAAAGTGCATTGGACATGAAAATGGAATTGATTATTTTGTTAATCATTGAATTGACCTGCTTTGAATACATTGTTAATCCTAATTATTGCTAATTGGCAACTATTGACATCCCCGACTTTTACTTTCAAAAAGTAATAGCATTTATCTACAAAAGGAAACAATAGTTGCAAATTAGCAATAATTTTTTTTTAGAAAGAATTTTTTAGGAATGAAATAAGTTTATTTTTGGGTTTTATGTATGTCTGCATGCTAAAAGAAGAAAGAATGTTTAATGGACTATGATGTAATAGAACTCTTACTTTCTGTGCTGAAAAGTGGTTAAATATAATATGTATTCATAAAATCTGAAGTTAGAATCTCGAAACTGCATAAAATGTATGAACAACGTCAACATGTCAGAATTAGTGAAGAATAAAAATAATAAGCAACCTGGGAGTTTTGAATTAATTAAAATAATAATTTAAAAAACCCCACAGAAAACACCACCTATCATAAACTTACCTGGAAAGTTAACAGCTCAAGTGAAAATTGTCCTCAGTGTAATGGCCCACAGCAATTGCTTGTTACATTACAATTTTATAATAACAATCCACCTAATCTGAATTCTACAATCGAAATCTGTATTTTCCTTATTACTTTTTATTTTCCTTTATCTTTTCTTTGAGCTAATTTGAGTCTGAAATCGTCCTAGTTTATATTTCCCTTTTTTTGAAACTGTTATATTCATTCATAGCATGTTTGTTCGTAAACATGATGATACAATTTCATTTTTTAGTTTGGGGAGCATGTGTTCTTGTATGGAAAATTAAGCTCAAAATCTGCTCTTGCATTCATGGAGACTTAAGATATTTTAAGATGTGACCAGAAAAATACAATGGAATCCATTTAAAGTCAACAGTCTTAAAGTCAACTTTTGCTTATAGTCAACACCTTCTGTTGATCCCTAATTTTCTGTTCTTTATCTAATGATTGATAATGGATAAAATCAACCTTGCTCAAAGTCAACCAATCTTTCTGGTCTGACGGTGTTGGGTTTTTCAGTATTCCACTGTATTGAGATGTGGGGCCATGGGTGGGACAATTTTGAGTTCTTGGAAAAGGCTATTTACTCATATTATCTCACCACACTCGTGTAAAATAAGTATATGGTTAGTAACAACATTATCTCTGTCAAAAAAATAATTGTAGTAGTGTCTTACAGTACAGGCATCATGTCTCTTCCCACATGTGAAATCTTATAATGCTTTGTAAAGCATTTTGGGCACATAGAGAATACTCCTGTCTTTAAAAACTCAATTTTTCTATGTTTTTCTTTTTTTTCCCTTAAAGTTATATCGACCTGGTTGTATCACATGCCCGGTGTCTCTTTTTTTCAAATTTTTCTGAATAAAGGTTATATTTACAAATCTGTAGGGTTTATGGTAATAATTTAAAACATATGATATAAAAAATAGGTAAATTAATGATTTGATAGGAAGTTTGTCTTAAATGAAATGATACCTGTAACTAGTTTTTTTGACAAAATGACTTCAATCTTTATTCATTTCAGACAAAAATGCGGGTGGTTGGATGGGAGCATCACCCTTGAATCATATACCTATGATGTTCGCATGGGTGTACGATCCGATAGTGATGTCGTTTCTTCTTCTCTTTACTAGCCTATCCTGCTTCTTTGGTTTGTGATTGTATTTTTGACAGGGGATATTTTTTTTTCTGTAAATCTTCTGCCTGTTTGTTCTTGGTTATTTATAATTTGGCTTATGATATCTTTAGGTTATGATTTTGATTTACATTTGTACTATTTTTGTTAGATTGCTTGTTTTTTTGTTTCAGCGGTCTCTCATATAACCTCAATTGTGTTGGAAGAGACCTAAAGCAACAAACAAACAAACAAAAATCAGACAAAAATATGCATGATAGAATCAGCACATGACAGTAACATAAAAATTTATTTTGAATTAAAGTTTAATTAATACAATTTCAGAATGAAGACACTCATAATAACCTACTTCTCTCATTTACCAATAATGCTTGGCTTACCCTGTTCATTAAATTGGTCATTGTATTGGGGTATTGACATAATACTATTTTCAATTATTGCCAATCCACGATACAAATAGAATGAAGCAAGATATTTTGTCAATAATTTCATTATTCAATATTGTTAAGAAAATTAGTGAATATGAAAAGTAAAACAATGAAATAAATTAGAGAGAGACGTTCTATCAATTGATCGGAAATATGGAATTTTGTGCATATTTTTCATGGAATTGATCTTTAAAAAATACGAAAGAAAACCAGTCCATCTCAACGGAGAATCTTCAATTTAAAAAGAGTATTAAGAAACAAGTGGAATGAAAAAGTGTACGAAAACTTTGAAACTTGATTAATGAGAATGAAGACATCAAACGGAGGAAAATACTAGCTCAAACTGTATGTAGAGAATTACAAAATGTTTGGAATAGGACAAACATCATTAATGAAAATAAAAGATTACATCTTTACAAAGCTCTCGTGCTGCCAATCCTGATGTACAACTGTGACATATCGCAAACAATTGAGACAAGTTATAGGGGTTCATTGGCCAGACAAAATCAGCAATTAGGATGTGTATGACAGATGCAGAGTACGACCAGAACACAAATAAAGCAGCAAAGATGGAAACTGTTTGGGCACATGCTCTGACAAGATGAAAATATTCCAGCACAAACATCAATGGATTACTTCAAACGAGGAGCCAGATACAGAGGACGCACACCAACTTCACTTCCAGCAACATTGAATCAAGATCTCAACAAATACAAAATATATATATATATATATATATATAAACAACAACTGAAGAACTGATTTCAACAACACAAAAGAACACCCAATTGCCTCAGCACCTTAACGCACATGATGACCTTCAAAACCTAAGAATACTTGCGCTGGACTTATGGAAACAAATCACTAACCAGATACAAAGGACTGATTGAAACATTCAAAATTACTCACACATTGTTCACAGCAAGTCTCTATGCAGAAAGCGCGGCCATATTCATTCATTCATTAAATATAAGGCTTTTATTCCCCTCAAGATTGTCAAAGTTACAATGTCAGAAAAAAAATGAACAAAGAAAAAAGGCCTATAGAAATAAATTCAAACAGCCAAATGAAAGAGCATTTGTTGAAAACTAATCTTTCCACCATCAAGTTTTGATTGGATGTTTTGAAAGCTTCATTTTATGATTCAGGCCTGTAAATCCTCTTTTCCAAAATTGTCTGAAAATTTCTTTTAACCACTGGTGACCTTATTTTTAATGTTGCCTTCTATCAATTGAAGGTCGCTTCCGCAATCTAAAAATGTTTTGGGCATATTGCAGAATCGTTTACTGTTGTTAGTTTTTATATTTCTTCCTCAGTGATCTTTTTTTCTTGGAGACAAAGGCGCAAAACAAAACCAAACAAAAGACATCTGTTTCGCTCGCAAATTAAATGTTCGCTTTTTCATTAAAATTCGCAGAAAAATCGTTTCGACAATGTTCAGATGAACAGTTATAAATTACAAAGGAACTAAAGAGTCAAAGATTGTTTGTCTGAAAAATTACAAAGAAATATAGAAATTGTGTGTGAAGACATACGATTATGAGATCTCACAAATGTGGGTTGGTAAAACTGAGCGAATGCGTGAACGACCAAGAGAGGCAGCCACAAACGATAAAACACAGAGAAATGGGGAATCCCCTACGGACCATGCACTGTGCACACAGCGACGGCCGAAGTGAAGAAAGCGAGAGGCAGCACAGAGAAACAGGGAATCCCCCTTGACGGCCACGCACTGTTCATGCTGTGAAGTAGTCTAATAGTATGTCCCTGAGGTAGAGAATAATAGATTGTCTGATTTCAGGCAATTGCCTGAGAATTTACAGCCTTGGCGATAAAATATGGACTTTTTCGAAAAAAAAAAGAAAAAAAAATATTGAAGATAAAAAATAATCATGATGAGCTGACTGTATTTTAAAAAATGTTTTGGAGTATTTGGAGTCTTGAGATGAGTAAAAGAAATGATCAGAAGTAACTAAAGGAATAATAATAATAATGATAATAATAATAATAATAATAATAATAATAATAATAATAATAATAATAATAATAATAATAATAATAATAATAATTATAAATCTTTATTGTCCTAAAAAAAGTGGCAATTTGTCATTTGGTTACACATTTATAACAATGCAATATTGACATAGACACACTCACACAGATGCACACTAGTAACATCGTAGTCATCGAAAAAAAAAAAAAAACCCAAAAAACCGGCATCATCAACAACAACATCATCATCATCACCATCATCATCATCATCATCACAACAACCTTCCTAGTATTTTCGTTACAATCCGTCACTTTCACCATTCCCCTAAAACACCTTCACCATCTTCATCATACTCCATATTATATTATTTCCTGTAACAAGCTATGAGAGGGAAAGCCTGTGGTCATCCTCTCTCTCTCTCTCTCTCTCTCTCTCTCTCTCTCTCTCTCTCTCCCTCTCTCTCTCTCTCTCTCTCTCTGTCTCTCACGCTTATTGGGGTTATGTCAGAAATAGTAATATCTTCATACTATATACATAACATGCAATTTTGTTATAGTAAAGTTCCATAATATGAGATTTGCACATACATCAAATTTACATTTACTCCCTCTTTCCTTTCTAAGGGTAAGAATCTTGTCCTTCCCCCCCCCTCTCTCTCTCTCTCTCTCTCTCTCTCTCTCTCTCTCTCTCTCTCTCTCTCTCTATCCTTTTCACAATAATTGAGGAAGCAGAAGAAGAAGACAAGGCACCTATAATTGTATGTAAAATGAATGTGTCTAAATGTGCATTCTACTACATCAAAAGATACCGAAAAATTACGATTAAAACAATGAAAATAAAATTTTAGTAATCAAGGAAATCCAAAGTAATTCAAACTAAACACAATTACAACCACATTTCATTCTGTAATTTCTAATTAGGATGGCTGCACATTAATTTGTCTGTTGGAACCAATGCCAAGATACAGCTTGATAGTATCTAGCATATATCTCATTGTTGCGTCCTTCTTACCAAATTCCATTGATCTTGCCATGTCAAGACCGTCACGGATCATGGCAATGAAAAAGTTTAAGATTATGTATTGTGTCACTACCATGACCATGAGGAAGAATATGGGGCCCATGAATCTGTTAGCTGCTACTAAGGAGGGAAAGTTTGGTTCTCCCAAAAGGAAAAATAAAAGACTTAGAAGAGAACGGTCAAAGCTGTGGTAACCTTCCATGTTTCTTCCCAAAATCATCATACCAGAGAGAGAAAAACCAATTAGGTACAAGGCAGTCATGACTGTGTAACCAACCACATCACTTTTAGCAATATCTACGCTCTTCATAAATGTTTTTGAGAATGGGTTGAACCTGGGGAAGGAAAAATGGATGAAATAGGATAGCCAGTTACTTATTATAATGGCTATTGATTATATCACTGTAACAAAACAAAAAGAAGTATTGATGAATGAATGACAATTACATGATCTTGAAGGCATCAAGTTCAAATCAAGTTCAGTAATCAGCATCAGTCTCCTCCCTATGTCTCTGCACAAAATTGAAATTAATAATAACATTTTTTTCTGCTGAAAGATAAGAGGCCCATATCTTCTTAGCAATTATAACACGAATGGAACCTTCTGAAATTAATTTATCTTGAGTTTTTTAAAATTTTTAATCAATTCAGAGAAAAATTCGATAGCAATGACAGCAGCAAAAAAAAAAAAAAAAGAATAAATACCCCCTTCCCCCCCCCCCCCCCCCCAAAAAAAAACAACAAAAAAAAAACAGAACAAAACAAACCAAAGCTTCTCTACTTTCTCTACTTTTAAGTATGATAACTGTCAAATATGTGAACCTCATCCAATGGATCAGAAATTACTTTCAACGTACATACCTCAAAACAAAAATCAATTTTAAGAATGCAGCTGCCCCAACAAATCCTTCGACGAGAGAAACAATGAAATCCTTGTGAAACACGGCCTGGAAGTCTAGGAAACGATTATTCCCATACTGAGCAAAGACAGCAAGCACCGATACCATAGAAGCATCTCTTTCGTGGATTGCATAAGCTAGTGTGTAAATCAATCCTAAAATTAGAAGCTGAAATGAAATGCAAAGACTTTTTTTTTTCCCTCTAATTCTAAATGTTAATTCACCAAGATTTTGTATGTATATCGATGTACATTTAGCCAGGAGACCCTTAAAGACATCACAATTTTATCAATAAATATAATCATAGATCTGCAGCAAACAAAATCCTGGGATTATCAGTAAATTATATCTGACAGAAAGGAGAAATTAAGGGCAGTGTGCTAATGTTTTCCGCAGCTTAAGAGCCAGATCTTTTTCAATGACTTTTAAAAAATTAAGCACAAAAAGCCAGATTTCCCATTTTCTTCTTTTGAGGGCCCGCATATTATTATAATCTCTAATTGACCATGTTTTTTTTTATTATTCGCATATATCGTCATCATGTTTATATGGGCGATTTTCAGCAGTTGATCTCTTCTATGTTGTACAGAGGTGGCAATATTAACTTGTTAACATTGAAGAAATAATGAGATATATAATACAGAAATAAACCTATAGTGTATCCACTAAATGTGCTCAAAGCGCTTTACAAGGGGTCCCTAGCCAATAGCAACTCTTAATATATGGGACGAGACATAACACATGTCTGGTGATAGTGAATTAAATTTTTCAATAGATAACGCTGTTACTGTACTCAATTTACACCCGAGTATGGTGAGAACATGTGAGTAAAGAGCCTTTTCCAAGAACTAAATTTTGCACCTATCAAACCCAGGATCTGCCAATCCAAAGGCGAGTGTCGTACTACTAGACCACAAAGCTGCACCAGATGGCGTTTATGCATTTAACCTTTTTGTTAGGGAACATTGAAAAGATGTTTGTAGGTGTCAAGATATTATACTTATTTATTTTTTGTTGTTTTTTTAATCTAAAAAATATGCATGTCATTTATCATTAAAAACTTATTATCAACTTCATCCAAGTGTTATTTTAGATTATCTGGAATGTTAAGGCAATGTCTTTTATATTGATAACAAAACTAGCATAAAATAATAGAAGATAAATGTTGCAATTCATTAGTGTTACTTCTGGGTGGGGTTCCTACCTCCCATAGTGGGCAGGGAGTTACATACTGTGTTTTCTATCCCCTTATATCTATTTTCCAACATGCTTTCTGTCTTTGTCTTGGAATAAGATTACTTGGTTTTGTCCTGGCCCTGGCCGGAGTTCCTTTGCTGGGAGGGAAACAGTCGAATGTATAGTTATAGATTTAATGATTTTTT
Organism: Berghia stephanieae; assembly: GCF_034508935.2. Taxonomy (NCBI): domain Eukaryota; kingdom Metazoa; phylum Mollusca; class Gastropoda; order Nudibranchia; family Aeolidiidae; genus Berghia; species Berghia stephanieae. The sequence goes on along the minus strand of NC_088361.1, from coordinate 25,403,702 downwards.
TTCATTGTAAATCATCTCTCTGTTATGCATTGTATTATGTTTAGTTTACATATTATATTATATGATTTGTAAACATTTGAGTGTATTCCTCTTAGAAGGGACCAGTGCTTGTGTCTGGATGAGACTTTTAGGTGATCTCATACTAACTACTTTGATAGTGTGCTCTTGGAATCTACATCTGTTTCCTATTCGAACCAATTCCCCTTTGTCTTACCTTTTCTTGGGTGCTTTAAATGTAATTCTAGAACTTTTTTGCTATCCCATTTTCTTCCTTTTTACTGGCGCTGATATGACCTTAATGTGTTGCAAGCGCCGTAAAACTCTTAAAAACAAACAAACATTAGTGTTATTTATTACCATGCTTTAAACTCCAGGTAGACAACTTATATTAAAAGTATGTTACAGTTATTGCAGGCTTGCAGGCACATGTATAATATACAAAGGATTGTCGCCTTTAGCAAGATATCTCATTGGCAAATTCCACCGTAGTTAGCTGTTATGTTTGTTTGTTTGCTTGTTTATTAATTTATCTTTTTTGGCATTTTTGTATTTTATTATTAATTTTAAAAAAATTGAATTGTATTCCTCAATGTTTGGATTGGTATTTCATACTGCTACCTTGAAAAATGCATAACTTACATCAACCCAATTCCAGATAAAGGTAAAAAAGGCCGCAGGACCACATCTGATTAATGTTTGAAATACAATGACAGTGTAAAATGCCGAGCAGACCATGACAACAACCTGTGTAAAATGTCAGAAAGAAAAGTAAGAACTTAGCACTGAACATTAAATGCTTTCAATTTAGGAGAAAAAAGTGTTTGATTTTTTTTACGATCATTAACTATTAAGACAACACCACATTTGGAATGTCTACTTGTTGCTCTCTTTTTTTTTGTTTTTTTTTGAGCTGGTCAATTTGTCTTTTCACCCAATGTAAGATTTTCCGTTTTGTATCATGAGCATCAGTCTTTCTTCAGTACTTTAAAAAATAATTTTTGTTGAACTATTGTAAGTGAAGGTATGGGATGAAATTCAGGAACAAGTAACAATGGAATGGAGATATATTTTCGTTGTTTGGTCATTTTGGACGTCCCGATTGAAAGCCTCTTCCACCGTTTCTGCGTCAAAAAATGACATTTGAGCTCTTTGTGTTTTTAAATGGTATGGCAACAAAACATGTGATCTTGCAGATGATGTGCACTAAGTTTGGTAAATCCTTGGAAATGTACGAATTAAATAATCATATTTATTATACCTTCCATTCATAAAAAAACTGTACAAGATCTGTGTGAAGGGTGGCAAGCATAGTGAGCCCATGCATTGTGTAGGTTGTGTAAATTTGTTACCCACGGTGTCAATATGGTATTACTTTGGAATGATAATAATTAGAAAACGGGAGACTTGGAGTTTGATAAAGATAAAAAAAAAAAATCATTTTCATCAAATTAACAAAGCATTGAATTTCTATTTAGTTTGTTTCTGTTTTTCCGTTTCTTATAACATTGCAGATTAGTATTTCCAACCATGTATTATCTTATTTTTTATTACTCTTAAACCGCATATTAACAGAGCTGAGAACTTTATTTCATAATAAATAATAATAATAATAATAATAATAATAATAATAATAATAATAATAATAATAATAATAATAATAATAATAATAATAATAATAATAATGATGATGATGATGATGATGATGATGATGATGATGATGATGATGATGATGATGATGATGATGATGATGATGATGATGATGATGATGATGGTGGTGGTGGTGGTGGTGGTGGTGGTGGTGGTGGTGATAACAACATAGTTTTTACACTAATGGTCATATTTCTTGAGAGTGACACTAGAACAATAAACACATTCTTTGTGCTTTACAGAGTATTTTAAAAACATTTGGACATATAAGATTAAGCACTTAGAGTGTATCTCTACACTTCTACCTCTGTTATCTGTGTGAAAGATCTGTCATTCCCATAATGATTAAGACGAGATGACGTAACAATCTTGAAAGGAAAGGGTCCACCATTCGAATCGAATTCAAACCCCGTCACAACATACGTGAAAAGGTTAGAGCTGGGATTGTACATAGTAAACTCTACAAACAGACATCTGTGAAAAGAAAATTTGGGGGAAAAATCAAATAGGAATTAATACGATGCATTTTACCTGCTGTTTTTTTTTTTTTTTTTTTCAAATCTCATGGCGGACTGAGAGGTCACTATTGCTGTGTCTTTTATCCCCCCTATAATATGTTTTTTTTCACATTGCTCTCGTCTTTGTACTGGATTGAAATACTTCTTTTCAATAAAATTGAACAGTCAGGCATACAAATTGGTCAGAATGAAACTTTCAAAAGAACGAATACTAATATGTTTTCTTGCTCCAAGTTGTCCACAATGCTCTCATCTTCCAATGAAACCATTAGATTCCTTTATAAAATGGAAGAGAAAACTAGGACTTACTTTATCTACAACTGGTTGAGAATTATATTATGCCATAATTCACATTCTCATTTACTGGGTTTACCTTGTTAAATGGTCTATCCAAGCGGACGAGGCCAAATATTTTTGGACAGAAACCAATGCATCCATCAGGTCATCCCTTTGAATTGTAAAGACATAGCCACCTCCTGGATATGTTGCGTGAGGCCCTGTAATAAGACTACCCAGTAATACGTTGAATAAAGATTTATACGTATGTTACATATGCATATATTATTATAATATAATATATAAATAAATAAATTCACGTGCAGCCGATACAGCTGCTATTATAGCATCTGGTCATTCAGGTTGTTTTGCTTGGAGGATATCGTTGATATTCCAACACTCGCATTCACGTGGGAGGACTGACCTTATATATTTATTGTTCAATGCACATGTTTATTTCCATATTTCTGTTTTTCATCATGGTTTCAATTTATTAAAGGACGATTCTTCTTTTTACCCCGTGCATATACAATTATGCCCATGGAGCCGGAGTTTATCCCGGTTTCTTTAACGGAACTGGACAGTAGCTATTGCTTGTCACCCTTTGGATAGGACGCTAGTCTATCGCGAAGTACTTTCTGCCAGATCTAACAGTTCCAGCTACCCAATCACTGCTGGGTGGACAGACGAGACCAAAAAAAAAAAATTCGATTTGACCTGGGAACGATCTTTGTGTGTGAAGCGCATTTTCTACCAATTGAGCTATATCGGGACCTCCAGTTTTTCCATCAGATGCTATTCAAGGTACATGGATTTATTGACTTGTTTTATTTGTTGAAAGTTTCAGTTAAACTTGCAAATGGGACGCATTGTTTCTTATATGTTGTCTTATAGTTTTTTGTTTTGATTTTGTTTTTGTATTTAAGACCAATATCTTCACTGGCTCTTGCCATAACATACAGGATCTTTTGTAATTCATTTCCGGTTTCAATGATAAATACTGTATCATCTGTATATTGAATGCTGTTGATATTAATTCCCCCGACTTTAACTTCTCATGTCTTCAATATTCCTCATGATCATTTCACCGTATTGATTGTAAAAGCCTTTACATTACATTCCGAGTCTTATTCTTGTTGATCTTTCTGGGGTTTTTTGTTTGTTTGTTTATGTTTGCGAGTGGTAGTAGTTGGATGGCATTCTGATGCCGCCTGATGCACATATGTACTATCGAGCGAGGTAATTCCACCTATTGGTGTTTCCCCTTCATTCTGTTCACTTTCTTTGAGAACTGAATTGTCATTATTTTTTCATGCAATCTACTCACAGTAGTTTGCAATTGCTCTTAGCGAGGGCAGTTCCTGTACTGGACATGTTGCCACAGCCAATGTACCCTGTAGGGGTATCATATGCTTGGCACATCAAGAAAAGAGTCAGGTTCAAATATCTTCCAGCTGCTTCCATCTTCATCCACCATATGCCCTCGTGACAGTTAGGAAGGACTTTGCTAAACTAAACGGGTACTCCCCCTTTCCCAAGTGTGTCCCATGGTTGAGCGGCTGGAATGAGTCACCTTATATTTGTTGGCAGAGATTCTCTACCTCGCGAAAATATGGTATTGATAAATGAATAAATAAATAAATAAATTTATAAATAAGGAGAAATTAGATAGAAAATATAGATACCCCCCCCCCTCAGACACCCAAACAATAATAATTACAACAAACCACTGAGTTGTGATTGTTACAAACCCGAAACACTAAATTTTATTTTCTGTTACCTGTAATCGGAGTTGTTTTCAATTCATCAGCGGTTCTGTAATGGTATAACAACAAGTTTGATTCTTCATCCTCATCGTCTATGCCAACAGCTTGACCACGATCTTGATTGATGGGATCAAGCCACGAGTTATTGAAATCTCTCGTTTCTACTTCTCCATCGGACATGGAAACGGCGCAGTGCTCTCTTTGATACATATCCATCAGTTTAATGGGAATGGTATCACAACTGGCTGAAACAAGTGCAATTAGAGATAAGCTGTAATTTCGATTTTGTAAACCCTATACAGAAATCAGATGGCTTTACTTGATATGGCAGTGGTTCAACTAAAATCTGTTAATAATGACTATTTCATAATAATATGATATGCAACAATGATCCATCTTTTGTTGACACATTGCTTTATATTATATATATATATATATATATATATATATATATATATATATATATATATATATATATATATATATATATATTATTATTATTTTTTTTTTTTACTTACATTCATTACGTTTCACCCTGACCTGTCGAATCCTGGCTGTGCCAGCAAAATAAAAACTGTTAAGATCCAGATTGTCGTCCTCTTCTTTGATCAAAAAGGGCAACAAGCCAGTCTCTAAAAATGTCCAGATGTCTTCCACTGTATAAATCTGTAACAACATTATTATCATAATCATCATCATCATCATCATCGTCGTCGTCGTCGTCGTCGTTATTATTATTATTATTATTATCTTTATTATCATCATTATTAATATTATAATTATCGTCATCATCATCTTCATCATCATCATCATCATCATCATCATCATCATCATCATCATCATCATCATCATCATCATCATCATCATCATCATCATCATCCTCTTATATATTTTGTGTTATAATTATTCCTTGCTTCGCTTCTATCATGGCTGGCTTCTAGACAAATAGCTAGTATAAAAACTTGCAATGCACCTACAGGTGCAATGTTCTCCCTTGATGATCACGTTTACTCCATAAGGCGGTTTTTGTTTATTGTAATTAAATTGAAGTAATGGATGATGAAACATTTGCATGACCAAATATGAATGCAGCAATGTGTGAAGTGTGTATGTCTTTGTGTGTGCGCGCGCGTGTCTGTGTGTGTGTGTGTGTGTGTGTGTGTGTGTGTGTGTGTGCATGTTATAGATATATGGAGAGAGAGAGAGAGAGAGAGAGAGAGAGAGAGAGAGAGAGAGAGAGAGAGAGAGAGAGAGAGAGAGAGAGAGTAAAAAATGTTAAGGTAATTGTTTGACAGTCTTCTCAAATCGTAGTTACTTATGTGTCGTCTATCCAGTCATTCTCTTTTCGTAAGAGTTTCGACTTAAGCCTAGTCAAAGGTCCCACCCTGTGTAATGCGCTTTCCAAATGATTCATTTTTTCCTCAATCAACTACGTGAAGCAAATATTTTTATTCCACATAACGCAAATTTCTGATAAAGTAGGTGCCTTTTTTGTCGTGTTATGGTTAGGACTACATCCTTCATTACCCAGAACAATTCGTGTGAGTCGAGGTGAATAGGGTTTTTTAAACACAACAATGCCAGGGCTAATGTTTGCTATGCTCTCATTAAAAGAAGTTGTCGGTATTAACTGGATAGAGAACAAACTTTTCTCTCCCAAAGCCCCCCCCCCCACCCCCCCCTCTCTCTCTCTCTCTCTCTCTCTCTCTCTCTCTCTCTCTTTCTCTCTGCTTGACATTGCAATCTTCCCCTATGTTTGATATTCAAAGCTATGAGAATGAGGCATTGACATTGAGACACCTTTTGCCTCCACCCTTAACGAAATACATAGTACAGTGAATGTGAAATTGGGAAAAAACAAAGTCAAAATATGGAAATATCTTACACCATCAAGAACACTGGTTTCGTCACCTTCCTGAAAATACAAGAAGGCAACCGATTATTGTTAAATTGAATGGTCCTCCTAGTCCTCCTCCCCTTCATCATCCTCATCCTCATCACTCCTCTTCCTCTTCCTCCTCCTCCTCCTCCTACTTCTACTACTACTACTACTACTACTACTACTACTACTACTACTACTACTACTACTACTACTACTACTACTACTACTACTACTACTACTACTACTACTACTACTACTACTACTACTTCTACTACTACTACACTACTTACTACTACTACTACTACTACTACTACTACTACTACTACTACTACTACTACTACTACTACTACTACTACTACTACTACTACTACTACTACTACTACTACTACTACTACTACTACTACTACTACTACTACTACTACTACTACTACTACTGGAAATAATGTTGGTAGTACAATACTTTTCGCAGGACCAAATGTGACACAGATTTTGAAATTTACCTCCTCACATTTGAAAGTTTGTTTTATTTCTGGCGTTTAAGTAATTGAGCCACAAAGCCTGCCAATTTTGAACCACCATTTCGTAAAAGAAGACCCCAATCCAGATCAAAGCTTTATGGGTAACACTGGATATGATGAGATACAGATAGGTACATAAATTTCATGGAAGGGAAATATGTAAGAAGATAAAATACCTTATGGCTGTTTCAGAATTATGTCATTTCATTTCTTATAGATACAGACAGTACCTCAGAAAATATTCCTTGATCAAGAGTCATACGGTACATGGAACCAGAATTTATCCCTGTTCCTTTAATATTATGGGCAATTGCTTTCTACCCTAATCTATCACAACGTACTTCTCGCCAGATCTAACAGACACCAGCAACCCAATCAGCATTGGGTGGATAGGAAGTAAAAGAAAGATTATCGATTGCACCCGGAATCAATGTCGGTCCCTTTGCATGCTAAATAAGGACTCTACTAACAGACCCCCCCCCCCAGCCTCACACCCCTACCTCCGAAAAGTCAGCCTTAAATAGTATTTTATTCATGGCCAATGTTTGCTTGTATGCATCGGTAATTTGAGAGTGCCGGTAAATCATCGTGATGAGGGCTGTGAGAAACACAGAGTACAGGAGTAGATCTCTAAGCATCTGAAAAATATAAAACACATCGATAGATGAAAGGAGATGACGATTGTGATAATTCAAAACCTAGATGATAACACGAAATTCGGGTACAAAAATTTGCAGAGGAGACCAGTTAAAATTTTTTGAAAAGGACAAAACTGAGAATAAGGGGATTTTTTTTTTAATTAACAGAATTATAAAACTTTGGAACAGTATCGATATCAAATATGAAACTAAAATTGCTGGTTTTGTAGACATTCTAAATAATGCTTGATAAAGACAGTCGATTCCGGATATAAATATGATAAACTATATGATTTTCAAAGATCAGTTGTCATCGATGAGGGTGGGGATATGATGATGACAATAATGATGATGATAATAATAATAATAATAATAATAATAATAATAATAATAATAATAATAATAATAATAATAATAATAATAATAATAATAATAATAATAATAATAATAATAATAACAATAATAATAATGATAAGCTAATAATGATAAAAATAATAGAATCTTATAGAGCGTACGGTATCCTAAACCATGAGGCTCTTAGATACACTACTACTACTACTACTACTAGTACTACTACTACTCTACTACTACTACTACTACTACTACTACTACTACTACTACTACTACTACTACTACTACTACTACTACTACTACTACTACTACTACTACTACTACTACTACTACTACTACTACTACTATACTACTACTACTACTACTACTACTACTACTACTACTACTACTACTACTACTACTACTACTACTACTACTACTACTACTCTACTACTAATACTACTACTACTACTACTACTACTACTACTACTACTACTAGTACTACTACTACTATACTACTACCACTACCACTACTACACTACTACTACTACTACTACTACTACTACTACTACTACTACTACTACTACTACTACTACTACTACTACTACTACTACTACTACTACTACTACTACTAACTACTACTACTACTATACTAATAATAATAATAATAATAATAATAATAATGATGATGATAATAATATTAATAACAATAATAATAATAATGATGATGATAATAATAATAAAAATAATGATAAAAATAATAACATGATAATACTGATAATGTTAATGATAAGCAGAACAACAACAAAATTAGTTTAGTTTGTGCGACTATGCGGTCTAGTGGTATGACACTCGCTTTACTACTAGTACTACTACTACTCTACTACTACTACTACTACTACTACTACTACTACTACTACTACTACTACTACTACTACTACTACTACTACTTTCTACTACTACTCTACTACTAATACTACTACTACTACTACTACTACTACTACTACTACTACTACTTACTATCTACTACTACTACTACTACTACTACTACTACTACTACTACTATACTACTACTACTACTACTACTACTACTACTACTACTACTACTACTACTATACTACTCTACTACTACTACTACTACTACTACTAATCTACTACTACTATCTACTACTACTACTACTACTATACTACTACTACTACTACTACTACTACTACTACTACTACTACTAACTACTACTACTACTACTACTACTACTACTACTACTACTACTACTACTACTACTACTACTACTACTACTACTACTACTACTATACTACTACTACTACTACTACTACTACTACTACTATACTACTACTACTACTACTACTACTACTACTACTACTACTACTACTACTACTAACTACTATAATAATAATAATAATAATAATAATAATAATAATAATATATAATAATAATAATAATAATAATAATAATGATGATAATAATATTAATAACAATAATAATAATAATGATGATGATAATAATAATAAAAATAATGATAAAAATAATAACATGATAATACTGATAATGTTAATGATAAGCAGAACAACAACAAAATTAGTTTAGTTTGTGCGACTATGCGGTCTAGTGGTATGACACTCGCTTTTGGATTGGAAGGTCCTGGGTTCGAGCCTCGCTCGGCGCATAGTTGAGTCCTTGGAAAGGGGTCTTTACTCACATTCTCTCACCGTACTTAGGTGTAAAATGTCGTTAACAGCGTTGTCTCTGTCTCAAAAAAAAATAACTGTAATATCGCCGAATAGGTGTTATGTTCCGTCCTAAATGTTAAATGTTGCTGTTTGCCAGGGATCCCTTTTAAAGCGCTTTGAGCACATTTAGTGGATATTGCCTTATATAAAAGCTCAAGTTTTTAAAAGATGTTTCCAAAGTCGAAACATTTTACATCTCTTAACGATATAAATCTTCCAAGATTCTTCCTATTGTTTGTAAATCTGCTGTAATGAAGAAAAAAAAGAACAAAAAAAAAAAAAAAACACAACTGATTTATTGTTTTATCTCAACCATAGCAAGAGAGAGAGAGAGAGAGAGAGAGAGAGAGAGAGAGAGAGAGAGAGAGAGGGAGATAGAGAGAGAATAGAGGGATATAAAGAAATGTATTATATAGAGATAGATAGAAAAGAGAAAGTAGGGATTATCGATGGTTTTAGAGAGAACTTACCAACTCCCTGTTTTAAAAAAAATAAATATAAAAAGGTAGCTGACGTCAACTTGATTAATACTATATAGCTAGTATTAAAAGTAATTATTCCCAAAATATCTTACCTCCCTGGCTGTCATTTCTATGCCAAGCCTATCCAGAATCGCACCGATCTGTATCACGTTTGGAGGACGCTGGTATTTTGCTGTAGATTTGATCGCTGAATAATTCCTTGCTTTTTGCATTTGCTTTTTGATTGCTTTTGAAGCATCGACTAATGATAAAGATGAAATGATCATAGCATTTTATACACAATATCACGTAAATGTTAATTTGAAAATAAACGAGGCTAGGCATTCTAAATGTATCCATGAAAATTGTTAGATTATATGATCTAGTCGGGTTGCATCCATATTCAGTAATGTGCCCGTATATTTTTTTAACTATGCCAATGAAGAACCCGTAATATTTGAGGGAAAATAAAGGCTTATTATACACATTTATTTATTTATTTTAATCATAATACTATATGGAAAATTCAGATAGATTGGGACGATTTCTTGGAGCCGAACCGAAAAACAAAAATCGGTCCAGTAATAAAGTCTGTAAGTGCGCGCAAATAAACCTGGCAACCATATTCTTTGTGTGGATTCCAACGATCTTGTAAATCACTAGAGTCTTTCGAAAAACTTTATATGTGATTGGAGAAATATAATAAAATGAGTTCAATCATGAACTAAATCATAATATGTTTTCTGTTGACAAGGGTATTCTTCCGATTGGACGGATAATATAAAATGAGTGAACTCATTTTGATTTATTCTATGAATCCATGAGGATATGGTGTACAAAACAATAATTATGCCGCTTAACCTTAACGAATACATCATACATTCTACTTTTGCAGGTGTAAACCAATCTGGTAACTCATCTAAACCGGTAAATGATCGATCATTATGCCATAGCAGATTTTATAAATAATCATTTGAGTCAATGGGTAATTAGATTACCCTTGATTTATAAAAAGTTCGTAAATCAATCGTATATCAATTTGTAAAAATTAGTTTTATAACTTTTAGATTTGCCAGTAATTCTATGTTCGTTGGCAAAAAGTTAAAATTAGCTATACGGAACATTTTTTGCCGCCGGCCCTAGTTTTTTAAAAGAATAGATCATAATTATAATTTTCTTATTCATTAAAAAAAACTTTTACAACAATAGAAGTGCTAATAATCGATACGTGGTGAACGTGGTCACCAACCAAAAACGTTTAAGAATAATTCAACGAGACAAAACAATTACGAAGGCCATGGCAACAAGAAAATGACCAATTACAACAACAACAACAACAACGACAACAACAACAACAACAACACAATCGTCGTCAGTATCTAAATAATCATCGTTATCAACAGCAATAGATTCAAGATCGAAAACACACCAGACCTTCTTCAAAGCAAATTAAGACAAGCGAAACATTGAAAGTACAAATACAACTTCAACAGATAAAATTAACATATCGACAAAAAACGATTTAATGAACGTAAACGGGGGTCCATCAAAAAACGTTTCAATATATAAACATTAAGCAAGCAAAACTAGATAAAATTTATGAACATTTATACAAAGATTTTATACGAGTTTACCATGCTCAATGGGCTTAACAATGTTTCATTTATTCCCCCAGCAGACACAAAGTTGAATCCTATGAAAAAGCGCTTTACTTACATTCCCCCATAGTACTAAGGTGTTCAATGAGCAATAGACAGGTAATAGCCACGTCTTTATCGAAAAATTATGAAATCACCTTACATGTGTCTCGTCCTACATGTCAAGCATTGTTGCTTTAGGAAGCCTTGTAAAGTGTTATGAACATATTTAGTGGACATTGCGCGATAAAAAAGCTCACATTTCTTTTTAGATTCTTACCCATATTATTGAATGGGGCCATGTCCTTTAATGAGTATGTTTGTTGGAACACAAGCACAAGAAACATCACCATCCCTACTACTTTCAAGGGCTGGACCAGCAGGACGTTGAAAGCAAATCCAGCGAAGAAAGAAACAAGCCAGTTGACACTTTTCTCATATCCGAGGCTGAGCCCGAATAACATAATGTAATAAGCCACAAATATATTGAAGACAACGATAAACCCCCAATAAATGTAGATGAACCACCAGGGAAGTGTGAACCTGATCATTGAAAAGTGAAAAAAAAAGAAAGAGAGAGATAAAGCAAAAATATGACTCAGGGCATCTATCTGGTATTATGTCGGATTAAATTAGGCTATTAAAATTAAGTTTCAAGACAGAATGATATGAATTAGCATATTGTGAAGTGTTTTGTTGTTTAAGAAACAAATCTCACTCATTAAGGGAATTTATTATTGTGCGACGATGTGATCTAGTGGTATGACACTCGCTTACGGATCGGAAGTTCCTGGTTTCGAGCCTCGCTCGGCGCATAGTTGATTCCTTGGAGAAGGTTCTTTACTCACGTTCTCTCATCGTACTCGTGTAAAATGAGTACCTGGCCGTTAACAGCGTTGTCTCTGTCAGAATAACACTTGTGTAATATCGCCTAACAGGCGTCATGTCCCGTCCTAATTGTTAAATGTTGCTGTTGGCCAGGGACTCCTTGTAAAGCTTTGAGCACGTTTAGTGGATATTGCTCTATATAAAAACTCAATTTTTCTTTTATTCGAACTGAAACTTTATACCATTGCCTTAAAAGTATAATTGATGTATATTGTTTACCCGATCTAATTCCGTATTGAGACAATTGGTTAATGTAATGAAAATAAGAAATTGGAACTGCTTTAAATATTTTTAAAAATTACAAAAAATCGTTCTCGACAAACGTTAAAATAACTAATAATCATGAAAGCTATAATAATATATTCCTATCAAGGGTAGGATAAGAATATGAAAAATAACATTTCACATAAATGGATTTGAAAGAAAGCGAAAAAAAGAAGATAATCAACATACTATTCTTTCATATCATCATTCATAACTCGGCATTTTGAGAATATAACTCCGTTCCAGTACTTTAACTCACTCAACCATATCACCGACTGTATCCGTAGTTTACCCGGGTTACTTTTACCCCATGCCTATTAATTACAATTTTATGAGACAAATTATAGGCGTAGTATCAAAGCTAATGTTTTTAGTTTTTACAAGTTGATGGTAGTTGAATAAAACGATTTATGTACATGCTCATTTTTAATACATATTTTCCAATTGTTGAGTGAGTTAAAAGTATAAGTGACAACAAGTATGTTCAAAGACAAGAAAAATGGAATCTCGTCTGTCTTAAAACATCCTAGCATCTCTCAATACGGATTCCAACCTGTCTTACCATAAATCGCTTGTTGGAGCAGCCGGAGGACTCTCTTCTGGTTTTTCTTCTTTCTCTTCTTTTTCGGACTGCAACAGCATTTTCCACAAGTAAGCAGCGTCTGAAGAACATGATTGTTTACATGTGATACTATGCAATGAAATTGATAAGTATTTGGTCACAATGAATAAGAGCGTCCGAATATTATAACGAAGGAAAGGAATTAAGATCAGCTGCATTCCTTTTGCTGTCGCATGCATTATTTGAAAGTCTGGGCCCGTTGGCACACGGGAACATTTTTATCATGTTCTAACATTATTCAATTAAATTACTGCTCAGACGTGCTGCCATTACACCAAAGAAGTTACCGAGATATCAGGAGGTCTGTGGTTCGATTCCAAGTCAAGGCATCTGTTTGTTTTTTTGTTTGTTTGTTTGTTTATTTTTGGAATGACCCTTCCTTGTCTTTTTCCTTCTGCTTTGTCTGACACTGATACATACACACATTTTCAGAATTTTATCTGACACCAGTGCTTGCTCACAAACTTTTCGATGAAA
>NC_088361.1:25355029-25385029 GCF_034508935.2 Berghia stephanieae | reverse complement strand
AACCAGGAAAAATGAGATGTTTTCAATACATGTGTAGCAAATAAAATTTATGATAATCGTATTAGATAGATTTATATGTCACAACCATAAATTATGCTTCATAATATTTAGTGATAAAGGTTAAGGTAAAATAAATGATAATGCAAAATTTGTAAATAGACGAACATTAATATTTGTAACAAACTTTACACAATAATAACATTACAGTCAAGCTTTAAAGAAACATAACTAATAAAGGATCAAATAAATGTAAGTACAGTGAAAGAAATCCTAATATAATTTTAGATTAGTGACAAAATCACATCAATTTTGTATACAACATTAAACGGGTATGCGAAATACGAAAAACGCATAAACAAACCATGTTTTAATTATCAGTGATGGCATAGGACAATTCCCATAAGGCACATAAAACTATAATAAACAAAATATCTTATTAGTACACTAAAGCCAAATTTTGTCAAAGGTATGGATGAAAAATAAAAGAAGATCTCAACTACCAACAAATACAACTATTTTTTTTACAAATAAGACACTTTTCTGACAACAGAATGCATGTTGACCTACCCCAAACGAAAACGTATGCTCTACAATGGCAGTGCTTAAACTTAAGAGAATATTGTTCGAGCTTCTGTTGTAGCTAATCCAAAAAAGTTAACTTGTCGAGTGGACCTTATTGTCTTATTGATAAGAATAAGAAGTACAGACTGGGAACTCTGAGCCCGACATTGCAATTTTAACCAATGAACTGCCATACTCAGAAAAAAAAAACACCTAGTATTGAAAATTTTGGAAAGAAAACGCGTCCTTCAAATGACCCTCATCTTGGCAAAACCTTACATACATGGAACTTCTATTCTATATTTCTAAAATTTTTATAGATTCCATAACATAGAATAGTCCCTAAACCTTCTTACATAAACAAAAGTTTTACCGTAAATAAAGCTCTTTCACTGTCTTTCAAAATATGTACTGAACTTTTGCCCCATGTTCCTTTGAGAAATATGTAGACATTGGAGGTTGTTCCTGCAAGAATTGAGTTTCCAGTCACGACGCATACCAAATACACATAGGTTTCAGTCTCTTTATTATCATCCAGAACAGTGGCTCCTCTCTGGAAACATAATGTTAATTATCATTGACATGCACCATCTAAAAAAGAACAAACAAATAATATTTATAAAAAATTATTGCCCTTTTTAGCGCTTATCCAAGGTACATACAATGAACTATGCGCTTGCAATTTCTAAAATCTCTTGGTGATTAACAGCACACATTTAAGAAATAGAACGAGATATGTAGCCCGTTAGCACAATATCTGGACAGATACAATCCAGGCAGGCCTCCAGATCTAACGTCGATCTCTGATAGGTCGAAAAAAACCCAGCCTAATGAAATGACCAGAGCAAAAGTAAAGGAATCTAATAGAAAAACATCAATTCAATATGGTTTAATGAACCCGAACATAAAGAACAAATAATATATTCCACTTGGAGTGGGGTCTTTTCCTTCTATCAATGAAAAAAAATAAAGAGGATGCAATTTCCCAAATTAATGACATTTTTTTTAGTTCCAAGCAACGTAAACGTCTCACCTTTATTTCATCATCTTTATCTTTTCTTCTGCCCCAAATAAAAAGTGCCAAGAAGGTCATCCACAAACAAATCACCATAGAGATTGTAAGCGGGTTATCAAAAACGTCCAAAAACAATCCGATATTAGTTGGATCAATGAGTCTTGGCATGACAATGTAACTTGCAGAGAAGGCTGCTGCCACCACGCAGCGACAATGGAGCTCTGTCTTGCTGGTAAATACGCTAAGCTATGGAATTGAAAAAAAAATACCCCCACCCCCCAATAAAATTACATTTGCGAAACTTCACCTCAAGATAGTATCATGTCATTGTAAATCAAATGCAAAAAGGTTTAAAAGTTAAAAAGACCATATATATGAAACTTTAATTTTGTCATATAAGAAATTTTATTCATTATTCTCAATAAAATTTAAAAACTTTATTTAAGTCTAATAATTGTTGGCATCTAAACCAAACCCTAACACAATACCGACACGTTTATGTAAAAGCTGTAGAGTATGTACTTTATTAGATATAAACAAAGGTAATTTACGGATGTAAATCTAGACGTCGATTCAAATCATTGTTTTAACCAGCCATAATATGCTATTTAATTCTACCTTAATGTTTAAAAAGCAGATATATTTGACTTGTCGTGTTATGCGCCGTCTGCAGCTATAATGTGCAGATCGATATTCATAACATACAAATATGGAATTGATACAGACAAATCAGGAAGAAAAATACATGAAAAAAATGAGTGTCCTACAATCGAATGTCAAAGCTCCTGAAAACGACATGAACTCTTCTTGCTTTGTCAGACACTGTACCATATCTCTCTTTTTAAAAAAATTAGCTAGTACCAGTTCAGTTCCTAAATGTCCACTGCAATATCAAATAAAAGAAAGAAGAAATATAAATGTAAATCGTGCTTTTGGAAATTTAGATCTTTGGCGCTTGTGTATTCCCCCCCCCCTCCGCCCCTTTTTACCGATAAAAACATCCCATTAATTTTCATATCGTTATTTTTGAATTGTTTAGTTTAGTATTTTCCCAACAATTTTTTATTGGTACTTTTTAATAAAAGGAATCGTTGTACAATATCCCACATTAATTCTAATTAATACATGGAAATCCTCATCATGCGCCTACCTCACATGAATCATAACTGTAGTCCAGCTTATTTTGATCGAAATGGACGCATGAAAGTTGTTGATTCAAGACATTGACGGTAATGTTATGTAAATCCAAAGCTTTGTAATTCACTGTCATATTGTTTAATTTAGCCAGTTTTTCTGCCGTCATTGGTGATAAAGTGCCCTTGTCACCTTTGAAGATTTGTCCTTTTTTCACAGATATTTTCACGTTGTAGTAAAGCACGCCTAAGTCAATCTGTTTCTGGATTAAAAATTAAAAATGTAAACATCATTCAACTTTGTATTGTAACTTTTCATTAATATGAAAATTCAAAACATTTTCAATGTATATTACTCTCAGATATTTCTCAACATGTCCTAGCCAGATGGTTTATATAAAGAAGAGAAAAATAGAACTTTTCATTGTTTATCAACTTATTTCCTAAGAAAACAGATGACAAGATGTTAACAAAGATATGCTATTCTTCTATATTTTCCCGCCAGTTTTGAACATTTGATTTCAAACTATAATAGCTATATTATTCTCTGAGAGTCTTATCTATCTCCTTTACCCCCATTTCGAATAAGTGACCAGTTCCTCAATAAAGTAGTAAGTCAGAATGAACAAGAAGGAGTTGTGTTTCAAATCAATATAATTGCATTTAGGTAATTTAAATTGGTTTTGTTTGTTTTATTTTTGATGTGTTAGGAAAATACACTTATTTTGAACAATTTTATATGACGAGCTTAGAAATTTAAGTATTAATTTTACAGAAAATGATACCATTTTAGACGATTTGTCACATGTGTTGCAATGGCAAACAAACAAAAAAAGCGTCTTACCTTTGTGAGCTTGGGTAAAAAGACGAAATTATTATTTCTTTCAATAGTCTTGTTTTCAACTTTGGTTTGAAATGTGTCACCAGGATGTTTTAATGGGATCTCCACCATGTCATAGTCATTTAACTGCAGATGTAAACATTGTTACGTATTGGTCAGGGAACAGCCAACACATAATCAGTAAACAATTTTAAATGCCCAGAAATATTTAACTGCCTATATTGATAGATGACGATGACTTCTAACATGTTGAAAATCTGAAACCGAGACTTCAACTAAGTACCAGGTAGGAGTTTTTTTTGGTTTTGTTTGGACATCTTCATTTATCTACATATTAAGTATAGATTGTCTGGTCATAATTAGATTGGCTGTTTTGTGAGTGTACTGTAATATATGATTTAAGGCACTGCAGGCTTGAAATCTTATTTTTGAAACATGTACATCTAACTCAAAATAAAATTAGCAAAATAAGATCTAAATGGATGATGTGTTGTATTGGTAACGACAAGATAAACATATCCTTTTAATCTAACTTTGGTATTTACGGGATAAGTTAACCAATCAACAAATTCCGTATTTGTCATAAATTTTCACGTTTCATGTTTTCAAAGAGTGATAAAACAGACTAATACTCACAAGTTCAAATGCACTGATGAAATTTGTGTACCGTGCTTTAAATACGAACTCAAGATTGTGCTCACTGGTAATTTCAAGGATTGTGACATGTTCAGTTGAAGCCTTGACTGACAAATAAATGCAGCTTGACATATACACTTCATTAGTGTATTTGTTTACAAATAGTAATGTGGAATGCCCAACGCTTTCATTGTTTGGCTCTGAAACATGAAAGTGATAAAGAAGTCACACTGCTTATTTACAAATGATTAAAAAAAATATGTTGAAAGATAAAGAAAAATAACAATATCATCAACAACAGAACAAAACAAAAATTATAAAGGAAAAATAACATGCAAATCTGTCATCGCAGTTAAAACAACTATACTACAGGATGATTAAGCACATGCAGATAAATTAACTCTTTTTTCTTCTTTTTTTTTAACTGATAAAATAACTCGATAATGCTGATTCGGATTTGAATTGCCAGGCAATTCCCACAATACTCTTGAGTAAATTTTGTAAAAACAAATAATGAAGAAGAAAAATTGGTTACGTTAATCAAATACTCATTTAAGAAAATCATGCATTGGAGATTACAAACGCAACAATTTTTATTTTCGTATTCTGTAAAAATGTTTAACAAACCAATAATCCCAATGTATGAAATCTATTTAAATTGAATGTAATTAATATTTGGATACTAACGGCCTACATACAGTATTACTAAGAAGAGACGCTTGCCTTTAAAGAATTTCTTTTGCCCGAGTCCACCATTTACACAAAAGAAAATATCATTTACTTATTTTATGGTCTGGTATTCTGTTTCTTTTACCGTTTTTTATCCATTTGTGTCTTTTAATTCAATTCATGATCATTGCTATTGTCAAGCAACAAACAGATTTTAAAAATTGCAAGTAACTGACGACAAAAAAGACAAAAAACTACAATGTCAAAAAAAAAAATAAATAAACAACAATGGTAATGTCTTACTTTTATTTTTCAAAAATACATCTGCAGGTTTGCTGAACTGCCACTTTGCTCTTTTTACTTTTTTTTTGTTCCCATTATCTTGGTCGTCATCGGTATCTTTTTTCTCCAGATATGGTTCCACAAAATTGACTTTCATAACTGGTATATCTCCTTGTACACGGTCAGATGTCCAACTGTATGGACTTTTTTCATAAGCCTCAAACTTTAAAAAAAGGGTAAAGACCTAATATAGCTAAATATGTTGATGATTTAAAATGTACTTTTGCGTATACAAATGTGCACTTATTTGCAGGTATGATAATCCAATTCCTTATGGGCTTATTGTTGTAATAGAAATCTTTAAAAATGACGCATAATATTGACCATGACAACAATGTTAAACAAGGCCAATAGGTGGCTTCGGATGTCAGACCTGCACGTCGGCATTTATCATTGATCTATGGATATTGACATTTCTAAAAAAAAAGACTGATTGTCTAAATGGATATCATTTTATATTTTCAGTAAATGCTTCATGATTTGAAAAAAAAAGATGATTCACTAAGGGAAATAAGAATTGTTATGATTTTCATAAACTGTCGCCATTAATCTTTTAATTCAGAAAAGTGAGTGGAGCAGGCACTTATGTTGGTAACAACAAGATATGAAGTGAGTAGAAAAGTGCCAGAAGACAATAGAGAATAAAAATTTTTTTCGCGGCGGTGGTGGGGTTTGAACCTGCGACCTTATTGGTACGACAACTCCGCCTGGCAGGTGAGAGCGTGGCTCTACCGTGTGAGCTATCCACGAACACAAAAATATTCGTTTGAAACCCAAAGTCATTTCTAGATCCCTCTCTCACCCACTTCTTGAGATCGCCGATTCGTTCACCACCATCGCGAAGTAATTTTGACGAGCAGTTAAGCTTAATAGCCAATATTCTCATCACAAACATATAACATAGAAACGATTGAGACATTGAGTATGCTCCGGTGTATGGGGTGAATTTTTAATTCAGAAAAGTGAGTGGAGCAGGCACTTATGTTGGTAACAACAAGATATGAAGTGAGTAGAAAAGTGCCAGAAGACAATAGAGAATAAAAATTTTTTTCGCGGCGGTGGTGGGGTTTGAACCTGCGACCTTATTGGTACGACAACTCCGCCTGGCAGGTGAGAGCGTGGCTCTACCGTGTGAGCTATCCACGAACACAAAAATATTCGTTTCAAACCCAAAGTCATTTCTAGATCCCTCTCTCACCCACTTCTTGAGATCGCCGATTCGTTCGCCACCATCGCGAAGTAATTTTGACCAGCAGTTAAGCTTAGTAGCCAATATTCTCATCACAAACATATAACATAGAAAGGATTGAGACATTGAGTATGCTCCGGTGTATGGGGTGAATTTTTAATTCAGAAAAGTGAGTGGAGCAGGCACTTATGTTGGTAACAACAAGATATGAAGTGAGTAGAAAAGTGCCAGAAGACAATAGAGAATAAAAATTTTTTTATTCTCTATTGTCTTCTGGCAGTTTTCTACTCACTTCATATCTTGTTGTTACCAACATAAGTGCCTGCTCCACTCACTTTTCTGAATTAAAAATTCACCCCATACACCGGAGCATACTCAATGTCTCAATCGTTTCTATGTTATATGTTTGTGATGAGAATATTGGCTATTAAGCTTAACTGCTGGTCAAAATTACTTCGCGATGGTGGCGAACGAATCGGCGATCTCAAGAAGTGGGTGAGAGAGGGATCTAGAAATGACTTTGGGTTTGAAACGAATATTTTTATGTTTGTGGATAGCTCACACGGTAGAGCCACGCTCTCACCTGCCAGGCGGAGTTGTCGTACCACTAAGGTCGCAAGTTCAAACCCCACCACCGCCGCGAAAATCTTTTTTATTCTCTATTGTCTTCTGGCACTTTTCTACTCACTTCATATCTTGTTGTTACCAACATAAGTGCCTGCTCCACTCACTTTTCTGAATTAAAAATTCACCCCATACACCGGAGCATACTCAATGTCTCAATCGTTTCTATGTTATATGTTTGTGATGAGAATATTGGCTATTAAGCTTAACTGCTGGTCAAAATTACTTCGCGATGGTGGCGAACGAATCGGCGATCTCAAGAAGTGGGTGAGAGAGGGATCTAGAAATGACTTTGGGTTTGAAACGAATATTTTTGTGTTCGTGGATAGCTCACACGGTAGAGCCACGCTCTCACCTGCCAGGCGGAGTTGTCGTACCATAAGGTCGCAGGTTCAAACCCCACCACCGCCGCGAAAAATTTTTTTATTATCTCTATTGTCTTCTGGCACTTTTCTACTCACTTCATATCTTGTTGTTACCAACATAAGTGCCTGCTCCACTCACTTTTCCGAATTAAAAATTCACCCCATACACCGGAGCATACTCAATGTCTCAATCGTTTCTATGTTATATGTTTGTGATGAGAATATTGGCTATTAAGCTTAACTGCTGGTCAAAATTACTTCGCGATGGTGGCGAACGAATCGGCGATCTCAAGAAGTGGGTGAGAGAGGGATCTAGAAATGACTTTGGGTTTGAAACGAATATTTTTGTGTTCGTGGATAGCTCACACGGTAGAGCCACGCTCTCACCTGCCAGGCGGAGTTGTCGTACCAATAAGGTCGCAGGTTCAAACCCCACCACCGCCGCGAAAAAAATTTTTATTCTCTATTGTCTTCTGGCACTTTTCTACTCACTTCATATCTTGTTGTTACCAACATAAGTGCCTGCTCCACTCACTTTTCTGAATTAAAAATTCACCCCATACACCGGAGCATACTCAATGTCTCAATCGTTTCTATGTTATATGTTTGTGATGAGAATATTGGCTATTAAGCTTAACTGCTGGTCAAAATTACTTCGCGATGGTGGCGAACGAATCGGCGATCTCAAGAAGTGGGTGAGAGAGGGATCTAGAAATGACTTTGGGTTTGAAACGAATATTTTTGTGTTCGTGGATAGCTCACACGGTAGAGCCACGCTCTCACCTGCCAGGCGGAGTTGTCGTACCAATAAGGTCGCAGGTTCAAACCCCACCACCGCCGCGAAAAATTTTTTAAATTCTCTATTGTCTTCTGGCACTTTTCTACTCACTTCATATCTTGTTGTTACCAACATAAGTGCCTGCTACACTCACTTTTCTGAATTAAAAATTCACCCCATACACCGGAGCATACTCAATGTCTCAATCGTTTCTATGTTATATGTTTGTGATGAGAATATTGGCTATTAAGCTTAACTGCTGGTCAAAATTACTTCGCGATGGTGGCGAACGAATCGGCGATCTCAAGAAGTGGGTGAGAGAGGGATCTAGAAATGACTTTGGGTTTGAAACGAATATTTTTGTGTTCGTGGATAGCTCACACGGTAGAGCCACGCTCTCACCTGCCAGGCGGAGTTGTCGTACCAATAAGGTCGCAGGTTCAAACCCCACCACCGCCGCGAAAAATTTTTTTTATTCTCTATTGTCTTCTGGCACTTTTCTACTCACTTCATATCTTGTTGTTACCAACATAAGTGCCTGCTCCACTCACTTTTCTGAATTAAAAATTCACCCCATACACCGGAGCATACTCAATGTCTCAATCCTTTCTATGTTATATGTTTGTGATGAGAATATTGGCTATTAAGCTTAACTGCTGGTCAAAATTACTTCGCGATGGTGGCGAACGAATCGGCGATCTCAAGAAGTGGGTGAGAGAGGGATCTAGAAATGACTTTGGGTTTGAAACGAATATTTTTGTGTTCGTGGATAGCTCACACTGTAGAGCCACGCTCTCACCTGCCAGGCGGAGTTGTCGTACCAATAAGGTCGCAGGTTCAAACCCCACCACCGCCGCGAAAATTTTTTTATTCTCTATTGTCTTCTGGTACTTTTCTACTCACTTCATATCTTGTTGTTACCAACATAAGTGCCTGCTCCACTCACTTTTCTGAATTAAAAATTCACCCCATACACCGGAGCATACTCAATGTCTCAATCGTTTCTATGTTATATGTTTGTGATGAGAATATTGGCTATTAAGCTTAACTGCTGGTCAAAATTACTTCGCGATGGTGGCAAACGAATCGGCGATCTCAAGAAGTGGGTGAGAGAGGGATCTAGAAATGACTTTGGGTTTGAAACGAATATTTTTGTGTTCGTGGATAGCTCACACGGTAGAGCCACGCTCTCACCTGCCAGGCGGAGTTGTCGTACCAATAAGGTCGCAGGTTCAAACCCCACCACCGCCGCGAAAAAATTTTTTATTCTCTATTGTCTTCTGGCACTTTTCTACTCACTTCATATCTTGTTGTCGCCATTAATCTTCACACTTCATTTTAACTTTAATCATAATATTTTGTTAGTGTAAAGAAGTTATATATATGATTAAATTTTTAATTTACCTAGCTACAGAAGCTTTTAGCTGAATTAAAATCAACAGTCTGAGATGTTCCAATTAACTTATTATTGACTTTTTTATTACCGACGAATCACATATTGGTTACATTTTCTTCTTTGTCCTTATGAATTTGCTGAGGCCAACAAGCATATAATTCTCATACACAGCCAAACATATCAAGATATAAACCTATATTGCTTGTTCATGTAGACTTCTAGATGAGTCAAATTTAAAGATTAACACATTGAAATCTGTTCAATGTTTAACAAAGGCTAGACCCCTCAAGATTCAAAAGACAAAATGTTCTGTATCTAGTGCAAATGTTGATTTTATTTTACTTATTTTTAGTTATCAATATTAAATAATTCTGTCAATGGATATATAATACGCATAGAATAACAGGTGATAGAAGAACTTACAACTTTTAATTTCTAAAAGAATAATATATTATAACATCTACATGTCCGATTTTAATAGTTTTGTATATACCAGCTGTATATCTTATCTTTTATTAGCTTCGTATTTTTATCAATAAGTATATTATGGTAATGTATAAATAAACTTTATTAATGTAACACACATCGATGCGTAATTTGTAATGATTTCCATAATCAGGATTTTATCTTACATTTTCTACATTACCTCTGTTTCGATACTTCCATTTCCGATGTAATTCAAACTCCTGGCTTGAATGCTAAAGCTAACATCATCATTGTCAGAATTCATCTTCACCGAATTTTCAGTGGCAACATTCTTGGATTCGAGAACGACTTCCAACGTGTCCTTTTTAATCTAATGAGGATTATAAGTTTAAAATTGCAAAATATAAATCTGATTATTACACTACGGTCTAGTACTTATAATACATCTATAAAGAATTGTTCAAATAAGAAAGCAGTGCTTTCGATAGATCGGAGTCAAAAAGTAATTTGAAAGTAATTGTCATCCGCGTAGATACATGTGGCAAAACAATAGAGAGAAAGCAATCTGTAAATTTTAATCACATTTGATTTTAGAATATTTACAGCTTCTAAATGCTTAAACCTTACGACAATCTCTTGTCTCAAGGTATCATGTTGGATGAATTAATAAATAGGACTATTGACGTAGAATATGATATTTCTCAACTAATTTGTTATTTTAAATTACCTTGATAGGGTCGTTTGAAATATCGAATCCTCCTCTCAAAGTCTTTACAATTTGTGACATGGAGGAGATAGTGTTTCGTGAATTTTCTTTGCCCTTTATTCAAAACATGTAAAACAATAGTGGATGTCATTACAATGGATTGATATACCATTAATTTTTGTCAAAAGGGTAGTTATGGTAGAAAAAATGGAAATTTGTCGCATCTGTTTGATCTTTAAGTAGATAATAATGTAATTTAAAAAAAATTAAACCATTTGACCAAACAATATATTATTGGGTGTAAAGTTTTGCAAAATACCAATAACTTTTATAAAGTGTTAAACTATAAACTGCGTGAGCGTATTATAATTTTGACTCAAATGGTTTTCTATATCCCGATTTGAGTTTTTTTTAAGGAAAAAAAAACAATGTTAGTAAAAGTATAAGGAAAAATATATAAAAAATTACTTTTTAAAAATCAGCAATTTTTCGGCTGTGGAGTGAACTTCAGACTTTCTGATTACAGTATTTACACTTCTTGTCTAACACAAGGTAACATTCCAATTGTTCTGTATCTCCTGTAGGTTAGTTTTTGCCATACTGATAATAAGGGAAGCATTTCTTGTTATAAGAAAACAAAAAAAAAAAATGGTTTGTAACGTTGTAGTAAATTAAAGAGTTCAGATGATTCTCAAGACAAACCTCTTCCACCATTTTGACTTTCTCCTGTTTTGAAACATTCTTCTGAATTCCTTTCCCATAGTCGGACGAGATTTTGACAAGGTTGTTCATTGCTTCAACTTGTAAACTGTTGATAATATAGCCTATAGTAGAAACTAATAGAATATAACAGGCTTAAAACAAAATATCGAAATCAAGTCTTTATGTTTTTAAAATGTATTTAAACCAGTAATGAAATGACATCTTAAACATTCCAATCACAAAGACGTATTGTTAGAGCTGTTAAAAAGCGTCTTTATCCTTCATTTAAATCCTGTCTCGGAACACAGTACATTACATTAGTGCGCAATGCGTCCTGTCGTAAAGATCCTCTGGTTTAAATTACGCCATCTAGGCATTCGAGTGAATTTAAACCGTGAAGTAATATTTAATAAAACTAAAACGTGTATAATTTGTTCTTTTAGCAAATAAATATGGCCAAGGAACAATATCATTTTAAACTTTTCGATTGTTTGGAAGGATAAAACAAACCTTTTCAAAGAAAGCAAATGGAAATAGTTTAGAATCAAATCATCACATTACTTTGCAACATCCTTGATAATGCCAATATTTCCACCTCCACATTTCCCAAGGTACTTTGTAATCCTGACAGCAGCTTTCAGGCCATCATTCTGGATATGGGTTATGAGTTAAAGAAGAAATATCATGTTTCAGAGGTGGTGGTTAGGTAGTTGGGTTAAGTCTATCTAGCTCAGGTAAAATGTCATAATATATGCTGTAGTCACATTTTGTCCATCCCCCCCCCCTTCAAACACAAAAACAAAGCTAAAAAACAACAGCATTCTGTCTATGTTTTTAAAATGGAACTTGTAACCAACCTCATTCATGCATTTCTATGATAATCTAAACTTTGGTAAGTTGACTTGTTATAAGACACTAATATAGATAAAAATTCTTATATATACTTATATTACTCACTATCCACATCCACACTTCCCAACGTCCTATTCTCCTCCGCTTCTTCTATCTTCTCCTCCTTCAACTGTTGTTACATTATCAACAATATCATTAACAACTGCTACTATCATTACAACTGCTATTACCTATGTTTCTTTTTCTGCTCTTCTTCTTCTTCTTCTTCTTCTTCTTCTTCTTCTTCTTCTTCTTCTTCTTCTTCTTCTACTACTACTACTACTACTACTACTACTACTACTACTACTACTACTACTACTACTACTACTACTACTACTACTACTACTACTACCACTACTACTACTACTACTACTACTACTACTACTACTACTACTACTACTACTACTACTACTACTACTACTGCTGCTGCTGCTACTTATACCACACGCTCTAAATGATACATACCAGGCCATGACCATCTACTTCATCATCGCGTGCAGCCAACTCCGTGAGAGCGGAAGACGAGTGTTCTATGGTATCACCTGCGGCTGCTTCAAATTCTTTCATATTCTTCATAAGTTGTTTCCGAACCTGGACAGGAAAATCTTTAATATGCCTTAATCACAATTTGGGGATATTTACGTTCCTTATGTTATCATTTGTATATAAAAGAGTGGCTTTATTCATTGAAATTTTGTTTTATCTTCATTGCATTAGACCAAGGGTTTCTGTAAATATTTTAGGGAAATTAAGAATGGTTTAAATACAATATAATATGAGCAATGAGTGAGTGAATTCATAATGTAACTTTGAAGTGTTCTACTAAACGGAAAGCGTGATCGTAGCAAAATCAAATTCGTCATCAGAAATATATAGACATCGATCGATTAAAAAAATAAGCCTCATTTTGGCAAAAACTTCCCGCAGAGTCCCAGTCTTGAGAAAGTTTGCCAAGATGAAGGTCATTTGAGTCAATCGATATTAAAAGAACGAGTTTTCTAGCCAAAATTTTGATATGTGTTTTTGTTTTCAGAGTAGATCAGAGTTGTCCTTTTTGTAAAGTTATCCGTCAGTGCCTGTAAATTCACATTTGAATGTATGGGGATATGTGCGTAAATTGTGTTAACCAAGAACATAACGTCGGAGCCGAAGAAGAGTTACTTCCATAAGGTTTCTGACCTTGCTAAACATCGCTTGACTTCTGTTACGAGATGAGACACTGGACAGCTAAGTCCCGGACGCCAGGATACAAAATCATATTCATATAAGGAAAAAAAAAAAAGAAGAAAATTGAAACATTTCAACGGTTCTATTCATCATTTTCAATGACTGTAACTGAAAATAAAAACAATTCAGATATTCTAATATTTTTCAAACTTTGCTTCAGATTTACCCTCTTTTTGGTTTCTGTCGGGGCAGTGGCAGACGCTTTCATCACTGTTGCTACATCCTTAACAAGGCGCAGCTCCTCTGAAAGATAGAGTAAACTTTACTGTTTCAAAAAATGTCAATTATTATTATTTTTGTTGTTCAACATAAAATAATCTTTATAAATCATGTATCTATTGAGCTATGAACGAGAATGAGAAAAGGATAAATTTAGAGAAAAGAATAATCCGTGCTTATAAATCACTTTGTCCACTTGGTGACTCGTTTGAAAGTATGATTGTTAAACATTTTCCCAATCATTTCTGGTCTGAATATAATTCCCAAAAGAACAAAAAAAAAAAAAAGCACTCTGATATGTGAACGTAAATATAAGGGAATGATAAACTAAAGCAAGAACGTGCGATTATATAAGACGATAAATATTTTAAATATTATGCGCTTGAAATATTGGGGTTAAAAAAAAGATTTAAAATAAAGAAACAAAACATTAATCTTACCTTGTGATCCAACTGTGCTGAGGGTCTTCCTATCAGTAATCGTTCTCTCCAATATATCTTTCTGGTCATCAGTCGTTAGCTAATTTTTACAATTCATAAAACAGGAATACTGGAGATTTTAATATTTTTGTGCAGGACAAAGTATTTAGTTTATCTTAGGAAAAGCAGTATTTCAATATGTTAAAAGTCTATAGCAACATGAATATAATCACCTTTTTAAAAATAGAACTAAATTACTTAACATAGAACATTTCGAGCTCAAAACAGCCTTCAAGCAATAACGACAACAATTAGGGATTAGATGATGTTATGTAAAACAAATCAATGAATGAATAAATTAATAAATAAACAAATGATAAATAGATAAATAAATACATATGTAAATATGAACAATTATATAGTGCATCCCAAGGATTCAGCATTCTAAATGCGCTTCACAACGTTTCATTCATTCTCCCACCAAGCCATATGGGACTATATTTCCATGTCCTACAGTACCAGTCGCCTGTTAGGATAATGATGATGATGATGATGATGATGATGATGATGATGATGATGATGATGGTGATGATGTTGATGACGACGACGACGACGATGATGATGATGATGGTGGTGATGATGATGATGAAGATGATAATGATGATGATGATGAGATGATGATAATGTTTAATAGAATAACATTACCGTGACAGTTAAAGGAACCTTGACAGTTAATTGAAATACTGTTGATATGTGCACCTCCAGCTTGACGATGGTATTTGGCGATTCGCTAGACAAAGTGACCATAGGGATGACCCCTTCATTACTGTAACCAACCAACTCCACTGTTTACGAAACGAAGCAAGACAGTCATTGTATTCACTAACGAAACAGGTGCAAAGTACCTGGTTTTGAGTTTTTAAAAAAAGTTCAAAATAAATCAACTATTAGAGATATAAAAAGCAGGGTAAAAAATAGTTTTGAGTTAGAAATCAAATCGTCAAAAGTTCTGACGTAAAATATCAAATCCGTCAGAGCCATAAGGCCCGTGGATCCGGAGTCATCTCAGTTTCTATGACAGTGTAAATGACAATAGCAATTGCTTGCTATGCTTTAGATAGGACACTAGTCTATAGTAAAATACTTGTTGCTAGATATAAGAGAGCCAGCTACTACTGACGTTTTCTGACGTTCCTCTAATGTAGCTCTTTCAAAGGATAACTATACTGGGGAATAAGGTTATAATTATGATACACGACTGAAAAAAGGCAAGAGTGTTTTGTTATTTAATTGTTAATTCTTACTGAAATTCTTCCCTGTCCTCGCGTCGGTGATTTCTTGATAGAGTTTGTATACGAGAGGGAGACCCGCTTCTACGTCTCGGTAATTTTTGCAAGTAATATCGAACCTGAGAATAAAATATTATTAAAAAGAGGGGCGATTTAGCGATATTTTATTTTTGTGTTGTGAATTTGGGCGAGAATTATAAAAACATGTATGATGATGGGATGATGATTATGATGTGATGATGATGATGATGATGATGATGATGATGATGAATGATGATGATGATGATGATGATGGTGATGATGATGATGATGACGATGATGATGATGCAGATGACATTATATCTCATTTTATGTTTTCCACATTCAATTTAAATCGGTTAATATATTGTGGCAGGTTATATTAAAATCTGTGTCTGTATAAAATGGTAAAGTAACTAACACATCAAGGTGGAATTGGAAAGGCAAAAAATGGGGAGGGGAGGGGGTGTCAATAGAGCCCAATCAGAAGAATGTCATGCTGACATGTAAGTGATTAAAATAATTGGCTAGTTTCATCCTTCTCTCTCTCTCCCCATCTCTCTCCTCTCTCTCTCTCTCTCTCTCTCTCTCTCTCTTTCTCTCTCTCTCTGTCTCTCTCTCTCTTTCTCTTTTTTTTTCTCGCCCTCCTCCCTCTTCTCCTTACCACTCTCCTCCCTCTCTGCAGTATTTGGTGTAGGCAATGATACGTCTTTTCCAGAAGGTGAGTAAAATCTCAGACATTAATATAAATCCACCCTCTTTGCTCAAAATAACGATTGTTACTCTTCTCTATATTGAATATTTGCAATGGCAATTTTGTGACCTATCGTGCAAATATGCACAAGTCGGTTTGAGGCGATTGATCACATTAACTCCCCCCCCCCCCGCCCCCCGCCCGAAAAAAAGAGCAAAATCCACCCTGACCTCCAAATATACAAAACAAAACATTACATAACAATAATAAAAAAACAATGAAGAATGCAATCAAGGAGCTCACACTACTTTCGTAGTTATAAACTGTAAAAAGTTAAACATGACCATTCGTCTTTTGTTCTATATCTACAAATGAACCTAACCAAACGCTGGTTTTACAGACTAGTTATACTTTGCGACGAAATTAAGAAATTCCATTTCATTATGTGTCTCGTATTGTTTTTGTTGAATAAAAAAATTAAATCGAGGATAGACACCACCAAAAGCTTATTCCATTTTTTATTCAAACTACATGTGAAAAACCAGTGGGATATGTGATCCACCGCCTCAAAACGACAAAATGTGCTCTATGTCGAGGTGGATTAGTTGGTAAAAATTGGATTGTTATTCATACTAATTTTTGGGTTTTGTTGATATGTTATATACGAGTAGAAGGCAATGGATGCAGTTTCATAAAATGCCAAATCTAAAATACTTATATATCACATTTCTGGTGATTAATTTTTTAAAAAATCAGTTTTTAAAAAAAAATCTTGGTTACCCTCCCCCTGCCCCAAATACTGGTTTCAGGCAATGGTCACAAAATGTAATATTGTTGACAAAGAATTCGATATAAGTGGTAGTAGTAATAGTAGTAGTGGTAGAAGTAGTACTAGAAGTAGTATAATAATATTATACCTACTTGGTAAAAACAGCTTTCCCTATTACGGGAAGAATGGAGCACCCTTTTCCCGATGGAAATCTCATAGTTTCGAATTGATATTCAGCATAGCTTGTGTTGTTGTTTTTATCTGCAAAGCAAGGTATACACACACACACACACACACGCACACACACACACACACATATTCATACACGCATTCACAAACACAAACACACACACAAAATCTATATATTACTACCAAAAAAAGATATAAAAATAAAACATACAAAAAGAAACTCTGATAATAATAATACATGAATAGCGATCAAGAGAAATGATATTAAATATAAAACACGAAAAAAGATATTGGGATTGTAAAAAAGTATTTAGCTCATATAACAAATCATAATAGGATGTTTAAAATATAATCAATGTACTATCATTAACAACATGATATACTATATATATAATTACGTCCAATCAGTATAAAAGTGAAACAATACCACCACTCACAATCCCTGTCCTTTATCGTAAGGCAGAGCGAGATGCTATGCCCAATTCTTCTTCTTCTTCTTCTTCTTCTTCTTCTTCTTCTTCTTCTTGACCTTTTATTATTATTATTATTATTATTATTATTATTATTATTATTATTATTATTATTATTATTATTATTATTATTATTATTATTAAACGCTTTAGTGCACAATATATTCTTTTACCACAATGTCTTCAATTTTCAATTTTCTTTATTGTTTTAATAAGAGAACTTTTAGGGTTTTGCACATAAAAAAATCCGATGAATATTCTGATTTTCTTTTTAAATTAAAAAAGTCAATGTTCAGCATCCAAGTTGCCACATATGCTTTTACCAGTGCCTTTGAGACCGATAGTGATTTTATGTCCAGGTGGAAGAGTATTGACCCTTGTGAAAAAATATCTCTCTCCCCATTTCTGCATGCGGTATTTCATCAAGTCGCTCTCCTTTTCGATTAATATGGACGGTAGCCTTTGATCAAGTGATTCCATTTTTAAACTCCAGGAGTACCTGAAATTAAAAAACAAAAAACAAAAACAAAACTATGTGGGTTATCTTCAAGTTAAAGTATTGAAATTTTTATGTTAAATAAGGCGGTAAAAAATCAGCTTATTCATGGGACGCAAAAATCTGAAACGGTACACTATATTCAGATTTTTATCCTACACCCGTGGCTTCTCCTTATTATTTTCCTTATGCATGAGGACATATTTTAGAACATGTGTAGGACTTAGTGGCATGGGGTAACTTAAAACGTGAGCAGCTGACATGTTAGGATCTCTGTATCATCCACTTTGTTAAGTTTTCATATATACATACATTCATTCATACATACATACATACATACATACATACATACATACATACATACATACATACATACATACAGACAGACAGACAGACAGACCGACAGACAGACAGACAGACAGACAGACAGACATATATACATACATACATACATACATACATACATACATACATACATACATACATACATGCATACATACATACACACATCTAATTTGGGCTGCTATTGCATTTGATGTGATTACGGAGTTTGGAATCTACCTTCTCAACGTTGTTATGCATACCCCATACAGGGGCGCAGTTCCTTGCTGCGGAGCAACTCAAGGCCAGGCGGACGTCCTCAGAAATGCCTGGAAGAAACACAAGTAGAGCCCGCTAACTTCCTGAAAATATTTCTCGTGTTATCTCTTCCTCGAGATGGACCGGCTAGGTGCGTCTTCTATCCAGCGCTACCCTCAAATAATGCTCAAGTGGTGATAACTGGAGGTCTTTTGCGAAAAAGATTAGGTCTGCCAATTTGATTATCTAGGTAAATATTGGAATTTAAAAAGTTCATACTATCGTGCAAAGGTTAATAACCCTTTTTTTTTCGACTTACCGCTCTGCTCTGACTACCATTCCCTCCAGTACCAGTACATTTCTACCGCTTATACGTTTGTTACACTCGTCAATACAGCTGGTCCAGAATGAATGATAAACGGCACGTTAGTGAGTAGTTTGTGTTTTAACACTAAATAATCTACTGGAAACTAATTCATCAGGTACAAAAAGATAAGAAATAACACAAAAAACAAACAAAAAGAAAAGAAAAAGAAGAGTAAGAGAAAAAAACGTATTTAATAACGATAACTCGTCTTGTTTTGATACAAGTATAATAAAAAATGCATTTAGTTCGATATAAATAAACAAATCTTAAATGTTTTTGACTGCATATTCAAATGGATTATATTATATGTTCGCTCCGCTTCATAAGGTTCAATTTATTCCTGTGACAGGCCTTGTATACCAGACTTCTGTTTGGCAACGAGTCGCCTGATAGGTTTCCAGTGCGTAGTGGCATTAGTTAAATATCAAACGATCTATAGCCAACTTCTCATTCACACCTGAGTCAAATGGTGTGATATGTGTAAAGTGCCTTGCCCAAGGCAACCAGATAGGGCGACAATATTGCGTTAATTGACACTTGTCCAAATAGTCGTCACGCTTGTATAATAAACAGAGTTAAATACGATGTTGAATAGGGCAACGTTTATCTATTTGTTTGGTTTAATATTTATGTTTGTTGAGTAAATTGTTTTTCTTTATTTAACTCCCTATACTTATATTTTTAATACGAGAAAAGATGTAATAATAAAATCAAAGCATAAGGCTTGAGGCAAGGGTTGTTTTTGTAACGTCCGACACAAAAGACATCATTAGAAGTTTCTCTTTCTTTTTTCTATTCTATTTAATTTCTTGAAATGCATGGATGGACATTGTTTTTAGCTGCTTCTCAGTTGTGGATAAGTAATCATTGAGTGTTCTCCGTAAAATTACGTAAAATCGATTACTTTTTGTATCCAACATTACAAAAACTAGCTTTTGTAATAAAATAGCTCAAATAGATCTAAGGCAATTACATTTTAATGCTGATTCCCTCTGTTTGTCTCAAACGTGACCAGCAGTCTCAATACTGTACAATGTTTGGGTGAGCCAGATACTGACAATTAACTCTAAGGCCTAACTATAAAATTCAATTTGAATAAACAAACTCCATTAAGAGGAATAATGCTGTGAATGCGCCTTCTCAAACTACTAAAGTTTCACATTTTGTAATTCTAAAAGTTTTCACTTACTGATTCTTTGAATATGGTTCAAGTTCTAATCCAAAGCTATACGATTCAACAGGCATTTAGTGCCCACTATGCAAATACTATTACAAATTACTAACAACGCAGCATAACCCAAGACTCGTCAATCTTTTTTCTCACGACATTTCGATGCAACTACTAACCAATATTTAACGTAATAGACCTGACTTAAAAGAATGGGAATGTTCGATAGTTGTCGAATCCCAGGGGAGACTTCCAGACTGAAATAGTTTTTGGTTCACTCAGACTTAATAACATATTAAGGCAGGGGAGAAAATTCCTCGCTGAAGTCGTTTTTAGTTCGCCCTGACTTCATAACAAATTAAGGCAAGGGATAGATTTCCAGACTGAAATAGTTTTTTGTTCACACTGATCTAATAACAAATTGAGAAGATTGATCACAAACAACTTCTTGCGTATATTGAACTGAATTTGCACGATTTAATCTGATGATAGAAAACGATACTTACTACAACATGGCTACATTAACTTTACCATTCTCCCCACAGTGGATCGATACTTTTCGTTTCTCTATTTTCCATGGCCTTTCAATTATTTTTATCTCCAGTTCAAATTCATAGGTAATGCCCACTTTTAATATACGACCAGGAACAGCGAGATAGTACTCTGATTGAAACCAATGTTGGTAAAAGGTTAATCATAGTTGGTATTTTTATAGGTGTATAAATGGATTAAGTCAAAATTTACTCACCCTCTCTTTGTGGTAAATTATGGGCAAAGACATTTTAATGATCAGGTGCAACTTAAAATGTATGAGACTGATAAATTAAAAAACAGGCGATGGTATAAAGATCTAAAATGTATATGAAATAGTGCCAGACAAAGCAGATAGAAAATTACAAGGAAAAAAAAACAAACCCAAAAATCAGCATGCCTCGTCTCGTAGTCAAGGCAGACCGATGTTTTGGGATGTTTTTTATCTTGCATTTTCCTATTTGCTTTTTTTCTGGTGCCTCTTAATACACATTTCTTTAGGTCTTAAATACAAGGGTGAGTAACAAAGTAATGGGACTGCTTATTACTTTAAAATAAATTGAATCAATAACACGCATCATACCTCAAATTAAAGTTTGGTATAAGCCGAGTAGATTGTTACTTCTCAACATCCTCTCCACCTCTCTCAATAGCCACAGTCCATCTTTTTGTAAGGGCATGCGTCCAGTCCTCGTAAAACCGATTTGACTGAGCTTTGAACCAATTTTTCACTGCTGTCTTGGCTTCTCCGTCACCTTCAAAGCGATGTCCCCCCGATGCCTCCTTCAATGGACCAAAACTATGAAAACCGAGGGTGCCAAGTCTGGTGATTAAGGAGGGTGATACAGCGTTGTCCATCCAAATGAAGGGCATTGTTATGAAGAGACAGTAATCTTTCCATCTCCAAATCCGGTCTGACTCGGCGAATTCTTGCTTTCAGTTGCTTCAGAGGCTGTTTGTACCACTCAGAGTTGACAATGGCACCCTGTGGTAGGAAATCAAAGAGGATCACACCTCTAATGTCCCAATGGTTTCAATGGGCAGCGTGGATCAGCGGTACGGTCTTTGCTTCGTAACCGAAAGGTACCGAGTTCGATCAGCCGCCGCTGCGCTGTGTGGCTTTGAGCAAGTCACCTCGCTCTAGCTCAATTCGCGGCGCTGCACTACGACTGACACCTGGGTTATTCCATTCTTCCGCTGGAATAGACCCTAGAGACAAATTTCCCTATGGGATGAATAAAGGGAATTTTATTCATTTTTATTTATTTAAAATACTGTTTCCATAAGCTTCCCAGCTGATTGCTCAGTTTTGAATTGTTTGGTCCTTGGGTAAGAGGGACGCCGCCATTCCATTGATTGTCTCTTCGATTCAGGTTCATCATGATGAACTCAAGTTTCATTTCTAGTGATTATTCTACTGAGAAAGCTACCATCTCTCCAATTTAGCCGGAGACGCTCGGTACAGCTATTTAGTCTTTCACGCATGTGATCTTGAGTCAATAAATGCCTAGGTATCCAATTGGCACAGACCTTTGAGAATCCCAAGGAATTAACGAGTTGATGGGCACTTCTATGACTGATTTCAAGGTGTACTGCTATCTTATCAAGAGATATTCTGCTGTCGTATTTGATCAATGCTTCTGTCTTTATTTGGTTTACTGAGTTGACACTGCTTGGCGGACGACCATCACGAGGGAGGATTGTCAAATACAGACAAGGTTGAGGGGGATGTCAAGTTGTGAGTTGAATTGCTTCTAATTTTCTTCTAATTGATGATATACATGTTCAGCCACCTGAAAATATTGCTTCTACCTAATGCCTGGGTTTTATTAACTTTCTCAAGTGCTTTGAAAATATTACTCGAGGTTTCTCCTTCGAGAACAAGAAATCCAACGCCAGCTCTCTGTCGCTGACCAACATTCATAGAGGCAACAATTTTTAACTATTATAATTTTGTCAAAAGTCGACGGAATTAAACATTTCCAACCTTTGGCTGCAGGAGTATATCATGTATAAGTGTAAGTCTAATTGAGCTAGATTTTGCGGCTATGTGGTCTAGTGGTATGACACTCGCTTTCGGATCGGAAGGTCCTGGGTTCGAGCCTCGCTCGGCGCATAGTTGAGTCCTTGGAGAAGGCTCTTTACTCACATTCTCTCACCGTACTCAGGTGTAAAATGAGTACCTGGCCGTTAACAGCGTTGTCTCTGTCCCTAAAATTTGTAATATCGCCTGACAGGCGTCATGTCTCGTCCTACATGTTATGTGTTATGTGTTATAAAAGCTCAATTTATAAAATTTATTAGAATGGTTCATATGGAAAAAATAAACTCGCTAGGAGATTTGTCATCATTACTTTTTGATTCACCCTTGTATGTATAAAACACTGAGCATATCTTATTAATTTGTCAGTAAAAAATAGGTTGTTTTTATGGGGTTTTCTGGGTTTTATGACACGTTTAGGCCATAACAGTGCCAGTGAAAAGGAGAGTGATTTAGAAGATTATTGGTCTGCATTTACAAGCCTCTCAAAAAGTGAAACAAATTGCAATGTAAATTAGAAAAGATCTTTCAGTGTGTCTAGCTTGAAGCCACGAAAACAAAGTTCAAACTAAGCTCAAGCACAAGAGGAGTGCACTCAAATGGTTACAAAAATCCGGAACTAAAATCACCCATTATTTGATATGGGATGATTTACAATAATATTAAAATAATCGCTCACAAAAGATACATCACCGTCTTACTCTCAGCAAAAGACGTGCCCCAGATAGGGTATAGAGAAAACCAAATAGTCCTGAACTAAAAGAATAATACAATACACTGTTAAATTGGTGTGAATTGAAGCGAACGCAATAAAGGAGGATTGATGATCTCCAGCCCAATTGGAGAATTCTGCACACTTTGAAAAATGTAATAGATTAACAGAATAAAGCTAAGCTCAACCAGGTTTGAGGTAATACAAGATGACTAACAAATTGTTTAAATATCTATAACTATAATGATTTCATTTTTATTTTGGACCGAAAGAAACGTCATCAAAATATGTGTTGAAATGTGATATACTGTTGTTGATTCCACGGTTTGGAGAGAAATGAAGCAAAACAACATAATATAGAAAAGACAGCATTCCCTGGCTTTTTGTTGTCTTCTTGACAGAGGTCTGCAGACCGTTGCCTTAACTTTATTTTGAGATTATGTATGTCAGCTTAATGAAAATAATTGCACAGAAAAATATTACGAACTGCACACATCCTCCATCGATGCTGTTAAGATTATAAAGTATAATAGCATTATCTTCTTATTCATAAAGTGTAGAGTTTTTATCAAACTTCCATCGTTTTATCTTGATGACACCATGGGTTGATGACCAACGGTTCTAATCTTCTTTTAACCAGATAATATGTGAACCATCGTCTCAAAAAAGGTATGTGTGGTGTAAAACCAGAGAACAGAAAGGTAATGTAAAGTTAAAATGACAAGAAATGTGAAATGTTAGTGTTCGGCATTGTAAGAAATTGTATTCATCGTATTTTTGACTATAAATTCACTTTCAAAATATTTAAACACTACGACATAATCCATTTTGAGACGTTGAGTTGCATATTATAGTGATTATAAACCCGCCCAGTTAAAGCTTTTTCATGTATTCACAATAATATTATGCCTAACTTTAAAAAAATAATGAACGTTGTGGCGATCTCCGTTTCCTACGAACTACGAAGACTTACCACATACTGCTGACTGCAAGACTACTCTACACGCCAGATCAGACAAAAACGTAAACACGAGAGAACTCATTAAATTTATAAAATTCACTACACATTGCTTTCATTGTTTGTTGTTTCCAGTAAAGTAGATGCTACATTGGTGACCCCGACGTGATTGAACACGCAACCTTCTGATTACTTAGTGCATTTTTACCGTCAGTAAAGGCTTTCAACATTTCTTGCGTCCACGTAAGTGCTTGACGTTGTTTTTTGACTTTCAAAGCACTATATAGGGGTCAAAGTATTTCAGCTAGTCTCGGAATGAAACGATGGTAAAAATTCAACATCCCGAGGAACTCTTGAAGTGACTTGATGGTTTTTGGTTGTGGAAATTGTTTAACAGCCTCAATTTTTGTCGCCATTGGGACAGATCCAGAATGCGAGATGTGATGGCCAAGGAAGTTAAGAGATCTCACACCGAAAAGACATTTCTCAAGACGGATAACGAGGCCTTGGTTTCTGCTTGGTTTAAGAACTGCACCTAAGGATGATATCGGTCATTCTCCAGCTGAATTAGTATACGGAGAACCTTTAACAATCCCTGGAGAGTTTATACCCGACCATCCTTCAGACTTCCACGCTAAAGACTTTTTGGCAACCTTTCGGCAAAACGTGTCCCTTCATTCACCACGGCCAATACATCATCACGGCTATCATCAAACAAATTTACCCAAGAACTTGATGTCAGCAAAATATGTTTACATCCGTGTTGACACCCACCGAGGACCCCCTCAGAAGCCGTATACAGGTCCCTATGTTGTCATAACCCCTGGAGATAAACAATTCCTGATTGATGTTGGTGGCAAAGCAGAACGGATTTCGATTGACCGACTTAAACCTGCATTTGTCGATTCTACGCAACCAGTTTCCCTTGCCACCCCACCTCGTCGTGGACGCCCACCGAATACGAACAGAAAGTTATCGAACAGAAACATACAAAACTCCCGTACTGCTTCTGATGATACTAACGTAGTGCCTACTAAGAAGCTATCTCGCTCAGGACGTACCATTAAACGACCTCGGTACTACGAAGATGACTAGTCCGTGTTTGGGGGGGCATGTGTGGCGATCTCCGTTTCCTACGAACTACGAAGACTTACCACATACTGCTGACTGCAAGACTACTCTACACGCCAGATCAGACAAAAACGTAAACACGAGAGAACTCATTAAATTTATAAAATTCACTACACATTGCTTTCATTGTTTGTTGTTTCCAGTAAAGTAGATGCTACAACGTATACATTTCGTGTAGAATAACTTTTTATCATATTATCTATATTCAAATCAAGAGTAATTAGACAATTATTTTTATCACTTACTGTCTGGTATCTTGAAATTTATGTGACGCTTACAAGCCAATAGAGGTGTGAGACATCTCCATTTATAACTATAATGACAGTTGTTGGACGGGATGGAAATAAGTAAATAGAACAATTATTGCATCTAAAATATTAAAAAGAAATGTAAAAGATAAATGTTTACAAAATTATTTGGTTTAGACCATTAGGATTTATGAGCAATGTTTAAAGATAAATGTATATTAAATATTATTATTTAAATTATAAAATTAAATATTAAACAAGGAAAAAGACAAACAGTAAAAAGGAACCGCAAAATGACTGGAGCTTTTTTATTATACAAAATCCACCAAATTTGTTCAGATCGCTTTACAAGGGATCCAAACCAACATCTAACATATGGTATGTGACTTTAACCTTCAAGCAATTATTGCTATTGTTCGTATAATAATACAGAAATAAAGAAAACTCCTTTTTGTTGTCCTTCATGGCTCTTAAGGACTGATTTTTAAACGCCACCAGTTGAACATGTAAGTTGATGTGGCACACTCTGAAGAAACCAGCCAATAGTAAGTAGTCTGACAGGCTGTAAATTGTGACTCAAACGGACGTATAAAAGAGGAAGGCCAACAAACACATGGAGATGTGACCTTAACTCAGACGCAAAGAAGATGAGAACATTCTTCAAAGAACTGGAAAGGATAGCCCCTGATAGAGGATTGTGGCATGCTTTGGTCGACGTCTTATTATGCTTTACTTTTGTAAGAATCAGAATCAAATGAACCTCACCCCAATTCTGTACCGGTATCGGGTTCATGGAATGCAGCAGTGATATATGGGCCAGCATTCCAAGGCACTGTCATCAGAGTAGATGAAGGAGTTAACTTACCAACAATTATCCAGGATGGATTCATCTTGATAAATCCCTATGGAATAGACAAATTATAGTTTCAAAAGGTACCTTCTGCTTTTGTAGTTCTAGCTACAATACCTCAATCGATGATCATGACACCACCATCACTAATTTGCTATGGTCTGAAAAAAAAAACCTAACACATTTTAAAGATTTTGACCAGAAACATCGAACTTCCGTTTTTTATAAAAAGGATCATTTAAAGAAATTTTAAGTTTTTAGAATTTTGACAACTTGGGGATCATTTTTATAGAACGATATTTAATATACGAGTTTTCTGGCTAACTACAAAAATAATTGTGTTTATAATATACTGCAGTAACATGATAATGATGATAAAAGACAAATAATAATAATAATAATAATAATAATAATAATAATAATAATAATAATAATAATAATAACAATAATAATAATAATAATAATAATAATAATAATAATAATAATAATAGTGGTAATAATAATAATCATTATTATTATTATAATATTAATAATAATAATAATAATAATAATACTACTACTACTACTACTACTACTACTACTACTACTACTACTACTACTACTACTACTACTACTATTACTACTACTAATATTACTACTACTATTACTACTACTACTACTCCTACTACTACTACTACTACTACTACTACTACTACTACTACTACTACTACTACTACTACTACTACTACTACTACTACTAATACTACTAAAAATAATAATGATAATAATAGCAATAATAATTGCGTGTTTAGCGCTTACCCAGAATAAACAGTCTTGGAGGTTCACACAAAAGAAAAAGATGGAATTAATTACTAGATAATGCTTCATCTAACGAATTATTTGCACCCACTACGGATTCTCACTTCACGCTTCAAGACGAGAGATTATTAATTAATTTATTTTCTCACTTCAATTCAATTGTCTTAAATGATTGTTTTACACCCGTTCAGTTTACTCACACAAACTACTGCTTTAGTACCAATGACTCGCTGAACATAAGCAGTTGCACAAAGCATTATTACTCCAAGGGGAAGCGTGTTCTTTGGAATGATTTCCTTAGCTTGACGATGATCCGACATGGACAATTCTCTGTTCTTTTTCGCAATTGTATCAACACTGTTAGATAAAGAATTAAATAAGGAACAGTAACAATAAGTGTATTTGTTTGCAATCCACAATTTATTTTAAAGTACACATTCCGTTTAGTTTATTGGTTGAGATCAATTGACTTTGTAACAGCGAGGCTTTTATCTTCGAGAAGGAATAAAACAATACCTAAACAATAGAACGAAAAATAAATTGTCTATTTTCAATCAAAGTCGTATTCTAATGTGTGTTAATTTTAAAGCATTTACAGAGTTGAAATTGATATCAACTTTCACAGGTTTGTAACCATCCGCTGCTTTCCAGAATAGGAGACAGGATACGTAAATTACGAAATCTTGGGGTCATATTTGATTCCGACCAATAGATGAATGAACAATTTTTTTTCAATTTATAGTCAAATTATTTGTAGACAAGAGAAAGATGAGTTCAATACCATCAATTTTATATCGAAAGGAACCTGGCAAAAATTAATATCTGCCTCACTATTTTCTAAATTATATAGTTGTAACGCTTTACTCTCGGGAACACCAAGTACTAACATTCGTTCTCTCTATTCAATTCAAAACAGTGCAGCGCGCTAAATAATTCCAAAGAAACGCCAAGATGAATCTGCACCTCATATGGTGGACCTACATTGGCTGCCTGCGAGAGAATGTATGGAATATAAAGTAGACACTCGAATCTTTTAATATCTAGATAACAGCGCCCATTCTTTTCTGAGGAAGCTCATTGAAATATTATTAAATTAACCGTACAAATGTCCTCCGATTTAAAAACTCTAAGAATGCCCAAAAGCTAGACTTAAGTCTGGGGAGAAAAGCTTTGCTTGGTCCGGCCTCAGAATAAATTATCTTTAGAAATGAGATCCCTCGTTGCGTTAAAAAAAAAAGAAACTTAAGACTCATCCTTTATGGTCATTTTTTTTTCAGTGAGTTCCTTTTCCAATGATACATATTTTATTCTTCTCTCACCTTTGTTTCCATGTATATTTATGTATTTATGCGCCCTCGTCCGCCTCTAATGTCATCACATAGTGAACAGTCAATAACAAAACTATTTGAATTTAAGATTCAATTATTGAAAAAGACTGTGATATTCTTATAATTTCAGAAACTTGGTTGACATGTCAACCTAATATTCAATTGATACATTATGGATACATGCTTTTTATGCGTATAGACAAACTGGAAAAAGGTGGAGGAGTTATGAGTAATGAGGTAATTAAATCATCATTGTGTTTAACTGAAGTGAAGGAGCTTTGATCAATTGGAAGTTATTTTTAAAATAAAAAGTATTGTATACAGAATTATTGGCCTTTATCGTCCACTAAATTCTTAAAACATATTAACATATTACAAGCACTAATATATTTTTCCGAGGATTTTGAAAACTTCATTTATGTGAGATGTGTCAAAAGGGAATAACGTTTGTTCACGGGGGATATTAAATTGCATCTAGACAACATGAACGACAGTGATTGCAAAATATTTACACAAATAATATTTGAAACTCATAAGCTAATGCAGCTTGTCGCTGAACCTACTAACTATATTGGCAGCCATATGCTCGACCTTGTCTTGGCTGATACAAATGACAACAACCTACTATCGGTCAAAGTTGAAGACAGTTCAATTTCTAGCCACAGCTATATTTCAACTGTCGTCAACGTCTCGCGACCTAAACCTTAAAAGAAACGTATATCCTTTCGTAGAACATACCAATTTTATTGCATTTTAAAATGATATTCAAATCTCAAACTTGAATGAAATAATTTCATCTTCCAATTCTGTCTCCGACATGATGGATCATTATAACAGGACTTTATCCAAATTTCTTAATAACCACTGTCCCCTTACCCCTAAAAATATCATTTTAAGACCTAATAAGGAGTGTGGTACATAGATGATATTAGAGAACTTAAAAAGTGTACTCGATCAAAAGAAAAACTATGGAGAAAAACTGAACTAGAAATACATCGTAAGTTATATGTTTCGAGCAAAAATAAAAGAAACAAACTGA
This sequence comes from Berghia stephanieae, assembly GCF_034508935.2. Lineage (NCBI taxonomy): Eukaryota > Metazoa > Mollusca > Gastropoda > Nudibranchia > Aeolidiidae > Berghia > Berghia stephanieae. Next base: position 25,355,215 of record NC_088361.1, on the reverse strand, counting down.
TGGAACAAAAACAAATTATTTAAAATCAACCATAATATCCAATATTCAAGATCATCAAAAATATTATAAACAACATATGTCTGTGAACCCCCAACATCTTTGAAACCCCATCTGAGGAGGAAATTGTGTTTATTATACAATCTTCACCAACCAAAACGTGTTATTTTGATAGTGTCCTTACATGGA
>NC_088361.1:25347529-25352529 GCF_034508935.2 Berghia stephanieae | reverse complement strand
CGTACTCTGGAAAAAGAAAACATGTATAGAAATATTTGGTTCGAAAACTCGTCCTTCAAATATAGATCGATTTAAATGTCTTCGAAAAGTCCCAAGTTTGAGAGCTTTTACCCAAAAAAAATCGATCGATAGTTGAAGGATGAGTTTCCTGGCCAAATCTTTAAATACGTGTTAAAATCCAAATAGATAATAACATACTAACACCACTTTACATACATAAGGATCAATTAAAATTTTGAATTCATATTTTTTTTTTATTTTGGCTATGTTAGGTTTTTTTAAAAATACATTAAAGAGACATTAAAATTCAGACATATTTTGATATGACCTGTCAATCATTTGTTACCAATTGTCTCAAAAAGGTATTGTGTCGGAATTAAATTAGTGCATAATATAAATTAGATTTGAAGTCAAAATCATTAGAATTACAAATGTTTGCCTTTTACAGTTCGTGAAATGACATTCATTCAATAGTTGTTAAGTAAAACAACAGTTTTCTGTACCTTGTTCATGTAGACATAATACTCTATTGAAATGATATGTAAAAATTGGCTGGAAAATGAACCATTAAAAATAAGCCCCAATACAAAACAAAAGCAAAAAGCAAAGTGAATTTATACGTATTTATTATAGAAGAGAATGAAAAGTTACCTGTCTCTTATAGTAATGATATTTTGCTTTAGATATATTCATCATCTCTGTCATTGGTATAACCATATTTTCTAGACATACTCGTGCATTTTTAGATTTAAACTTGGCGTCAAACACCAAATTCCATTTTCTGTGCAACTCTGAGGAGTTTGCTGTCACTGTCGTCACCGCCTGTTTCAAAAACCGTCTTTTAAGATGTATGTAAGACTGATATGGTAGTCGTTTCTGAGGGCAAAAAGTTTATGGAACAAGAATTACACAGATGGTTATAATCTAAGTGTCCTGTTTTTCCAGAAAACGTTTAATTCAAATATCGATCCATTGAAATGATCCATAACTTGTCAAAAAGATTCAAAACTGAAAGTCCCAATCTTTTGTCTTTTAGACAAGTTGAAGATAATATCTTTATTCAATCAATATTTGAAAAGAAATTCTGGTTTTCAAAAAAAAAAATAATCAAAAATGCGTTTTATCTTAACACGAAGGAAATGATTTTTGTCCGTTTTGTATTACAATATAAATAAAGGATTGATGCGATCACGGATCAAACCGATTTTTGTTTTTGACTAATCTGTCTACCCCGCAGCAATTGATTAGTTGGACGTTTTAAACTGGCAGAAAGTACAATGCTATAGATTCGCATCCTATCTAAAGGGTAACAGAATTCAAACATGTTTTATCTCACACAATACCCACCAAACTTGCTGAAAGGGCTTTTAAAATGGCCCACGCTAACAATATTACTGGTCATGAAGACCTAAAATATTTAATTTTCAGGCACTGTTATAATTTCTTTCATAGAGTCAAGTATTCATTCAATCCCCGTGAATGTCGGTAATTCACCCAATGTAAACGAAACTACAAATATAAGCAATTTATAAAACATGACCGTATATGCTATGCCATGTGAGAACATTAATTTATTTTAAGCAACAAAAATCCTATCAGTATTCCTCAACAATAACTTTTAGCATCATCTGGACAACACGTCACTTTAATCCCAACCCGACCTAGAAACTGCCAAAATATTAAGAGAAAGAAACTACTGGTCTTCTCTTTCCATACACATCTAAGTAAACACAGAGCCTTGGACGACCTTGCAGGTGGAAGATACTGAGTCAGTAATTTTCTTTTATTTATCTATTATTTATTTCTATATTTGAGTCTAAACTAGACAGACAATTTGTAAATGGATTAGACATAGTCTCATCCATTCGCAAATTTTCGACACTAAATTGAACTAACAGATTTACAATAGTCCAATCGATTAACTAAAGAATCAATTTCTTTCAGCTCTTAATCGATTGAGTGTTCCTTTAATAAAGCCAATTTTGTAATAGAGCTAACACGGAAATGTCCTATATAATATCATGCTTGCAAGAGTTATTCAATTTTAAGAATTTCTACATACTGGTATTCTGATTTTGCTGAGAATAGGCTCATCCCCGTTGATTGGTTTTGATTGCTTTTTAAAGTCTGCATAACACTCTCCCTTTGACTGATCATCGGAAATCTGAAACATTGATACAGATGATATCATTTTAGTTATTGTTCTAAATAAAAAGTCCTATATACCATTAGTCAAATGTCGATCATTTCTTGTATGGTTTATAATATGTTTCATTCACAAATACTTTGTATTCTTTAAAATATAGCAACAATATAGATAGTGTGCACGTGGCTAAGAAGTTCACAACATGCCATCTGGAAGTATAACGGACCAACAAACAAAACTTTTATAGTCTGGTAGTTTAGTGAAAATTACTCATAAACACGGATGGCAAAAAAAAAACACAAAAAAACAATAACAATGACGTGAGTGACGTCAACTTCGTTCTATCTATACACTGAAACACCCATATCGCAACAAAAAAAAAGAGAATAAAAAGGTTTAAAAAGTCCTAATATCATAACTCATATCATTAGAACATCCGACTTATAAACAAACGGTTCGATCCTGACTGAAGTCATGTTTTCTTTTCTTATTTCTCTTGTCCACCCAGAAGTGATTGGCGAGAGCTAGATCTGAAGATAATCAGTCTGTGGTAAATTAGCTTCCTGTCCAATCAAATGTTATGTGGCTCTGGGCTTTTACTAACAAACATGAAATGGATAAACTATATATACGTACTCTGAACGTGAGGGCCGGAGCAAGGTAATTTGCTTTATAGTACAGATCTGGCAGAGAGAAAAACATGTAAATATCCACCCATTCCCCGATTGCAGGCGTTCTGTCCAGTGATATGAAATCCATAATATACGCTATGGATAGATACACCAAATGATACGATTATATTACAACATTATGTATGTTATTGATGCAAAATACAGCATAACAGCATTTTTTTAATTTCAAAATTTAGACACAAACACAAAACACACATACACATACACTTATGAATAGACACAGAAACCCACTAAGCATCGTGGTAGTTCCAGTTTTATTATGTGATTCTGCCATGATCGTTCTTGTCATTTATATCTAAAGTTAACTATTATTGCGCTAGCATCTCTGTCATAATTTTTGGGTTTATCTAATCATTTCTGCTTCGTATCGAGCAAAAAATATAATTTAATTAAATTACATTAAAATATATGTCTTCTTGTCTCATTAGGACGTCCAATTTTCCGGGACTCCTTTGGAACAAAATCAAGAAATGGTGAGTTATGATTTTGTCTTTCTTCTTTAAGCAATGTCAACCCATTTTAACAACCTTTCTCTCATTATGGATCATAATATTTTCAGAGATCCAGGCGCAGAAATTGATTAAGCCCACGATTTTTTTCCATTTGAATGCTCATTGCTTTCTTCGTGAATATAAGAAATTCTTAATAAATTTTCTTAAGTTGTAAATTTAAGTTGTTTTTAAAAGTTTGGAAAATTCTGAAAAATCTTATTATTTTGAGAAATTAAGACGGCACCTTTGGTATAGAAATAGGTTTTCCAAAAGTGAAAGCATTATTTGAAAACAGGTTATTTACAATCTGTCGATCATGGGAAAGGCATTGAAGTACCTACAGATATATAATTTTTTGGATTCACTATTTGGATTTTGTTATAAACAATTTTGTTCTCTCGTGTGCTAAAAGTATACACATCTAATATCTGTTAAATGTTAACATCAGAGTTTATGACTATAGACACATGCTAAGAAATAAATGGAAAGTTAAAACTATCCCACATGCGATTGTCCTAAAACTAATATTAATCGATAGTATATGCCAGATTTATAGATTTTAAGAAACAAATACTAGAAACTTCGCTATAACCAAGGCAAAGAGAATCAATCTTACGTTCACATCTGTCCGCTATGACCATGTAATTATCACCACAGACGCAAACATAGTGCAAATGCTTGTCCTCACATGTGCCATCAGGACAATTGTTTACTTTACAGTCATCTATAGACTGGCCACAGTCCGATCCCTCCCATCCTGGTGTACAGAAACATTCACCTGAAAAACAAAGTGAATTTCATGATGATAGAAGGACTTGACTGTAAAAAGGAGTATATGAAATTAATAGAATAACCTCAAAAGGAAACAAAACACGAAAAATGAGATGTTTCGGTATCAAAACATTTCTTCAGCAAAGAACAAAAATTAAAACGGTAGTACCATTCCTTTTTAAGCGTTATATTTATTATTGTACATTAGCGGAACCCCCCCCCCCCAAAAAAAAAAACAAAAACAAAACAAAAATAAAACAAAAAAACAAACAAACAAGCAAACAAAAAACAAACAAACAAAAAAAAACCTTAAAAAAAACAAAAACAAAAACAAAAAAAAAAAAAAAAAAAAAACACCCCCCTCCCCAAAAACAAAAAACAAAAACAAACCCAACTCTTTAAATGGTATTTTCTCGTGTCCAACAAAAGCATACTTCATAGACATTTTTATTACATGTTGCTCACAAACTCAATCAAGTCTTGAAATATAAGAAGAAGTGCTCTGACGTGTCAAATCACGTACTCCTGAGAGGTCATATTTATCTATCAATAAGTCGCTCATACCCTCCATGGGCATTATGCCTGGTTGATCAAGACGCCACAAATTTAATCAAAGGTGAAAATAGCCAGATTAAAGAATTATGTTGTTTTTGTTTTGTTTTGATAAAGTTGCGATAATTCTTTTTAGTAGAAGTACCGGTATATAGGAATATCCTTCAACCAAGAAGATCCAACTGACGAAACACGTATAGTGTAGAAACAGCTGTCTTGAACAGATGTGAGTCGTCTTTACTCATTCATATATATATATATATATATATATATATATATATATATATATATATATATATATAATACATTATATGTGAGCTTTAGAGCAATATCCACTCAACGTGTTCA
>NC_088361.1:25312529-25345029 GCF_034508935.2 Berghia stephanieae | reverse complement strand
TTCAAAGTAACCCACTCTTTAGTAAATATCAAAAGGATGCTGTTTGTATCACTTTATTGGAGAATAGATGAGGTTACAGGGATTTCTCATCCCCTGAAATGAAAGAAAGGACTTCAAGAAAAACCATCGAACTTACGCTCGCACTTCCCGTTGGAATGATTTGTAAAACCTAAAGGGCAAGGTAAGCAATCATAACTACCGTGGTTGTTGATACAAACTTGATTTCCACATATGCTGAAAAGGTAAAAGGTCGTGAACAGGAGAATTGAAGCTATAAACTAATTTATAATAATATGTGTACCTGTGAGTATGTTTATGAGTGTGCGTATGCATATATATATATATATATATATATATATATATATATATATATATATATATATATATATATATTTGTTTTGTTTTTGAATACATACATTATAGAAAGAACGAGGTTGACTTCACTCAGCTCTTTGTTTTTGTATTTTGCCATAATTGAGTAATTTTGAGTAATTCTCATAAAACTGTATGAAGCAGACTATAAACGTTCAAGGTTACACATAGTTTTGTGAGTTAGTCCGTTATATTTCCGGATGGCAGTGTTTTGAGTTTCTTAGCCCAGCGCACAGCATCTGTAAAATATTTCTCAAAGTGATTTATTAGCCATTCGAAAGATGCTTGGTAGTAGTAGTAGTAGTAGTAGTAGTAGTAGTAGTAGTAGTAGTAGTAGTAGTAGTAGTAGTAGTAGTAGTAGTAGAAGTAGTAGTAGTGGTAGTAGTAGTAGTAGTAGTAGTAGTAGTAGTAGTAGTAGTAGTAGTAGTAGTAGTAGTAGTAGTAGTAGTAGAAGTAGTAATATTTGTTGTAGTAGTAGAAGTAGTAGTAGTAGTAGTAGTAGTAGTAGTAGTAGTAGTAGTAGTAGTAGTAGTAGTAGTAGTAGTAGTAGTGGTAGTAGTAGTAGTAGTAGTAGTAGTAGTAGTAGTAGTAGTAGTAGTAGTAGTAGTAGTAGTAGTAGTAGTAGAGCTGTTGTTGTTATTGTTGTCATCGTAACTGTTGTGGTGATACTTAAACATACATTAAGTAAATTTACACTTGATATGAGTCAATTCAGTTGAGTTTAAGAGATGCAGTTGGACAAAAGTCATATTACAGAACGATATCGTAAATATGTGAGCCAAATTTCATCAGCATACCTGCATAATCATAAAAGTAACGACCACCCAAGGAACGCAAGTTGGATTTCACTTCTTCGGAAAAAGAGGGAAAATTCGACACAACAAAGTAAGTACCAGGTAGGCATATGCCACCAAGATTTCCTATCACTACTCGTACAATATCCCCATCGAGTTTATCAAGGGCGATATGACATGTGCTGTGTGCATTTCACCCTGCATCAACAATGTTCCAAAGCTCGTAAGCTTGGCACTGTTGTTCTACTGTTTGTCTTATTATGAGATCTAAAGGTGCTCAATATGATTGGGGTCTGGATTTACAGCTGGCCGCTCAAGTAACAGTCAAAATATCACGTAGTCTTAGAAAAATGTTCACCATCCTCAATAGGACATACCGATTGCAATATAACTAAGCACGCATGTGGCTTAATATTATTTCGATTATATAAAATACTTGACTCTAACACATAGTTAAACAATAATAATTAAGTGTATAAAAATGTAAAGTTACTTTTGAACATGTGTATACGTGTACGTACCCGGGATAAGCAAAGCATTCATTGATATCCTCGGAACAGTGTCTGCCTCTAAATCCTTTCTTACATTTGCACTGGCCATTTTCCTGATCACAATCGAGGTCATTTGACCACACACAAGTACAGTTATCACAGTTAGGGTGGAAAGTCTTTGGAGGGCATTTTAGTGACTCAACTATTGTAGTACAAAAAAAAAAAGAACGATCGAACGTTAGGGGTATAACCCCATTGCTTCCTTCAATAAAAACCATATAAGTCAAAGCGAATACTATGATAAATGAATGCCAACGTTCATTTATCATGTTTTAAACGCACAGTTGACAGTGGGAATTTAAAAATAAAAGGCGATATGTATGTCACGCAACATTTTGCAATATCTTTTATTTATTTATATATTTTTCATAATTTCATAAATTATTGATTACATCATAAAAAATATAAAGGAAATACTCCATTTTACAAACAATATGAAGTTAGCTTTATTCCTAGCTGAGCGTTAACTTATCAAATAATTGTAAATTTTAACAAATAGGGATGTAAAAAACTGTCGGATAAGTCTGATTTGAGAAAAATAGGAGACACTCATGAAAACAGCAAATTGCTTGGGTAAAAAAAAAGGATCTTTATATTTTGATTCATTGAATTGTGAAGTTTGTTAAACTTTCCAGATTTATAAAATGGATTATTTTTACAGAAGAATGAACCATACTTCGTTATAATATTGAGGAGAAGAGGAGGGAAAGAAATAACTCCCATCCCCACTAAGTGGCAGTCTTAGGCGCTTGTTACAGTACTGCTCCATGTTAAAAAGCACTATACGTTAATACTAAAAATCCATCAAACAAATATGACATTATTTATGTCAATTCTGTTGAATCAACTAAACCATTGCATGATGCTGCCCCATGTGGGATACTCATTTGCCCCTAAGTCTATTGTAAGGCTACCCCATTTGACCAGCTATAGCTTGTCATAAAGACAATGCAGGAAGTAATTTGAAGGTTTCTTCTTACATCTCGAAACTGAAACTCAAGGCTTCTGGGTGTGAAATCAAAATGCTGGAGCTAGCTGTAGAGAAGTGTGATAGTTTTGATCGACTTTTTTTCGAACATAGGGAGTAATTGCCAAACATCGGCGACAACCAGAAAAATAACAAACGAAAAAGCATATAAGAAGTTAAGGTCATCAAATCATCTAGGGTTTTAATGCGATACAATTTATGGCCAATGAATGGGCAGTCATGTGCCGGCTCTTTGTTGATCCACTCTAATTCAATCCAAAATGTTGCAGGTACTGTCTACACTAAAGATAGATGCAACATTAGTGTTGGTGGGATGGTGTTAGGTGGTGGCTCTGTATCACAATGATTATGTCCTAAAGTAAATTTCTCATCTCCTTGAGCTTTTACTTGAGCTTTTATATAGGACAATATCCACGAAACGTGCTCAAAGCGCTTTGCAAGGAGTCCCTGGCCAACAGCAACACGTAACATTTAGAACGGGACATGACGCCTGTTAGGCGATATTACATTTTTTTTGGACAAAGACAACGCTGTTAACGGCCAGGTACTCGTTTTACACCTGAGTACGGTGAGAGAATGTGAGTAAAGAGCCTTTTCCAAGGACTCAACTATGCGCCGAGCGCGAGGCTCGAACCCAGGACCTTCCGATCCGAAAGCGAGTGTCATACCACTTGACCACATAGCCGCTCAAAACTATCAGAATTTCTCAAGCTGTAAAGGAAGGAATTCCATAACCTTACAGTACTTGAGAAAAATGACTGAAGTGCATTTACTCAAGAGTACGGTTGCTGATAGTAGCGCTTTTTTTTTTATTGTCGTTTGATTGCGATGGTTTTTTTTTCCCTTTAGAATACCTTTAAAGAAGCTCTTCAGTTTATTTTTGTTATACCATACAAATGGAAGGAGCATTGAAATGTAACGTGTTACTTACTCTGGCTGAATAAAAACAAGAAGTTGAAGACGTTTAAGCACAAGAAGAATGCAAGACACGATGCCCCCATGTCAGATTCGTAAACACGACCAAATTATCTACAGGAACGAAAAAAAAACCCCAACATTGTCTTTTAGTACGAAAACGAATCGAAAGCTCTCAAATTCGATCTTATTGTGTCGAATTAAACATAAAAATTACATTACAGACCATATACTCATCCTTTGCAGCACATTCTTCTGTGTGGCTTTTCATTATTGGCAAAATGGCAGATAAGGGGAAAACATGCAATTCTGTCTAAGAAAAAAGATATGTTCACGTCATTATCTCTAACTAATCTCCAATGATTTTGCACTTAATAAGAAAGGAAGTAGAAATACAATAACAATAGCAAAAGGAAACCTAGATATGTGCAATTTTCTTGTAACTAGATCGCGTGATTTTTAAGTTTTTTTCCAGTAAAAATATACTCGACAACCTTTATGTTTCGGTTAATCAGTCCGAGATCCAGCATTTCTACACAACGTGTTTCTACAACGAGCAAGTCATCTTTATCTTCACCACACTACATGGGTAATTCTTGAAAGTACGTTATCTCTGTTTGACCACCATTGTATGTGCCACATTGTCTCAAAACGGTATCATGATGTATTGAACCTGATCTTTAAAATTGATTTTTTAGCGCAAATCATGCAATTTAATTTACTAAATTACTTATTTAAGGATAATAAGTTAATATTCTTAAACGTCCAAAACCTTATTCAAATCACTTAGCCTTTAAACTCAATTTTCTACATCCATATCTAATTATTTCGACTTAATACCAGATCTTGAGATGATTCATAATATAATGTATAAATTAAAATCCTCATAGGATTATTTACTTTTCACTCTTTCATTTTTCAATAATAAGCGTATGTTCTTTTCAGGAACAAATTGACTCGTGATTAAAGTATAGTATTGACGTTATTTGAATCTTATTTTAGCAACATGCCATGTTGTAGGTTTGCCTAACTGTGACATTTTAGAGGAATCAGGAGAAAATGCAGAACAGAAAACGTGACTTATCGGGAATAATAATAATAATAATAATAATAATAATAATAATAATAATAATAATAATAATAATAATAATAATAATAATAATAATAATAATAATAACAATAATAATAATAATAATAATAATAATAATAATAATAATAATAATAATAATGATTAATAATAATAATAATAATAATAATAATAATAATAATAATAATAATAATAATAATAATAATAATAATAATAATAATAATAATACTACTAATAATAATAATGATAAGACACTTCTACGACACAAAACATCTCATCAATGAAGTACGTTACGAACATATGTATGGTCAAAATGAAATATTGAAGCAAAATACAAATTGCTTAAATAGTAGTATACGAACATTACAATCGGCAACGTGTAAAATGAACTTTGAAAAAGTGGGCTTTTGAAACAGATTTGAAGTTTGAGATAATCTCGATTTCTCTAATGGGTTGGGTATGGCATTCCAGAGTTTGGGGCCATAACACCAACAGATTTTAACTTACTCTTTGGTACAGATAATAAAGTGGTGTCGCGTGATGATCGCAGGCTTCTGATTCGAGGCTTAAGCTTTATACGTTCAGAAAGATAAAGAGGGGCTAAATTGTTGAGGCATTTGAAAACTAATAAAGCGATTTTGTAGTCTATTTTATAGGAAGCCAGTGCAAATTTTCCAAAAGTGGGTGTGATATTCAGATATTGTCGAATTTTCTTTTTTAATATATTGTGCGGGCTGTTGAATTTCGAACCTTTCGCAATTTACCTGTTAAATTCAGCGGGAGACCTGACAAAGGAGAATTGCAATAATGGAGTTTTGATAAAACCAAAGAAACCATTAATGTTTTGGTGACATATTCAGTTAAAAACTTTCTGACAAGGAATATTCTATTGATTTCAAAACTCAAAAATTTACAGACATTTTTATATGGAATGACATGGGATAGATTTTCATCGAGGATCACCCCCAGCTTCCTAACCTGCTTAGACAAATTCACTTCACTTTTATTTATAATAATGCTTCTAATTTCTAATTGCATTATTTGGGTGTTTTTGCCAATTAAAATACTTTCAGTTTTGGATTCGTTTAGGTGGAGATTGTTCTCAATCATCCAGGTAAATGCCAATCATGCATTTTTGAAAACGTCGAATTGTGTCATGAATATCAGAAAAAGACAAAACGGAAGTATTGGAGCGAGCAGGACGCTTCCTCCATAGAACAATAAGAGATAGGTAATCAAAATTTATTGGCCATACTATTATGTTAAGAAAATGCAATATCGAGAAAGAGGATTTGTTGGGGAAATTGAAGGGAAACGAAGCTGAGGCAGTTAGCAGCTAAGTTTTGTCACTTGACTGGACAATACTTGGAGTGAAAAATGGAACAAACATCGACTTTCTGAGGACAAGGAGAACTGGAGAGCCATCACTGTCAATATCTGCTAAAGGCGCGGCACCATTTGATGATTATTATTATACTAACGAGGTTTAATGTCGGGTTTTAGTTGTGTTAAAATGGTATATTATTAACAATTAACTCTTTTGTCGCTTTCAGTTCAGTATGTCACGGTGTGCTTTTATTCCTTGCCATAGCACTTGGTTTGTCTCTTCTCACAACAACTGTAAGACTTCCTCTCAGAATAACACACTATTTGAAGCAGAAAACAGGATGGTGAAGCTAACTAACAACTGACAATTATTGAGATATGAGATAACAAAAATGTTATTTTGCTTATTTGGCCATCAAGCTTGACAATCATTACAATACATACTTCATCATTCAACACCAAAAACATTGTCTTATCCATCGTTATTTTTCATTGCTGATTAAATCTCAGATATTTGTTACATCTAAAATGTGATGTCGACAAACTTACGTCGGATAGTATTACAGACTCAAGCTGTTATTTGGAGAATAAAAATCGTTATCTAACCGTGTTTGTTCACTGTGCGTTTAAATGACCTCAAACGAATCCGTTTTCAATTATTTTTTGTACCGCGAAGCACATTTTGTACTTTATGCGTTCAAAATGTGCATTCCATTTGAGTGTGTCAGTCTTATCCAGTTAGAGAGTAATTTGTTTCCATTAATCTCTGTCCAGTGTTCCTAGCTTTTGAATGTCATCATGTTTGTTAAGGTGCTGAGGCAATTAGATGTTTCCTTGTGTTGTTGAAATCAGTTCTTCGGTTGTTGTTATTTGATATGTATGCCCTCTGTAAGTAATCACCCATCGAGGTTTGTGCTGGAATATTTTCCCCTCGTCGAGCACGTGTTCGAACAGTTTCCATCTTTGTCTCTTTATTCGCGTACTGACTGATTGTACTCTGTCATACATCCTCATTACTGATTTTGTCTGGCCAATGTACCCTAATAACTCGTCTCAATTGTTTGCGATGAAGGAATCCCAGGGTTACCACATAAGAATTTGTAGCACTAACGCTTCTAAAGGCGTATTCTTTTATTTTCATTTATGATGTTTGTCCTGTTCCAACGTTATGTAGTTCTCTGAATGCAGTTGAGCTGTCTTCATTCTCATAAATCAAGTTTCCGATTTTTCTTACACTTTTCCATTCCGCTTGTCATAATTTTTATTATTACTTTTTACAGTCCACAGCTTATGTAACAATTTGGGGAGCAGGCACTTGTGTGCGATAAAGACATGGAAAGGTTTGAATGAAACAGTATAAGTGTAAGACAAAATAAAGAGAAGTATACAAGAAAAATAAATGCACGTCGGATCAAGCTTGTAAACGCTTTCGGCTGAACTATGTGCAATCTTTAAGGGGCGGTTTGGGTCTAATTATTAGGAAAATCCTTCGAAAAATTGATTTTGAGATTTTGGTGGAAATTGATATTTTATTACCCTAGAAATAATATAATTGAAGTCCAAATTCTTAAAGTAGACTATAAAGGCATGAAAAACACAGTCGAAAATGGTACAGATAGTAAGAAAAGTGTGAAAAACGGGAAGCTATTTTGCTATTTTCTCAAAATGTCATATTTCTAAGGGTATGGGAACTTGTGTCAAACGTTTCTCTGAATCTATTCAATGAAATTGTCTGAAAATTTCCACAGTTATCACAGAGATAATGTATTGTGTCACCATAGAGAGATTTTATTGATAAGATATGTGAATTTTGAATTATAATCCTAATTCTGAATTTTTAACGTCAATTTTGTCATAACATTTTGATTCTCAACTTTGTAATGTTCTAATAAAAATTCCATAAGCTAAAGCCGTAAAATCTCTCTATGGTGACACACTATAGTACAATGTTGACAAGAGGGAAGAATATGGAGGTCATTCCTTCATTAGTTTTTTTGGAACGTTTGCCACAAGATTGTTATATTTTTTGATGTCAGACCCCCAAATTAGGTCGCAAAATGGGTATCAACACAGATAATTAAAATTTTTCACCATAAATGTTGTTTTTTAACCTATAATGACGATACAGAATGATTAAAACTGCCCAATATTGGTAATTAAAATTTTTTTGGAAAAGACCCAAACCGCCCCTTACCATGTGGAAACGGCTCAAAACTGAAATAGAAAACGAAATTTCAATTCTACCCTCCAGTGTTGAATCAGGTGTAAAATAGTCCGTTACTACATCTTTAAGTTTAGGATTTATCAACTCTAAAATCCTTTATTAAAATTTTTAAAAATCACATTCTTTCAGAAAAAATCAAATCCTATGAATAGATTTAGATCTGAATGTTTCAATACTAAAATCAAACGTGTAACTAAGTTAACCGGAAGTGCGGTTGAATTTGTTGTACAAAGCTTACATTGACAACATGAAAAAAAAATAACATGGAGGTGTTGCACTTCAAAGAAGGAAGGAGTAATCACAATGAAAAACCACTTCAACACCAATTAGTTATGGATACATTAATAAACACTCTTTAGGGACATTTTTGTCAAAGTTCTCAAATGTTTTATTTGATAATCAATTCTGAAACGTGTCGTTGATAAACACAAACGCTAAAAGAAAAGGACGAAACAACAAAAATAGAATTTTAGATTTTAAGAAAAATAAAAACAACCACGATTTTTAAAGCCCCTGTTCTTGAGACTCCATTCTCCTTATTTTTTGGTCCGCTGTCTATTTCTCAGTAGACGTACTGTTCTTATGTTAAAATGGCTTCAGGAGGAACAAAAATGTCGTACAACCACTACCAAAACAGCAAGTATGGAACTTTACCTCATCCGCCGCAGAATGATGTTGAGGTCACTCAAGATATGCATCTCAAAATGTCAAAGAAAATTGCACAATTGACGAAGGTAATTTTGATATCATAAAGACTTCTTACCAATTTAAAAAAAATGTAATTAATCACTGAACAAGTGCAACATTTACTATTAATATTATAAGCCTACCTTGTGGCTTAGAATTGGACTGTAGTGTTGTGGTACGAGATATCCTTGGTGAGGAAATATGCTTCTTCTAACATTTTAATTCGTTTAAGCTGATTAAATTTGCCGACTCCTGAAACTGAAATCTTTTCAAATTTTATGGTGTGAAATGGATTTGGTTATACTATTTCCATTATTCGGCTTGGTGTCATAAGCTCATTGTTATTGTGACCCCCTGCCTCAGTCTGATTATGTCGAGATAAACTTGGCGGTAAAATTGTTTTGAATTTTTTTAAAACGTTTCCCAAACCCCTTTTAGTCAGAGCATAATAATCTCACTCACATTTCATAATTTTTCGCCTAAACTTTAACCCAATTGTCAAGATCTAATTCTTACTGACTTACTTACTTACTTACTTACTTACTTACTTACTTACTTACTCCTCTTTAGTGTTTCTTAAACACATAAGGTCAACAGAAAGGAGCGCCATTGATTTCTGTCTTCTGCCAGCTTCAGAACTTTACCCCAGGTCCAACAGAAGAATGTCATCTCTCTTTCCACCGATCTTCTCCAAGTTTCCAGCTGATTTAATTTGCTGACTCTTGAAACTTAAAATCTTTAAAAATAATACGGTGTGATATGGATTTTATTATATTACAGTAAAAACCAGTTAAAACAAAAATGTCTTAACCGAAAAAAACCTCTAAACCGAAAAATCAAAATATAGTCATTTTTTCTCCTTTGTCTCTATTACCCGAGTAACGATAAACCGAGCGCCTCTATGCTCAAATAATCTTGAAACAGAAAAGAAATTGTCGAATAACTGAATAAGAATAAGAAATTTTTTTTTCCATACAAAATTCCTGTTACAACAATACTCTCTCTTGCCCTTTCCATTCAACACTGCTCACACGCCTCCGTTGAAACCCTCTTCACCTTGCCTTTAACTCCTCCCTTACCCCCTGCCCACACTAATCCACAACACCTTTTTCATCTGTCGCTCTCTAATCCACCACTCATTTCTCCCTCCCAACTAATCCCACCCTGACCACAGTACATTCCTGCTTGATGGCGATTACACAATGTGTTGGTTAAGAGCAGAATGTTGTGTAACTCCATAAAGATGACATTGGAGTTATATCACTATTGTTGTCTTTAGCAGCTACCACATAGAACTCCCCCCCCCCCACACACACACACACACTCACACATACTCACACATACTCACACAAACACACTACACTACTTCAACCACAATGTCACAAAGTTGAACAATTTTATGCGATGCATTGTATGTGACGGTGGGATGAATGATAGCAGTGGGATAACATTGTCCCCTGAAAATCAAGATATATTATTTTTTGAGGTACAACTAAACTAAAATATGTTCAAACTGAAATAGAATACCAAGTCCCTTGAATTTCAGTTTAAAAATGGAAAATGCTTTATGATAGAATTGCAACCATCGTGCTTACCAAGCAGTTGTCACTATATGTTTAACACTAAAGATACCGGTGTAAACTTGGACTCCACCAGCTGACTATTGATTTAGAGGACTATTTATCTTTAGATTGAAGACATTTTTTTAGCCATGTCATGAAGGTTTGAAATGTCTCTAATCATAATTTCTTCCCATGACTGGAACTTCCACTCATTGCATCACCTTTTTTTTCCAAAATTCATAAACACCTCTTTGTTTAACTACTAATTTGATTTATATTACTCATCTAATTTTCAGGTTATATATGCATTGAATACAAAGAATGATGAAAACGAATCAGTTTTACAAGCCTTGCGGGATCAACACGAAGAGGAAATTCAGAAAATTATTTCAGAAACCAAGCAAAAATTGGCTGTTTACAAAGATCGTCTTGATGAGGGAGCCCATCAACAACAGAGCGTTGAAAATCTTCAGAGTCGTCTTAATGAGCAACAGTTGCATAGTGCTACTCTAGAAGAAAGATTTACCCAATATCAAGCAGAAGTCCAAGAAAAGCAAAAACTTGAAAAAGATCATTATACTTTAAAAATAAATGAAATGACTCATGATCTGCTACAGGCAAAAGAGGATTTTCAAGAACAGATAAAACGGTATGATACCTGGAGAGAAAGGATAGAGTTAGAACACAATACAGCAATAGCTGAACTCAACAGTAAGCATCAATCTGAAGTTGAAACTTTGCGAGATTTCCACAGAAATCAAGATGATTCTTGGTTAAATCAGTGTGCTGCTATTGAAGAAAAATTCAAATCTCAAATAGACAACTTAAATTCTCAAGTGGAAACATTGCAAAATGAAAAAACAGAACTAAAAGATGAATTTACTTTAAAATTAGAAAAAGCTCAAGCATTTTATGAAAAAGAACTTGAAGCACTTAAAAATCAACAATTAAAGGAACATGATTCTGAAATAACTAGCCTCAGGAAAGAAATTGAAAAATTAAGACAAGACTACTCTTCCAATGACAAAGAAATGCGGCAACAGATTGACCGACTTGTTCGACAGCTTGCAGATGCAGAGGATAATTTAGAGCAATCAATAAAACAGCAGAAATTACTTCAAGCAGAATTATCTGGGAAAGATTCTTCTTCAAGTGAACTAATGAAACAGGTAAGTAAATCTTTAACTTGAAAGAGAAATAGACTGTGTCTACCAAAACTATCGCAATCATATAAATTACATAATTATATTTGTAGAAGTAAAAATCTTAAGACATGTAATGAATACTTGCATAACTGTACTAAAAGATATTTACTGCTTTAAAATGCCAGAAAATTTTAATTATTTTCACGAGCTTAGTTGTTTATTGATTTATTATTTTTCTAAAAGTGTATTGTTTTATTCATGAGTATAATTACAAAAAGTTATGAAAAATATAGGGTAGGGGAGGCGAACATAAGGGAATCTGATGGAGATTCTGCAGCAAACATTTTCTTGAAGCATTGTTAATGCTTCATAGTGCTATTTTATAGTGTACTCAAGACTGTTTACTTTGTTTCAACGTGTTAAAATGTTCCATTGGAGAAATGTCTGTCTGAAATGTTGTTGTAACAACTGTTTAATTTTTAAAAATCGAACAAAAACTTGAGCATTTAAATTTTGCAATTTCCACTAAAGGCGCTCAAATCACATTACAAGGGGTCCCCCTCATCAATAGCAAAAACTTAACTTGTTGGACACCGCACAGTGAAGAAACATGGATGGGTAGCATACTTTTTACTCTCCTATTATTTTTTCCAATACCTTCCAGCAAATTTTAAAGCAAACGATGGTGGACGACGGAGTCGAAGAGATGTAAACTTAAATAGAAGTACAGCTGTTCATAGATAACATTGGCATTAAGAATTGCAATCAATATCAAGACACTTCTCTTACAATAATCACTTGTAATAATCAATTCTATCTTCATCCGGTAGGTTTAAATTGTAAGTATCTTAATTTTAGATTTAATAGAGGGTAAAAGATCTTTCAAGAAGAGTAACATTATGTTAGACGGTATATACCTTTTTTCCATTTTATAAAATATATATTTAAATGATTTAATAATTAGATAACTAAAATAGGTATGACAAAATAACACCAACTATGAATAGTGACAGTCAACCGGAATAGATTGCTTCTTGATATATCCTAATTATGTTAGGTTTCAAAATCATCGAATGGAATATCACTACTAAGTATCCGCTTTTAGGCATTATTATACAAGAAAACCTAAAATGGCAAGCACACATCAAAAAGATAATAAATAAATCAAATTTAAGGCCAAGGTTCATTGAAAGAAACATCAGACATGGCCATGTAAACCTGAAAGAAACCGCCTACATAGCACTTGTAAGATGAATCTTAGACTATTCCTGTACAGTTTGGGACCCACACCAACAATCTGTTATAAAAGCAATTGAAGCTGTTTAGCATCACGCTGTAAGATTTGTCTTCGATGTCTACTGGCCCCATACCAGCATACAGACACCATGACACATCTTGGATGGTCTCCCTTACATACAAGACAGACGGAAAGAAACTAACTCTTCACAGTTACAAACAAAATGACTGCCTATCTCACCAGAACAGCTAGACATACAACGAAATGCACATATTCAAAGAAAAACCCATTCAAAAACACTAAGACTCCAATCTGCAAACTGAAACATTTTCCAATATTCATTTGCAACCTGCACTATCAAAGACTGAAATGCTCTTCCCGAATCATGTGTAAACACAACAGATTTATACACCTGCAAGCAAGGATTATGACAATTCTTTAGCCTAAACACCAACAATGACTGCCACTTTCAACAAATCTCTCTGCCCTCTAATAGAAATACTCAGGATTGAGTCAACTTCAAGTAACATTCAGATTCAGATTACTATAAAGCTGCGGAATGAGGTGCCATATTTTTTGTATCATCAATTTCAACAAAATAAAATATGTCACAGACCAAACAGTTTCATGACTGTGTTAATGCCTTTTATTTTTATGGCATTTGTGATTAAAGCTGTGTTAAACTCAAGAATGTGTATCATCAAGATGCGATTGGTCATTCTCACACGAAAAAAAAATACAAAGTTTATTGTTAGGCTACTTCAAATAGTTCACTTCACATAGAAAAAGAGTACAAACATGTTAAACAAAATAGTTTCTGGAGACAAATTTATAGATTTATTTGATTAAGGCAATTTTTAATTTCAATTTCTTATTGGAATGGTTCTTAATGAAAAATGAAATAAACATGTTTAAAAAAAAAAAGTTTGGTCCATTTTGTCATTTTATTCAATTTTGTCATTATACATAATAACTACGTGGATTTTGTAAAGAATAGTATCTTTACCATTCAGATTGTTCTTGAAAAAGCATTTATAATTTGTTAATATTTCTCCTTTCGCTTGAAACACGTCATAACATTTAAAGAGTTTGCATTTAACACCCAGGTTCAAGATTTGAGAGAGGAACTTAATAGTAAAGCCACAACATTGAAAGGTGTTGAATTAGAACTTGTTGCTTCAAAACATCACTGCACTGATCTTAATGATGAGCTTCAGAAAAAATCAGGTAAATGCAAAACTGTCGTCCTCATGATTAATTTATAACTATTATACTATGCTTGTGTGATATTTTTTGGGGGAGGGGGTCGGGTGGGGATCTCAGTGGATCTTATTTTCCTTTGTCTGTTAATTTGGCTGAAAGCATTTTTTTCTTATTTTACCATCTATCGGGTGACCAATAATTAATTGTTACTGTCCATTTAATACCACAGAAATCAGGATAAGTTCAGCCTCTTACTTTAAGGCTCCTAGTTATGAAATACATTACCATTCTACAACAACAACTACTACTATTACTACTACTGCTGCTGCTGTTACTACTACTACTACTACTACTACTACTACTACTACTACTACTACTACTACTACTACTACTACTACTACTATGCGGCTATGTGGTCTAGTGGTATGACACTCGCTTTCGGATCGGAAGGTCCAGGGTTCGAGCCTCGCGCTTGGCGCATAGTTGAGTCCTTGGAAAAGGCTCTTTACTCACATTCTCTCACCGTACTCAGGTGTAAAATAAGTACCTGGCCGTTAACAGCGTAGTCTTTGTCCGAAAAATTGACCAGGGACCCCTTGTAAAGCGCTTTGAGCACATTTAGTGGATATTGCGCTATATAAAGCTCAATTTTTACTACTACTACTACTACTACCACTTCTACTACTTCCACAACTATGTCTGTTACTACAACTTCTTCTTCTTATAATGGTGACTGCATGATCAGAGATTTTATTTTTGTGTATGTTTCTTTTTCTTCTTTTTCTTCTTCTTCTTCTTCTTCTTCTTCTTCTTCTTCTTCTTCTTCTTCTTCTTCTTCTTCTTCTTCTTCTTCTTCTTCTTCTTCTTCTTCTTCTTCTTCTTATGTTATGTACAAACTTCAAGTTATAGGACCATTTAAAAAGATTTAAAAAGAAATGATTGATACTTTGATACATAATAAACTAATAAATGATACTTTGAAGTATGATATACAAAGTTTCAGCGCTGAGGATGGTATTTGGTACAAAGCGATATCACACAATGAAAAGAGATCAGGGCTGTTAGTTTCTGCTACCTCAGGTAGTAGATGATTTTATAGTGTAATAGAGGATGGGTAGAAAGAATTGACGTGTTTGTTTGAATTTGATGTATGTATGAATCGTAAATTGATATACATTTCCTATCATCGGTCAGGCGATGTGTTTAGAGACCGAGGTTTCTGAGAAGTCAACTGCAATTCGTTTGTGGTAGATCTTATGAATGGGAAATAACTTATTTGGCTCGTTTTCAATGGATCAGAGGATTGTGAAAACCCAGGCTGCTAATCAATGATGAAACACTTTTTAAAATCTCTTTAATTGCCCCTTTTTACCTTAGGTAAATTGAGGGGTATAGCGAATTGATTTACGCATATTTTAAATATCATACAGCTAGTTTTTGTCATCTAGTTTGTTTTTGTTTTATCAGTTTTTAAAAAGTTTCTTTAAAGAGAGATGTTGGTGATGTGAAATTGGGCACACAACTAGGTTACATTATACAAGTAACGCTTAAATGACCAAGTGTTGTTTACGATATACTCAAGGCAATTGATTACCCTCAACAATGTTTTAAATTTACCAGTGCTTGTTGGTGAGCTTGAAGCTCACAAAATGCAGAAAGATGGTCTCTTGTCAGCAATGCAGTCAGAATTGGACATACTCAAGGCAAAGCTTGCGCAGATTGAAAAGCAAAGACAATCCGATCTAGCACAACAGCATTCATTGTCTTCTGAACAGTTATCACAACTTCAGCAACTTCGTCTAGTGAGTCAATATTTTATTTGCATTTTAAAATATATATCAACCAAATTAAATCTTGTTTTATCGGTTAAAAAAATAAATATTATTATTATTATTATTATTATTATTATTATTATTATTATTATTATTATTATTATTATTATTATTATTATTATTATTATTATTATTATTATTATTATTGTTATTATTGTTGTTGTTAATGTTGTTGTTGTTGTTGGTGGTGGTGGTGGTGGTGGTGGCGGTGTCGGTGGCGGTGGCGGTGGTGGTGGTGGTGGTGGCGGCGGCGGTGGTGGCGGTGGCGGTGGTGGTGGTGGGTTGCTAGGAAATATGATTGGATACTGTTTTTTTTCTTTTGGTCTATCTTCCAAACTCCGAATGGCAGGCTCAGGAATTAACCTACACAGGCATAACATTTATCTCCTCAGTATCTAATTTTCAATATTTAAGAATGACTAATTTTGTTGCTCTTTTTATCTTTTCAAAGGCTCTTGAGGACATGACAGTTGAAAAAGAAACACTAAAGCAAAGACTTGAAAAACAAATTAAGAGTCTACAAGATGCCATGGCCACACTAGAGAAAGAGCTCCTTGAGGAAATGAATAGTAAATTGAAGGAAATGGAGCACAATCATCAAGGGGAGCGGGAAAAAGACAGAAAAATTGCTGCTGAGGTTTTACTGCATACCAAAGAGGTTAGGAACACTTTGATTGGTGGTAGAGGTTTTTATATTTTTCTTTAAAACAAAAGAGAGAAAAATGATGGAAAAATTTACTTAATTGATTGATTTAGATAAAAGCATTGAAATCAATCAAAACTATTAGTCAAGTAAAAATAATAAATAAATATTTGTAAAGTTTTGATTGAACTTTGATTGTATCACATATATTACACCTTTATTTATCAGTAATTTATTACAAATTTTACTTCAAATTTAAAATTCTTTTTTTTTAAAGTCTTACAAAATACAAACTGACTTTTAAGCTGATTCCATGTACGTTAGGCACTTTATTTAATTAGCCACTGATTTTAGAGTTTTAAATTTGGTAAAAAGCAATATATTTTAATCTGTTTTATGTTACAGGAATTGCTACAAAATCACATGATCCAAATGGAGGTAGCAAAATCTGAAAAAGATGCTGTCCAGGCAGAACTTGACAAACTGAGGGATGAAATGAATAGAAAACTGTCAACAGCGGAAAATGAGGTAAAAAATATCAAGAAGTCCATTTTATTGACAAATTCTGCTTAATGATTATTATATCTCCTTATGAACTGAAATTCTATTGTGGCGTATTCTTTAAATGGAAAGTGAGAAAAAAATTATAGCTTAGGTGGTGCTGCCAGTTGCATAAGTATTCATTAATCATTCAGCTGACATGTCGCTGGCTCATGCACCAAAGGTATTACAGTTTCTATTGATGTAGAATATAGGGTATGCAGATGTGCCAGATGAAAACAGAATAAAAATATCAGAGTGTCAAACAGCCAAATTCGGGATCCCATTGACAAAGCAATGAGCCCCTAATAGATCACTGCCTTGACGTTGGTGGGTATGCTTGAGGCATATCAGGGACAAAGGAGTAATTCCGGTTGTCTGTCACTAGACCATCCCGGATGTCGAGTTGATACGAAAGCGCCTTGAACGGCCCGCCCTGATATGGGATGGAATGGAGATCCAACCCAGTGCCTGTTTGGCCTCGGCTATCCCGGGTCCCACACTACTATCTATCATGGTGCTGTCTAGCTCCTGTCGGCTGCCTAGCCAAATGGCACGGTAGAGAAATCAGCGAACGTCCCAACTCAACTTTTGCTGGGAAATGTGACATCGGGGTCGTGACCTGATCAACATACTGTCCCTCAATATCACGAGCCAGAGTATGGCAAAAAATGAGCTACTGGCCATCCATAGCGTCAAGAAACCCATCTTTATTTGGGCTATGCAGTGGTCCAACGAGAGGACACCTTGAGGCTCAATGAGGTGTTAGCATTTACGCTAAAGAGCCTTCAAGTCATAGAGAGCATAACAGACAGCAATGGGGTGAATAGCATTTCTGTGGAGGTAGGTGGGTTTTATCCGCACAACATTTACAAACCACCAAGAGTGACTTGGACTACACCACCATTCCCAGTGGTTAGCCATCATTCCATCTGTCTAGATTTTACTAGCCACCATCACCACGAGTTGGGCTATCGAGATAGGTAGACAATTCACTCATGGATGGACTGTAGCATTCTACACCTAGTGTACGATCCCACAGCAAAGGGTACCTTTAGGGGCACCCGCCATAAGAAAGAGTATACTCCTGACCTCACCCTCGTGACAAAGACAGTCCTTGGTGACTTCCTGCATAGCCAGCACAGGCCAGTACTTGTCACAGCTGGGGTGACAATTCTGAGGATGCAGTCTCTACCACTCTGCAGATGGAACTTTAGGAAGGCTGACTGGGAGGAATTTACTACCTATATCGAGCAGGTCTGCCCTGCTATTTCTCCCAAGTCCGAGAAAATACCCAGATTTAATAGGCTGCTGGTTGAGAGCGCTCACTGCTCCATTCCATGGGGTAAACAGAAATTCTACCTCCTGCTGGATGGAGGAGTCGGAAAAGCTGCACAAGGAGTACCAGCAGACCCAGACCCAGACCCATGGCGTAGCTGATAGACTACTCCAGTCTTTGGCCGTAGGAAGGAAGCAACAGTGGCAGGAGATCTTGGAAAATCTCGGCTTTACACACTCTAGCCACCACGCTTGGTGACTGATAAAGAAATTGGATCCTGACCAGAATTTTGCAAGGACTGCACTGGAGTGTGAGACAGACACTAATTGCCAAGAATATAAAGAACTGCAGCGAATGGGTCCCAAATCAGTCTTGCAAGTGCAGTGTCCACAAAGCATACCGTACGATTTTGAACTTACTACCTGTGTACGAAGAGTTGAACTGGACATCCCCATTCAGTTCCCGAGAAATGGGTGCAGCCATTAGCAATGTGAAGAACGGCAAAGCAGCAGCAGGGATAGACAACATACATCTCGATATGGTGACGAATTTGGGCTCCAGGGCACCAGCCTGGCTGGCAGAGGCAATGTCTAACGTGCTTGCAAAAGGAAAGCTTACAAGTGTGGAAGCATGCTAAGATAGTTGCCAACCTGAAGCCAGGGAAACCGAAAAATGAGGCCAACAATTACAGACCCATTTCACTTCTGATCTGCCTGTACAAATTTTTGGAGCATGTGCTATTGAACTGATGGGGGCTGGTCCTAGACGCTGCCCTGCCACTTGACCAGGTGGGCTTCAGGGAGCAGGTCGTTGCCCTTACAGAGCAATTTGAAGCAGGGTTCAAAATGAAACAGCAAACAGGTGCTGTAGTTATAGACCTATCAGCGGCGTACAATATGGTCTGGTGCGTAGGGTTAATGCTCAAAGTTGCAAAGATCATAAGATGCGAAAAGACCTTGGAGTTGTTCTCTTCAATCTTAGGGGAAGGACAATTCCACATTGTGTTGCCAGACACCACAAGCAAAGTCAGGAAACTGAGGAATGGGGTCCCTCAGGGATCTGTTCTGGCACCAATGTTGTTTACTGTCTACATTAGAAGAATGCTGAGCACTTCCTTCCTGAGGCTGGGATATGCGGACAACTGAGCGCTCGTTACTCGTCTCGAGATCGTACTCAGTGAGATCGTTACCAGACTCAAATCCTACTTTGACAAGTGGTA
Source organism: Berghia stephanieae (assembly GCF_034508935.2). Taxonomy (NCBI): domain Eukaryota; kingdom Metazoa; phylum Mollusca; class Gastropoda; order Nudibranchia; family Aeolidiidae; genus Berghia; species Berghia stephanieae. Next base: position 25,325,425 of record NC_088361.1, on the reverse strand, counting down.
CCTGAAGATGAACACTTCAAAAACTGTGGCCACTGCATTCCACCTATGCAGTGGCTGGCACACCTGTAAACTAAATGTCCTCATCGGGGACCAGCTTCTCCCATATAAGCCAAATCTGAAGTACCAGGGGTTACATTGGACTGCAGCCTTACCTATCATGTACATCCCAAAAGAGTTGCCTGGAAGCTGGGGGAACAACTTGTGGTCCTAACCAAGTGCTTCTGAGGACTTCTGCCCTGACACTATGCTACTCAACCGCGGAGTATTGTGCTCCAGTGGTAGGTAGGTAGATGTGAAGCATTGCATCCATGCATATCGTGTCAGGAATGCTGGCAACAACGCCTAGAGAATGGGGTCCGTTAATGGCAGCTATCCAACCCACCCCATTGTCCAGTGAGAGATGCTTACAAACAATTGGCTTAATAAGATCAAAAGAAGAGGGAATGCCCCTCTGACCCCTCTCAAGCGCATAATGGACAGCGCTACTGTTTTGAGCCAAAATATGTCCAGACAATCCTTGTACGTAGCCTCCCTGACTTTGGACAGAGCTGCATATATGAAATGGAAAATGGTTTTGACAAATTCAGTCCCTCGAGGGGGCAAGGACATCGACTCCTTGAAAGTGGGGAAGTTTCCAGGCTTTTCCACCAGCAAGACAAGACATTAGGTGGCAGCCAAATGACTTCGGTCGAGCTCCTGCCTCACAGCACACTCACTTCATCAGTGGGGACTTGCCACCTGTCCAACATGTACCCTTTGTGGTCAAGAGCCTGAAACCAGAGAGCATCTAGATTAATGTTGCATTGTCACGGTGCTTCTGGGTAGGTTCGCGAGCGTACACAATTATGGCAATGAGTTTGCATCCTGGATAGAGCATAATAACATAGTAGTGTGAGAACCATTAGAAGCACTGCTTCCACTGAGCCATCTAGTCATACAAAAAAGATGGCTTTCAAACTGGGTACCTATTGTGCACTCTCTCTACTCTAACTATTTAAGGAATCACAAGGCTGGCTGACTAACCCCACGAGCTTTCAATGAACAAGCAAATAATGCTAAACATTCTTTTCTCATGATATTTTTATTATCGCTTTTATCTGACTATTCTCCATACCTTATATTTGTCATCATTATTGATATAAGTGCACACTCCACACTTTTTCTATAGTTTCTCTTTCAAGTGTAGCACGAGTGAGCAGTTTGGCAGTTGACTGGCTAGTGAACACTTGTGCAACTTGCAGTACCACTTAAACTATCATTTTGTCTCGTTTTGCCCTACCTTAAGAATGCTTTACTGATTGATGAGGTGGGTCGCACAGGAGCATAAGACGCATTGCACCCAACTTGTAACCACACTTCTACATGACAGTATGTAACACAAATATAAAGATTAAATATGGCTCATGAAGTAAAACAATACTGAAATACAATGTTTTTGTCTTTGGCCATATTCAGGCGACAGTTGATATGTGTTCTCATTTTGCTTAAGATGATTTTTTTTAGTTTAACTAATTGGAGATGACCAAACACACTGCTCATTTTTCAGTTTATGGTCAATCCAATTCAGCTGAACATTTGATTTCACTGGGTTTGAACCAAGTAGCGGGCATTTGTATGTTTGTTTTTGTATCCGCAAAATGTTTGTCTTTCTGTGACTTGACTTCTGCTTCTGTCATCATATTTTTGTGTAAATGGGATATTTGACATTGTTGTATTATTTCCATTGAATCATTGATACATTAATTAAAAAATGTGGTTCAAGTCTTACCAACTGTATGTACAATGTTGCCTTGCATTGGTTACCTTGTCTTAGCATAGAAAGTATATTTAAGTTTAAGATTGAGATTTAAGATCTGTTAGGCGATATTACAATTCTTTTTCCAATAGAGACAATGCCAGATAATCGTTTTACACCTGAATTTGGTGAGTTAATGGGAGTAAAGAGACTTTTCCGAGGACTCAACTATGCGACTCGAACCCAGAACCTTCCACCTTACCGATAACAGGATTTTGCTTCACACGACAGATGAAATTGGATGACACTCGTTATACTGATGCCTGTCAAGTCTTTTAGAATGTATCGAATCAATACAGTATTCTTTATAAACTTTACTTCCTATTCTCCTTAGGTAAAGCAACTTGAAAGCCGTCTCAAGGAAAGAGAAGACGGGCTTGGATCAGTGTCAAGCCAAGTGTCTAGTCTAAATGACATCATTAGCCAACTGCGTAGTGAGCTTGACAAATCAAAATCAGACCTGAAGGCTTCTAAAACAACAGCTGCCAGTTTGCAGGTGAGTTACACATTCATTTTAATCCATTAAATAATAATTATTAGACAGGTTGTTGCGGTATTTGAGTGTGTTTGCCTCATGAGCACAAGGGAGAAAATGAAAGGGGACATGTTTCAAAAGTATATTTGAGTTATGCCCCTTTAAAAAGAGGCATTTGTCAAATTAGAGTAATGTTTGAAAAATAGATAAATATATAATGAAAAGAAAAAGTCAAATAACCTATTGGCAACAAATTATGGATGCCTCTCATTCATGAGGTTCAAAAAAGAAAATATTAAAAATTAAAAAAGGAAGAAAAAAAAAAGAAAGAAAGACACTAATTTGTTGATTCATCAAGTTACATTTGTTTATTGTTGAGAAGTCAATGGCGTGCTTGATTTATTGCTTATCAAGAGCACTGGACGCGTTTTCGAAATTGGGAGGAAGTGGTGATATAGCCTTGGTTTTTTGCACTGCCTTTTTGATATAAGGAGATCATTAAAAGTTTTGTTTGAGAATATAGTCTAATTGACCCTCTAATGTCACAGGATGAAAAAAAAATCATAACTTTTTCAAAGGATGAGAATTTAGTATTAGGGCATATGGGACATTCTAATCCACCTCAATCATACTGTTTTATTAACATGTTTCTTAAAAATTAGACACAAATTCACAGGCTTTAAATTAGGCCATACGTTAATGTGCGGTAGGTTTCAATTTTTGGATTTTGTTTTTAAAATGCTTTATGAATGTTTTTATCAATTTTCAAAAATTGTCTTATAACTTTGTGTCATGATTTTATTTATTTGTAAAGTAGGATTAAATTTTTTAAATTACCCCAAAGCTCAAACTTTTCTCGCTCTATTTAAAGCATCTGCATCTCTTAAAACTTGAAAATTTAATGTTCTAATTGATCAGCTGTTTTTAGAGAATAGGTTTACAACAAGGATTTGAATTCCAAAGATATGGGTAATTTATCTGTACCGTTCCAGCAACGACCATTCTATAAATCATGCACTGGACTAATGTATCAAATCAAACCTTTTTTTTTTAAAGTTTTATTTTAATATTTTATTTGTTACAAAAATCATTGTGGATTATGTTTACATCAATATATAAAAAAATGAATAGGAATAGGAATATAGGAAGAATCAATAAACATATTTTGTAAAACTGTATCCTTACCAAATTACAGGGAAATTTATCTCCAAATAAACGAGTGGTAAAAATAACGTTTATAGAGCTTGATAATTAATGTTGTGATCAATACATGAAACTGTGAACTCTCTCTCTCTCTCTCTCTCTCTCTCTCTCTCTCTCTCTCTCTCTCTCTCTCTCTCTCTCTCTCCTTTTTTTCTTTCACTCACATACACACTCTCTCTCGTGGCTATCTTATTCTTTCTTTCTCCCATGCTTTTTTTTCTTAATACTAACCATCTTTCCGTCTTCCTCTTTCCTTTTTTTATCTTCCTCCTCGCATCTTCTATCACTTACTGTCATCTAGATGACTATATCTTCTCCAAAATTTAAAAAAAAAATATTTTGAAATTAAACACACTAAAGTGGATCCACGGTTAAATGTCTTAAGTAGAGAAGAAAAAAAAAGAAAAGAAAATGGAAACTTTTTCCACCTACTTAACACAGGTTCTTAAACAGAACAGAACAAAGCAGCAAAAACAAAAACAATAAAGCAACCAAAATAAAAATAAAAATAAAAAAAAGAAAACCCGAGAAGACCCCCCAACAACCCCCCCCCCCCCCCCCCAAAAAAAAACAACCCACAAAAAACAAAACAAGACAAAACAAAAAGAACAAAACAATCAAAATATAAAGAACAAAACAATCAAAACAAAAAGGAAAAAAAAGTAAAACAAACAAAAAACATCCAAAGCATTATGCATTTTTTATGGTTGTATTGCTTTGACATTTTTATATAGCGTCAATGAACGAAACATTTACCCCCCCCCCCCCCTTATTTTAGGACGATACTAATATTTCTCGCTCCTCTTGTTTTGCATTTGGCGTTAGTCTCTCGCAAAGTAGTTTTCGCTTAACCAAATGGCCATCAAAAGGAATATCGACTGAACCTGGGACTAATGAGCTTCCCGTTTGTCTGTGAGTCGAAATTTCTAACAGCTGAGCCATCTTGACGCTTTTAACCCTTGACAACTATTAACTCTTTGTTGACATAACTTGCGTTTAAGGACAAAACGTTTTCACTTGAGATAGACCATTCATCCTCTATGCACTAACGACTTGAAAGAATAGGATGGCAGCCACTCACAGATTTACCTAAAAGATGAAGGAAAAAAAAAAAATGGGAATATTTTTTCTTTCTTTAAAAAATGTGATCCATCGTCTCAAAACGTTATTATGTTGGGATGAGCCAGGTACCCAAAATTAATTTTGTATTCGTAAATACCTCAAAATTGAGACTTTAGTTTTTGTTGGTTTAAGAAACTATGTCTATTATTGCCTTAAATTGAAAAAAAAAGATTAAGATTAAATCTGTTTCCCATTTTGGGGACGAATTGGCCGAGTGGTGCATTGCCTTGTAATTCGGAAGGTCATAGGTTTGAGCGCCGCCTCAGGCACTTTCATTTTTTTCATTGGGCAAGATTATTAACCCCCATTTTGCTCACTTGGACAACATGGGTGATTCCTGATGACATCAGACATCCTGTTTGATGAATTATCTATATTCCTTCACGGAAGCATAGGTGACGGGATCTTATGGTGCCGTTATGAAAGGACGTAAGTTCTTTTTTTGTTTTTAGTTTTTCCTATTTTGGACTATAAAATCACAATTTTGGTGTTTACATCATACCAATATAATCTCGCTTTTAGGCGGTGGGTCACAAATAAAAAAGGGGGAAAAAGGATTTTATAGGATATTATACAACCATTTTTGAATATTCCAGAATTTTGTATTTAACAAATTTCCTCTATTAAAAAAAAAAAATACAAATATCCAGTTCCGCATTATGTATAACGCATATAAATATAAGGCTTATACATGCAATTCGTTGTTACAATAAGACGTTATTAATATTATAATACACTACATTGTTCCTTTAAGAATCTTATCAGTCAATTTTTCAGATGGATAACGGTCCCGATAGCGCTTTCCTCTATAGATGAAACGCTGATGATATCATTAGCACGGCAAGAATCGTTACATAATTCAACGCTTGTTGGAAGAAAGCCTGTGTAACTCATAAATTCCTCTCATGAATCACTTAATACATGATTTGCCGTATTCAGTGGATCTTCAATATGAATTGTGCTTTTTGTCATTTCATTGCCTATTACTCACTAGTTTGCCCCAGGTCGTTTCATATTATATATAAATATATACTCGTTGCTATATAATATATATATATATATATATATATATATATATATATATATATATATATATATATATATATATATATACTTTTTGTGATTGTAACAATGTAGATTGCTTGAAATCTTTGGGAGTCAAGTAACTCATAATTTTATTAATGATTATTCCGTCTTTAAGAAAGATTGTTGTCTGTGTATGTGTGTGTGTGTGTGTGTGTGTGTGTGTGTGTGTGTGTGCGCGCGTGTGTGTGTCTCTCTCTCTCTGTGTATCTGTGTTTCAATTCATAGGATAGAACAGGATTAGATGTATATGCGGAAGCTCGTTGACTGTGAGTTTCAACAACTCGTCGTCATTTCGAGCATTCTATGATGACGTGTTTTTAGTGCATTGTGTTACGTTATATTTTAATTCGTCCCAGACTATTATGGTGCGATGCAGATGATTCATACGATCCCGTAGAAGGCGGAGGCGTGTAAGAATTGTTGGTAGGTGTAGGATGCCGTGTTCTCAATGTTCCGCCAGTACTGTTGTCGCTCAGAGGCATAGCTGAAGTGGTCCATGTGTCTCTTCTCGCCATAACCTTCTTTCTAAACATCTTCTTCAGTGTGTGCCGGAACTTCCTACTGATGGCACAGTAGAGCAAGAAGTTTACACTCGAGTTGACCATTACTAATAATGTGTTAACTGATTTAAGTGATAAGAATACGGGTTGCTTGAATGCCCAATGTCGTCCCTTTGTGGATATGCTGATTGCCATGTACACTCCCACAGAATGACACGCGATGAAAACAAGAACAGTGGCAACAACAATGGCGGTAACGTGGATCATATCGACAGACGATACAGTGCTTTTTGACGTCCCGGTGGCTTTATGGCGTAGCATCCGTTTCCGATGAGTGACCAGGAAAAAGATGAGGAAGAAATCTGCAAGAAATAGAATGAAAACGGGGATGATGGCAGCCAGAGCGATGTTCGTGATGTGAAGATAAGCCTCATAGGCGGGTGTGTGGACCAAGTACGTTGTCAGAAGCAGTTTCGGCGATTTCAGGTCAGGGTTTGGGACATACTCAAAAAATTTGGAGAAGTGGAACATGAACGAGAAGAGAAAAATGGCAACGATTACTTTCCTTGCCCTGTGAATGGTGCACACCAGCTTAGGATGCAGCATGAATCGGAGTGATATGAATCTCTCTACCGTGACAGCCACTGTCAGCCAACCCGTGCATGTGATGAATACGTTGTTCATGACGTACCTGAAATATATAAGAAAAATATATTCACTAACTTGAGCTTTTTAATAAATCATCATCCACTAAAGGTGCTCAAAATGCTTAGCAATGGGGTCCTAACCAATAACTGGGTGGACGAAGGGTTAAGGTAAACCTCGACTGAACCCATGCCTCTACCGGTCCTTGGCTTGTGAGGCAAGTGTTCTACCAAATGAGCTATCAGAATACCCGGTTCCCTTTCCCTCACGTTATTCATTTCGGATGGAATCTATACTTGTAAATCCGTTTGAACTTTAAAAATAAAACCCCTAAACTGATTTTGTGATGATATCGAATAAGAATTGCAGAGTATGAAGCATACCGAGTCATTATATATGTGTGTTAATATGGTCAGGTGATGAGACCCGAGAAATACGTAGGTACATTAAAAATATATAATTGATTTAGCAGCTGGATTTTTATTTCTGATAGAAAATGTATTGTGATTGTTTAGCGTCCTATATAAAGATGGTAAGCATATGCTACGATCCGTTTTACGCTAAAGAAAACGAAATAAACTGCTTCATGTGGCTTATGACTCTGAAGGACTACTATGGACAGAGCTCACGTTGCTATTCTATGCTAAAAACCGCGAAGAATGAACTTGACAGTTTTAAACTTTTCCTACCAAGTATGGAAGATGCGCTTTCGAAGTACCACAACTGTGATTTGAAATTATTGGAGATAATAACTTCAATATTGATTAGCAGCCCACAAAAATATCGCATCTTAATAGAGCTTTTCATGTATGTTACCAATGTATTGATTTTTCTTGGTGACCACATACGTTTGACACACTCACAATCTCTCTCTCTCTCTCTCTCTCTCTCTCTCTCTCTCTCTCTTTCTCTCTCTCTCTCTCTCTCTCTCTCTCTCTCCCTTTGCGCACAGAAACAAACAAACAACCAAACAAACACCCATATACACCCATAATTGGTTTCAACGGTACTAAAGGAAAAAATAATCAAAGGGGTAACAGCCAAGGTAAACAAGTAAGGGATTCAGCGCCGGGATCTCGTCAATTAAAACCAAGGCAAAACGAACTCTTCACTTCGTTCTACGCAAGTTGAGGTGAATACTAAGTTGTGGACTGTAAGCTGTAAAAGGATCGATATATTTAATACGGAACCTTGCGGGTTTGGAACCCTGGTATTCAATCTCTCACACAATCGTTTGACAATAAAGACGACATGGTAGTGACTTAATGTATAATATGTTACTCATACAAACCATTACCTTATGACAAAGTAGAGACGATAGAACAGCTGAAAGGAATCAGTAGCAGCCAATTCTTTGTTGAGTTTGAGGAAAGAAGGGATCTGTAGGAAAAGTAGTACGAAGTCTGACACAGCCAGACCTGTAAGGAAACACGTTGCAGCTCCTGCCATCTCCCTCCTGGTCAACACGCACAGACTCAGCCCATTTCCCACGATGCCCAGGCTACAGACAATGGGAAGGAGAACGTCCTCCAGTATAAAAGCCATCTGCTTGACGTATTGGGGCATCATCATGGCTTGGGCCATTCCTGTATCATTGCCGTTGGTGGAAGTATTCAGATCAATTCCCGATTGCGTACTAGTTTCCATCGTAGCATTTTCCAAAAATGAGGGATCCATTGTGGAAGGGTTAGAAATATCTTTTATTTCTTCAGTATTTATGAGAGCTGTGCTTTTACCCGTTTATTTAATTTTAATCGTATTGGCTTTTTTATATATATAGCTCCTCTAGTTAAATTTCTTTCTTTTTTCTTTCCTTTTTTTAATCAATTGAATAAAAGCACTTTTTAGTACAGGTAAAATCCACTGAATACTTATTACAAAATCTTGAGAATGACGCTGAGATGTAGCTGTAAGCCGATGCAGTCGCTAATGAAATCAGTCAAAGCTGTTATCCATTGAGACACCGTGAATGTCAGCACAAGAACTTCATGGTGAGGTAATTTTTGTTGTTGTTCCAAATAACTCATGGACGAAAAACTTCACCTTGTTAAAAAGCAAAGTCTTCTAGCTTAAAACAACGCATGTCTAAGTAGGCGGGGTTTCCAATTAGCGGACCAATCGAGTGCTCATTATAGCATCGTCATTGTGAGTCTAAGCGCGTGAGTGGATCGCACAAGACTTCCACTTTCTCCTTTCAAAACAAAATATTCTTATATCGCTCACTCTTGCTCCCCCACCCCCCACCCCCCCCCCATTCTCACCCTCTCGCTCCCCACCCCTTTCGTTTTCATTATCCCCCCCCCCCCCCCACCCACCTGCTTAGTGTTGAAATTTTCTGTCATAATAATATTATTTCTTTACTCTTGGCGGCATCGTGGCTTGATAGTCTACCACCACATCACATGGTCACGAGTTCTCGTCTTTGCTGCTTTGGCACTTATCAACCATGCTCTGACAAAACATGTTATATGTGACCAATCATCTTAAAACGGTGTTATGTCGGAGTGAATGAAAAAAAATGTCTGCATAGAGAAGAATGATAAAGTGGTAAATTAGGGATCAGGCACTGGTGAAGGATAAAGGTCTGAAAAGGTGTGTATGAAACAGAGATTGACGGAGACAACTCATCCTAAAAATCCATCGATCAAAATTACCCTCGTCTTTTCAAAAAACTCTCAAACCTGGGACTTTATGATATAGGTCCTAGGTTGAGAATTTTGATAAGATGAAGTTCATTTTGACCGATCGATCTTTGAAGAACGAGTTTTCCAGCCAAAAATTTTAAAATATCGGGTTTTATTATTTTTGTGTGCAGAGTACGGAAGCCTGCTCGTGCGAGTATTTCTTACGAGGCCGGCTTCCAACGATGCGCTTGTGGATCTTACGGTGTCAAGCAAATACTGCTAAACTTAAAAGCTTGTGTAATTTTAACTTGTCAAAATTTGCCACCCATGAGAACTCAATCCCTGCTTATATTAACCATTGATATTTTAAAGGAGAGAAAAAGGAACAAAATAAAGCATCGTTTATTTTTTTTTTTCGGTGCGCGGTTCAATGCAATTTGCATTATTAAAATTTATTTAAATGGTGGTAAAAAGGGTTTTACTTTCGTTTGCTAAAATAAGCTTATCTTGGTATTTACTGTTAAAAGGTAAACATTTTGTCACATTTTAAACATGTGTTTTCAACCAAGGAGAAAAAATATGTCTAAACCTTGCTCACGGATTTTGCTAGTCAAAACCTAATTACAATTCTGGTAAATATTTGATTTCGCTTGATGAACTGGTTTACGGAAAGAGACACTACTTGAGTCTAACAGATAAACAAACATGCTGTCATGCGTGCACACACACACACACACAAGTTCACACACACACACACACACACACACTCACTCACACAAGACGCACGTTTGGCTATACATACATGCGCACACACAGAACAAACTCACACGTGTTGATTACACTTAACAGATAAATCAGGCAAGCTAATACAAAGTAGACGACTCTGAATGCTACTCAATATTTACGGGTCTTGAAAAAAAATGACGAAATTCGTTTTTCTTCCTTTATTATTCTCATTAGATGGGTTACTTTGAGATTTATCAATCGTCTGTGATACTGGTATTATAATGTTTCTCTCATGGGATTCGGCCTTTAGAGAAAAATCCAGGGCCTTTTGACCCAATTGTTAGTAACTTACCTACTACGCCAACGACTCTTTATTTTCTTTGTGTTCAACCCGTGCCCATAAATTTCATTTAACGTAATCGGGATTTTAACCCTTTACAGAAGAGAGAGCAGTAAATGCGACGCCGCTTGGAATTCAACATTTTTTGGGGGGTTGAAAATGGTTAATTCTTTTGTTTGGACCAGGTTTATAAACACTGGGAGAGATTATGAAAAGAATTTCAGCCCAGTCGACAAAGGGTTAATGAATTAGTTAACCAGAGAACTAAATATTTTAAATTTCATTATCCAACTGAAATTAATCCGATTTTTTGAGAAAACATTCATAGGAAAGTTATTAGGTTTAATTTCAACCAATTTTTTTTCCGTTTTAATTTTTTTTTTTTTTAAGATAAGAAATTTTTTGGATGATCTTTTTTTATGGTCATCACATTCTTGGCGCACTCGGAGTCCAAGATCGATTTTTGTTCGATAAAGATTTATAGTTATTTTCCAGTATGAAATCTTCCTTAAAAATATTTTTGAAACCCCTTCCCACCTCCCACCTTAAAAAGAAAATAGAAATGAAATGTAGTTACTAATACATATTCTTTATGTTAAATGGTCGTGTTTATGGAGCCACAAGGTAACCCACTATAGCGATCTTACCAGTCGGAGAAGATAAGAAAAAGCCAGAACAATCTGAATGAGCAATCTCTCTCTCTCTCTCTCTCTCTCTCTCTCTCTCTCTCTTTCTCTCTCTCTCTCTCTTTCTCTCTCTCTCTCTCTCTCTCTCTCTCTCTGTATGTGTGTGTGTGTGTGTGTTCCTTGTCATTAATCATTCTTTGTTTTCATCTCACTTTCAAGATGCATGAGTGGGATATAACTTCAGGTGTTCTTAGTCTTAGTGCACTACAAACTCATTCTTAAATATGCCGTATATTAAAAAATTGTTTAAACATAGCAAATCGCTTGGTCTATATGATATTCGTATTTTGTAAGTTAGTTGTTTGTTTTAAACAAGATTTGAATCTGTTGATACATACGCTTTGGATGTTAGCATTCTCACAATATATTTTTGACCTTTTCACACCATGCTTACACGTTCTCACTCACGTCAAGTTGAGAAATTTAGAATACGTTATCCAATGACACAATGAACGCTCCCCCTTTAAAAAAAAACCTTCACAAAAACACACTTTGTTGGTGTAGAATACTCTGTTTTCATTATCTGCATAGCTAGTTCATTGTTTGATATTGTCTTGCCTTTCCCTTGTCATTAAAAATTATTAATTTTTATGTAACCCACTGTCCAATAACATGTGCTCGTAGCGCTAGACAAGAGATTCCAAACCAACAGTAACAATTGAGAAATGACGCCTGTAAGGCATACTTACCATTTTTGTTTTCGGCAGAGAGAACTCTGTTGACGGCCAGGTACTCATTTACACCTAAATTTCGCTAGTCCAATGACTCAACTTTGCGCTAACCACCGCGGGAATCGAACTTGCGTCCTACAGGTCAAAAGCATAAAGTCATAACACCCTGCATACCACTGAACGATAAAGCCGAACATGATCTATACAATATCTCTTGACGGTTCCGTCAAGCTCTATTTCCTATTTCCCCAGTCTGATCTGACCTTAAGCGAATCGCTGTTAAACTCATTACACCAAATTATGTGACCGATCATCTCTACACGTCGGTCGAACCATTTTTCAAGAAAGGGTTTCTAAAGTTAAAGTGACGAGAAATGTGAAATTAAAGGGGAGGGGAGGATGGGGGGGGGGGGGGTCACTTTAAAAATTCTATTCACTCTCCTCACAAATTATAAGAATTACCCGAGTTTCACATTTTTATTATGAATTTAACTTTTAGCATTTAAATCAAACAGACGCATCACTATTTCTAGGTGGTAGGTAACGGATAAAAATTAAACTTTAGTTGGAGGTCCCGATAGCTCAGCTGGTAGAGCATTTGCTTCACATTCAAAGGGCAGGGACCGAGATCGATCCCGGGTTAAGTAGAGATTTTTCTCAGATTCCCCTGCCCACCCAGCAGTGATGGTTATCTGGGGCTGTTAGATCTGGCGCAGCGTACTTTGCGATAGACTAGCGTCTTATTCAAATGGTAGCAAGCATTTGCTATCGTTCGTTTCATGCTATGGAAAGCCCGGGCTTCATGGACCCCAATGGATCTAAAGGACTACTTTTTTTGTTTGTTTGTTTTTTTTTTTTTTTTGGTTGAGTTTATAATGTTTCTGTTTATTTATTCGTTTATATCTTTGGTTCTGATGTTTACACTGTAATATTTTCATACGTTTTCATTGCCTCGCCCAGACGGATTGTTCTTTGTAGAATTAATTAATAGAAATATCAGTACAATAATCTAGATAGAAATCT
>NC_088361.1:25297529-25307529 GCF_034508935.2 Berghia stephanieae | reverse complement strand
ATTACAATTAAAGCACAAAAGAAAACGTGAGACAAAGGGGAATGTTTTGGAAATACTTTAACCATTTCCCTTCTTACTGGAAACCGACGTCAGTTCCCTGATGTCAAGCTTCGTTTTATTTTCGTATTAAACTATATATTTTATGTTGTCATCGCTACAAGTCTTTGCTTTATACATCCTACATACTAGTGGCCATTACTTTTTTGATGTCGTAAAAATACCAGTACCTGAGCAGGAGAACTATAAAATGTCGAAATTATTGATATAATTATAGTCGCTTAATAGTATTGATATTGATATTACAGCTTGGCTTATTCTCTTCTCCACCTCTTGCTTCTATGAATTTTTATTTTTACATACTTGTGTGGTTTCGCGGTGCGCTGACAATATCAAATATACATCTGAAGTTAGACAAAATCAACATAACAGCAGGATTAGCGCATAGTTTATCAAGGATGTCTGATTTGGGGGTCAACGGCATTCTTTGTTGCCTTCTCCTCCTTAAAATAGAACGTAGTGATTACGTCTTATATCCACGGGGGTTCTGTTTACACGATGCTAATCTATACAATAGTTATAAATAGATCGTTTGTGTCTTAGCTGTCTCAGTCAGTGTGAGAAAGTATATTTAATCACGAACGTCTTTTATTTATTTGACAACATTTTTCAAGAATCTGATTTGGTTGTAGAATGGTGGCAATGATAAGGGTGATTATTTTAAGTAATATGTTCTCTGGTCCCGATAGCTCGGTTGGTAGAGCACTCGTTTCACACACAAAGGGACCTTGATTGATCCCGGGTGCAGTCGAGATTTTTTCTTCTGACCACCTTGTCCACTCAGCAGTATAAATGGGTTGGGGGAAAGCACTTTGCGATAGACTATCACCCAAAGGATAGCAAGCAATTGCCATTGACTGTTTTACGCTATAGAAACGGGATAAATTCCCGCTCCATGCGCTAACACTGAAAGAAGGGCGCGGGGCATGCTCTTCCTATTGAAAAAAAAACAACAAACAAAACAACTTTTGGAAATAAGTGGATGGCATAGATGAGTAATGATTTTTCGTAGATCCAATGTTTGCTTTCTGAGATGCAGCGGGAAAGGTGGAAGGGGGGGGGGGGGGGGAGTTATTTTCAAATAGTTAACGCAACCGGATATCCCAGTTTTGATCTCACAACATTCATCCCCCCCCCCCCCAAAAAAAAAAAAAAAAAAAAAAAGAAAAAGGAGAAAATAATGATGATAATAATAATAATAATAATAATAATAATAATAATAATAATAATAATAATAATAATAATGATGATGATGATGATGATGATGATGATGATGATGATGATGATAATGGTGATGATGATAATAATAATTATAATCATAATCATAATATTAATAATAATAATAATAATAATAATAATAATAATAATAATAATAATAATAATAATAATAATAATAATAATAATAATAATAATAATAATAATAATAATAATAATAATAAGAAGAAGAAGAAGAAGAAGAAGAAGAAGAAGAAGAAGAAGAGCCAAGCAAACTAAAACACACGAAATTATGACATTGGTAGTATATAAAAAACTACTATTTTAGGGTTTCTGAAAAAGAATCATAACCGTTTCTAAAGTTTTAGAACATTGCTAATCTCCACGATTAGACACTAAGCGCAAGAATGATCGATAATTTGAGCACACAATGGGAATGGGAATTCTACAATGGCTCATAAAGGCACGACCCTCTTCTAAACTAGGTACTTTGAATTGTTGTGTTCGAAAGCATTACATGCATTTTGTGAGACTGAAGTAAATAAATGGCTGAAATATTAAATGAAAGAAATAAAATTCCATTTATTCACATCCAGGGTAAATATTTATGTAGGGTAGGACATTCCGAGAAAAGATCGAGATAAGATAGGCGTCAGCCACAGTGCAGCACCACAAAGTGAGTAATGGGGGCTTAGTTTTTTTTTGCTCATGGGAATTACAAAATGCCGACTATGTGGCTTGAAGCCGGGTCCCCTGGGTGGAGGTGCGATGCCTCATCAACTTGGCCAGCCCGCCCCCGCATCACTGTGCTGCATTTTAAAAAAAGATTGAGCTGTTATATAGCGCATATCCACTAAACGTGCTCAAAGCGCTTTAAAAGGCGACCCTGGCCAACAGCAACATTTAACATTTAGGACGGGACATGACGCCTGTTAGGCGATATTACATTTTTTTCTGACAGAGGCAACGCTGTTAACGTCCAGGTACTCATTTTACACCTGAGTACGGTGAGAGAATGTGAGTAAATAGCCTTCTCCAAGGACTCAACTATGCGCCGAGCGAGGCTCGAACCTAGGACCATCCGATCCAAAAGCGAGTGTCATACCACTAGACCACAGAGCCGCGACATTCCGAACACTTCCTCCCTGCGGCTGGGAAATGCAAGTTCATGCATTGTCGGGAATGCTGGCAACAAAATATTTAAAGAATGGGGCCCGATTATGGCGACAGTCCAGCCCTTCGGTACCCGGCGGGTGACGAATACGTGGCGATGGCTTAAAATAGAGTGCCCCTAACATGAGCCGAAATAAGTCCCGGTAACCTACAGCTTCCCTGACTCCGGATTGGGTTGCATAAACGAGATGGAAGTAGACTTTGAAAAATCCGGTTTGTCGTGGAGGCGGGGGCGTGGTCTTTTCGAATCTGGGAGATAGTTCACCAGGTTCTACACCAGCAAGAGGAGGTATATGGTGGCTCAAACATAAAGATCTAGAACTTGTCTACCAGCGGCCACGCTTCATCAGCAAGAACCTGTCCGACATGGACACGTTGTAGCAAAGATCCCGCAACCGCAGAACATCTGGTTGAACATTTCATTATTACTCGGCTGCATGGCGGGTTCCTGACTGTACACGAACGTGGTAATGATTTTGCCGCCTTGATGGATCGTCATGATATTGTAGTGTGAGAGTATGAGAAACTACTGTCATACCAACGGGCTTGTTAAATGTTATGTTTGTGTTTGTCTATGTTTTCATTTTCGTTGTTTTGCCGTTGCTGTGACTCACTTCTTTTTAAAGTTGGAACCTTTCCAAACATAAATAAAGTAGTTCAAGTAATTGTAAGTAAAGTTTGCCACCGACCTTGAACTATGATTTAAAGTTATTTTTATTTTAAAGTTCCAATGAAACGCTCCGTTTGACCGTTGTTGGATGTTGGTTGTTTTCGTTGACCAGCTCACTTTGACTTCCTGTTTTCCAGTATGTCCTCGATGAGCATGTAGAAATTACTAATTTCATGTTTCTATTTTAAACATGACCGCCAAGATCCTCATCTTCTAAGTTTACTCATTTTGAGTTCGTCTGGATCTGTGCAGATTTGAAGCATTTAAACACTAAACGCGCCATATTTACTCTTTATATTTTGATGCTTTTATCATATAAATGCTCAATTGACCAGCTAAGTTGTCGGATAGTATGCTGGGTGGGATTGAGGCATTTTAACTCTTTGCATGATTTTCCCTGTTTCTCTTCCCTACAGTCCAATCAAGCGGACTACTCTTCTGTAGATATTGTTTTTGATCTCCAGTTGATTCGTTGGAAATTAAAATTGGTCTTTCAAAAGCAGCTTATGACTTACCAATTCTGGTTGACTTTTTTTTTCTTGCACACGATTGCTTGATGCTACTGTTGAACTTTCACAAAAACTAAGACGGTTCCGAATTCTAAGCGTCCTCTACTGTTGGGTAATTGGAGCAATGATAACTTTCTCCAATTTTTAGCAGTTAACAAAAACTTCGTCTCTTTGATCATTTGCTCACTTCGTAAATCTATCACATATCTGTTATGAAGAAACCTCAAATTTTTAGCTTTTCCCGGTCTATTGTATCAAATGCATTTATTTTATTGTTTAACTTTGCTTTAGCCATCGCCACCTCAGCTGTTATTTGGTCGGTGTTAATAACTCTTCACGATGGATTATTGTTTCCAAAACGCATACGGACCAATGACTTCGCAAAGCGTAATGGGTGAGCCTAGCACCGCTTGCACCGGTCTCCTATCGGTGGCGTTTAAAAAAAAAGTTTAACAGTTGTACGGAACAAAATAATACATAAATCACTCACGCACCTCTGCGATGCTCTTTACTTTATTAAATTAACGTTTTAATGCACATTTCTTTCCTCTGCTTGTTATCATGGTGCAATGGTGATAAGTAATATTTTAATAATACACACCCACACACCCACACCCACATGCACACTATTATATTATATATATATATATATATATATATATATATATATGTGTGTGTGTGTGTGTGTGTGTGTGTTTGTGTGTTTGTGTGTGTGTGTTTATATCCTATTCCTTACACAGATATCATCAAGTATCAACTAAACAATAAAACTGTCAACATTCCAACATAACATGTAACCATCATTAGAATTGATGCCCATCGTGCCTCAAGATGCAATGTTTAAGATAAAAGTTTATTATGACACACACCATTCTCACCGTGTTTTGAAATTTGATATTATAAACCGTATCCACTGAACTGGATAATAAAGATTTTGCGACTGTCGGAATTCCTTTTGGCTCTGCAAGGGAAACACGCTGGGTTCTGAACATGATTTATTTTATAATATTTTT
Source organism: Berghia stephanieae (assembly GCF_034508935.2). Taxonomy (NCBI): domain Eukaryota; kingdom Metazoa; phylum Mollusca; class Gastropoda; order Nudibranchia; family Aeolidiidae; genus Berghia; species Berghia stephanieae. Next base: position 25,302,892 of record NC_088361.1, on the reverse strand, counting down.
TACAACTGTAAACTGCGCGGTATATATAACCTGCTCCATTGTTTGGGTGGAGATATATTAAATCTCACACCAGTATTAGAAAAGCAGTAAAACTATTTCAAAGAAACGTGTATATGTGGCCAACGTTTCAAAACAGCATTTTGTCAGGATGGAATTTATGCTAACATTGAATCAAAATCACCATGGTTACAAAATAATGTTCGCTCATTGCATTTCATTACATGGCATTTATTCTTTATGACAAAGGAAATTAAGCTATCTCGCTCGAATCTCATAATTTGGACTTTAAATGCATGTTTCTGAGTCGTATAGTTAACATACTTTGGTATAGAGGCGGTCGATCAGATATTGTGGTCAAACTTAATATTACTCACACTACGGTAAACAATCAAATAACTTTTGTTTATCCAGTCAACAATGGACGGTTCACAATTAATTCTCCAAATACTTATTCTACCATTATCATCTTCTGTTTCCATTTTTCCATGAATTTTTCAATCAACTTTTAATCTTGGTATCATGAATTTTTAGCTAAATTTGATATGGACGTTCGTGTTCATTTACTTCAACTTTTAGTTTTATTTGCGCACGTTTGGTACCTCTTATCTTTTGTTGTTTTCAATTTTTGACGTGATGTCAGGTGATTAGCGACTCTTACTTCTTTGGAATCCGTACAAAAATTGCAAATTCCCGAAAACCAATCGACATCCTTGTCAAAAATCTAAATCCAGAGGCTTAGCCTCTCTCGACAAAATTATGAGGTCATATAAAATAATTCGAAGTTCTAAGGCCAAAATGATGGTATTTAATCAGTAATGACAATATTATGATTTTCTCGTCTTATGATGTCTGTATTTAGGTGAGCTCAGAGACCCTTTCGACGAAACGAAGCGGCATAATATAATGCTATGTATAACAAATATATGGAATGTAAAAACCAAAACAAAATGTTTTAAATCGAACTTAAAACATCTGCTTGGAGTTAGAGGGGATGTGATTCTTTATTCATCGTTTTATTTGTAACTGCCTACCGGCTTACGTGCTTTAAGGCATGGAGGGGACAGGTAATAACATGAACATGTTCCCTCAACCCCATATTTCACATTATGCATGTCATAATTTCATAACTATGTTTACAACACCCTGCTATGTAATGAGCAAGTGAAATCATCTTCACATCCGTTTGCTCTAAAAATGGCAGTAACAACTTGTAGGGTCGTTTATGTGAGAATTTTTTTCTTGTGGACGGTGCTATTTTTTTCCCACCCCACCCCTTGGCACTGCACTCGATTCTTATGATAAAGTATAATAGCGCATCGTCAGCCCAATTGCTTATGATCCAATTATTATTTAAAATTCCCAAAAGATGAGTGGATACAGGATTATGAGTTCTTTATGTATAGACCATAATTAATAATTTCACAATCAAGATGCCAATATAGTCAGTAGATACTAATAAATGATCTAATACGACTCGTTAAATCGTCAACCTACGCATTGTTTATTTCATTGCTACTGTAGCAAAATGTCCTCGTTATTCATGTTTTTGATTTGAATATTAATATCATATGTTTACTGAAGCGTGAAATGAATTACTTCAAACAATTCCAATCTCTGCGAGGTGCCAGGTTTGAGAGGGGTATTTTTTCGTGTGCCAAGATGGAGGTCATTAAACTCGATCGATATTTGAAGGATACGTTTTCTGGTCAAAATTTGAAATAGATGTCTTTCCCCGAGTACGACAGGTAACTGGGTAATATAATATTATTAATTATTTTGACTCATTTCATACACTACTCCACCTACCTTTTTTTTGTTTGACCATGAAATTGTAGGAAAGAAAAACAGCCATCGCTATTGTTTATCTTTCGCAGTTTAACCTGATAAACAAACTCCGTCGTCAAACATGGTTGCTTTTTTGCCGTGTTTAGACTTTGTAAGCTATAGGGTAAAGCGATAAAACGATACCAGACGGGCTTTTAGGACTTATAGTTGTAAGACAATCCCAATTCCCTTTATCTGTCTTTATCTATTTACTGTCTACCCAATACTGACTAATGTTTATCAAACACGGTCGTTAGTTTATATATATATATATATATATATATATATATATATATATATTATATATAATAATTTGTGTACGTGTGGTGTGTGTGTATGTGTGTCATCATATGTGTATGTGCGGCATCATGTCATTTATAAAGCTCAAAAAACTGTATTTGAAGTCCATAATATGAATTTTGAGCGATATATATATATATATATATATATATATATATATATATATATATATATATATATATATATACCCCCAATTTGCTGATTTCGGACAAGGGTGATTCCTTTTGACGTCAATGGGTCAATTATATTCCTTCATAGATTGCCTTGCCGCGTGGAGGGATGTAATGTATTTATTTTTACCTGTCAAAAAGTTTTAAATTTCAAATAAAACTCTGTTTTAAGATTTCTTGATATACAAGCAGAGGTTCATCTTTCATCATCGATATAAAGTCTCTGACCAAAATATAAAAAAATTAGAAATGCACATTTCGTTGTTATATTAGTGTGTGGAAGTATAAACTTTACTGATGAACTTTATTCGAGGAGGGGGTGGGTGGGTGGGGAGGGGGGGGTTGAATGCTAAAATACTGGTAATGGGGGGGGGGGGGGGGGGGGGGGGGAGAGAAGAGAAATGGAGTAAAACTAGAAGTTATCAGGACGTCAAACTGAGAAAATTCCATCAACATGAAAATTGTAATCATCTGTTATAATATATTGTTGTTCGTCTGAGACTTTGTACAGGATGCCCTCCCCTTCTTGCAACTTGTGTCCCATCGCCTCAATTCGCTATTTATCTGGCTGAGCTAGATTGCTAGGTTTCAATTTTAAGTGAAAATAGGTTAGAGTTTGATAATTTGAGACTTTATTAGTTTATAAAACTACGTTCATTATTCACATTGGGACATATGAACTAAACTTTCATAATTTAGAACTCAAACTCAATATTTAGATACTAGAATCACTCTGAAATTACATTGTTTTAAAACGAAATGCCATATCCGTTCTTTACGCTTTAAAAGAACGGAATTAAAGAAGATAAAACATAGGCTTTATACATATATATAAAAGGCAGTAAAAGTGTATCAAATTCCATGCACCACCCACCAAGAATCGTGTTCTCGTTGATAGGTTGTCATGTGACCAGATAATTCAATTAAGTATAACGAATATCTTGACATGCACTGCTCAACACTCAACTTGTCATTTTTATCGTGTTCACGTGATATGTTGCACTTGCACATGATCTGAGAACTGTTTCCATTTTTAAAACCCTGGCCTAACACCATATCTTCCTTCTTTAAGACATTGTTTGACAAGCCCTTGTCATGTTCGAATTCCTGTATAGCGATTTAAGATTCCAGATTTTTTTTCCACGTTTCAAATTTAACTTTTTTTTTTCAAAATGAAAAAAATATTAGAAGTTATAGATTGAAGTAAAACCCGAGAGTGCTTAAGCGAGCTAATGAAAGTTTCAAGATAAAATAGATATTAAATTTGACTCCCATACATTGAGATATTGCTTTGCTTCATTTTAATTGAGTCGCCTTTATTCTTTATATTTTCTACACATTTGGAGTGAAAAACTTTTACTATAATATAATGTTAATTATTCATAGCCACTTTTGGCAACACAGATTTACTCACTGTTAAGATGAAATGATCATGAATTTTGAATACATCGGCATGCTGAACGTGTTAATGAAAGTCTTTATTGTTTGAAATTTACCAATCATCAAGGTTTTTTAACTTCGACAGACGATGTTAGATTTCATTCTTGTTAATATTGCTTTAGGCGGTAAAATAACCGTTACCGTCAGATATAACAAAGATTTAAATATCCCAACCACGGTTCTAATGTTAACCAGCAAAATACAATTATTATTTCTTTTTGGATACCAAGCGTTTACTTCATATATTTCGATAAATTAAGAAGATGTTCAATTCGTCAAAGACTCAAACACCTTAAATCTTAAAGTCGGCAAAACGTTTTTTTTAGGCTGACATGAAAAGCAAGGATGTGTTTTGTCTATGAACAGCTCCGCTCGATACTGATCCCAAGCGTTTCATCTGGGAAGTTGGAGGATTGACCCAAAACTTTGTGATTTTTTAAAAAATGTCACAGCCACTACAAAAATACTTTAAAACAGCGCAGGTCCAAGTCGGGAAGGTCTATTATTCGAGGAAAACATCATGCAGAATTATTGTCATTGCCTCAACCTAGGAAGATTGCCCAGAACCGAATAGGGTGTAGCCCCCTGTCTCAACAGGAATCAGGAGGATTAAGTAAGGTTGTCTTGGAACGTCAGTGCTTAGCAATCCAAACATAAAAGTCAAAACAGTCGCCTTGAATTTTGTTGGCATAATTTCTTCTTTTTTTATTCGCAGGCTGAGCTGGATCGACTAAAGGTTCTACATGCTGGTAAAATGACAGAAATGGAAACCGCTTTGAAGGAAAGACTGGAGAAAATGACCAAAGAACTGGACGCCAAGTGGACAGAGACTATGAAGTGAGATTTTTTACGTACTATACAGAGTTCAATACACTTTTTTTCCTTTTCTATCCTATTTGAACTTGCCTCAAATATTTATTTGTAGAAAATCGTCAAGCTAATGTGCATAGGCTGACTTTGTATTATGTTGTTTTGGATATAGGTACTCTTGAACCAACGCAAACAATAAAGTCCAAATTATTACAGCAATTTAAAATCAAGCCCATTAATTGCTTCTGACCTGGTACATAATCTCAATCTTAAGCTGAAGAAATTATGACCGACCGTCTCAAAACGGTGTCGTCATGATGTCAGGAAGAAGATGCTAAAGAATACTTTTACCATTGGAGTTAAAATAAATGCATTCATTGGCGTGAACGAGACTTATCCCTAACCTATATATAAAAACAAGTCAAGTTTCCAAAATCTTTTTATTTTTACTCTGAACTAAACTTTCTTCATGAACTGTATAAAGACATAATACCCGGTTGCTGCCACGGATTACAATTAAAAAACATAATTACATAATATTTGATTTTCAAAAGTTGTCTTTACAAATTTTCACTGAAATATCTTTACCTTGTATATATATATATATATATATATATATATATATATATATATATATATATATATATATATATATATATAGCAATATTCACTAAACGTGCTCAAATCGCTCTACAATGTGTACCTAACCAAGAACAACGCTTAACACGTAGGACGAGAAATGACACCTCTTCGGCGATATTACATTTTTTTCGGACAGAGACAATGCTGTTAACGACCAGGTACTCATTTTACACCTGA
>NC_088361.1:25245029-25290029 GCF_034508935.2 Berghia stephanieae | reverse complement strand
CAGACAGGTTCAGAAACAAGGCAGTCAGCAGCTCAAGTAAGTGTACCGTTCATTAATGGTTTTGTTTTGTCAGCATGTATCTATATGGATTGTGTGATGGTCTAACAAGAGGTGTTGGATCACGTGCTGACTAATTTCAAAATAAGAGCAATTAAAAAGAGTAAAAATAAAGTTATTAGAAAATGAGAGCTAAATGTACTAAAATACATGTAATTTTGTCCCCAACAAAGTTATTTTGAATATTTTTACTGTAATTTACTCAGAAGAGCTTAATTTTAAGCCATCTTACAGATACAAAAATGTAATACTTGTGATAAAGATTTATTTTTAAATGTTTGGATAATACGCTATTTTTAGGTCAAAACACAATTTCTTTAGATACTATTTTTGCATTTTCTTTCTAGATCCTTGCTTTTCACGGACTTATTAAGCCTGTTTTTTTCCCTACAGAGTGCAAGAAGACAAGCTCAACAAAAAGAGCCAGCAGGCCCTAGACAACTTAGCAGCGGACCATCTCAGAGAACAGCAAGAGATATTGGCTCAGTTTAACAACGCTCAAGAAATGTTGAAGGACAAAATTTCAGCCGTTCAAATAGAGTGAGTGAAATCCATTAAAACGAATTATGTGAAAGTATCTTTTAAAAACTTATAAATCAAACAATGTATACATCTCTTTTGTTTATTACTACTGTATGACAAAAGAAATACAATTTAGTTACACCAGCTCTGATGTCAGTTATCATTAATAATATCATCTGGTTGATACGTTTACATATTAAATTCCTTTTCTATGATATTACTCCTATGTTCCGAGTCAAGCTATGTTTTTAAACTCCCTGCTTTCATTTCACACATTTTTATTACCTGTATTTCTCATCATTGTACTATTACTCCTAAATATGACAATTGATTAGAAAAATACATTTTACATTACATCCTTTTTAAAAACTTGGTTTTAGAATAGAAGTAAGCTTATTATAATTATAGCAGATGGTTAGGCATGAAACTAAAATTAGAAATCTAACTTATAGTCATTATAAGATTATAAAACTAGAAAGGTTCCAAAGCATTGCTTACTCTTCTTCTTCAGGTTGGAGGAGGCTGAGATGCGATATGACCAGCGTGATTCAAGACCTGAAGATCTGGAACTTATCGAATCTCTCAGAGCTGAAGTTTCAGAGCGGGAAAATCGCATCAAAGATCTCATTGTAAGTTGTACTTTTATAATCAGAACACGAAGAAACATATCTTTCGTCTCTACTTTTAAAGTATTGATTTTAAAAAGGAGAAATTAGCTTAAATTTCAATGACAAATTGATACAGAAGGCTTTGCGATCAAATACATTTTCTTAAAAAAAACGTTTATATTTGTATTCACCCACGTAGCGTTTGCTTAACAAATTATCCATCATAAAATTGTAAATAATATAGAATTTCTCAATTACAGTCTGCTTTGATAAGTCGTATTCACGTTTGTACATTACTGTTTATTTTTATAGGACGAGAAGCGCTTCTACCAGTTAGAACTTGTAAATAGAGAAACCAACTTCAACAAAGTTTTTAACACTCAGCCCAATGTAGGAGTGCTTGACCCATTCCAAAAGGTAGGTGATTTTGTCTGTTCATAGTTTTTTTCCCCTACTTTTGTTGTGAAATAACAAAATTATATTTTGCGCAATCTCTATATTACTAGGTTTGGTTTCTACATGACGAGTAAAGAAAGACAAAAGTGTTATCCACGTTATATCTAAAAGCATAATACATGACTGAAATGACCACCAATTTAAGTAATCCCTCATTTATATTTTTCCACAGTTAATAATTGCTATCTATCAGATTCAATGGGAAGTTTTGTTTTAGCTCCGAGCTGCATAACTAAACTACATTAACAACCTATTATAACATAACCAACATATAACAAAATTACATGTAAAAGATGAAGAGAAATTCGGTTTATTTGACCCATGATACTCAGGTTCTTCTTGGTTCTTTGTTTTTGACGTAGATAAAGATAAAAAGTAACAAATTCTGGAGCAGGCACTGGTGTAAGATAAAAATCTGAAAAAGTGTGTATAACCGGTCAGACAGGTAATTACGTCTTTCGATCACCAGTCAAGACAGTCTGATTTTTTTTTTGTATTTTTCTCTCTGCTTTGTCTGGAACACAACTTTTCAGATATTTAAACAGTAACAAGGGATAATATTTGACAATTTAACAACCTTCTCATCCTTGTTTTGTGTTTGTTTTATTTTTTTCTAGCCTAAGAAGAAAGGGGAAAGAGGCAAGTTACCGAGTTTGACCCACGGGAATGGATTGAGTTCAAGCAACCAGAAACTTGACCCCCTTCCAGGGTCACCAATGCATGACGGGAAATTAAATCCCACCAAGCCTTTGCCACAACCCAGTTTTGCCAAAAAGTTTATCAGATGATAAGTGTAATGTGAGGATTGGTGATCCACAAAAGTGATGACAAGTTTTGTGTAATTTATTTCGTTTTCTGACTTGGGACAATAATGTATTTTTTCGCCTTATTTTACTGAAAACAAATATTTAGAGACATAGCACATCATCAGTCCTAATTTAGTATTTCCTACTAAAAATGACATAAATGATGCTATTAACATTAACATAGTAATATTGTTTATTGCGAACAAATGTAAAACGTGTATGTATAATTCTTGAAAAAAAAGTAGAAGATTTCACAAAAATATTTGATAATGAACGTCTCTGGATGGAAATTTTGTCAGACAATGAATCATAAAGAGAGGAGGAAATTAAACTTTTAACAAAATATTTGCAAGTGACACTAATCACATTTTATTTACTATACTTCAATTTGTTTTACATTTACGAGTATTGTTTGTTTTACTGACACAGATACTTGTTATTTATCGAAGCTTATTTGTTTGACCATGTTTGCTAGTATTTTCACATTGTTTCCTATCCCCCTCAAGAGACTATGCTTTTGTGCCCACTACATTGAAGACACGTATGACTGTAATGTTCAGGACCTTGATTACAAATCTACAATTCTGCAAACACAAACAATACAAAACAAAACAAAACAAGGAGACAAAAATGCTTCAAATTTCCTCTCATCAAAACTGATGTGAGTGATATTAAGCTGAACATATGCGTTTAGTTTACACCTGTCCGACTCCATTCATAAATCATTTTAATATTAATGTTATCTTTAACCTCTTTGCTGCTTAAACCATGTCAGGTCATCAAGACTTTACACTTTATATTCACACCAACTTTTTCTCGTTGTCGCAATGTTTCCATTAGCAGATCTTGAACATGATTGTGAAAAGTAATGCCAATGTATTTGTAACAAAGTTGATACTGTATAATTCAATCCTGAGTTACTCTTTTATTTTAATTTTTACATGTATTATTATTATTACTATTATTATTATTATTATTATTATTATTATTATTATTATTATTATTATTATTATTATTATTGTTATTATCTTTATATATAATCATGTAGATATACCTGGAGGTGCTATTTTATTGAAATCGCGTTTCGATTAGGTCAAATATATTTTAAAAAATTAATGTCATAGAACTGAACTTTGAATTTAAATAGTATTTACTTTGTTACAAATAGATTGTCTTGCAGTACTGGCAAATCTAAGATTAATCTAATGGGTTGACTCGGACAACATCTCTATGATCATCTGTTATGGTTGTTATTTTCAAATGACGTTAATGTTTAATTTTTCTATGTTGTCCATTCAATCGTACTTAAAGGCGGAGTCGTAATTTTATAAATTTTACACAGACTCTAAATAACCTAAGTCAACAAACCTATCTAGATAATGTGATCTTTATACTTTTTCAGTCGAGTTAAACTTGTAATATTGTTTAATTGAGTATTCTTAATATTGTCCATAGCCACAGTAAACATGTTGCTGTATCTAAAATGAAATTATGCTACAGGATAGGTTTGATAGTTTTATAATCGATGACCACGTGGTAAAAGTAGCCGCTATCACAAAATCAAATTATATGACTTATGCCCCTCAGTATATATCGTTCACTTGTCAAATTCTGATATGAATATATAAATTTACTGAAGAAGGTCACCAATATAATGATAAAGAGAGAAGAAAAAAAACCACAACAACAATAAACAACCAATACAGAGTAAAAGACTTCCAAATATGAATTTGTGTTTTCTCTTTACTGTGGGCCATGTGTCTTTTCCCCACTTTGGTCTTCAATTGTTTGTTCTGTCTTAGTAGATTAATGCTTGAAGAATATACTTTTGTCAAGATTTCACAAAGTCTTTTTGTTCTCTACAATAAGAAAAATCACAATATACTGATAGATGCAGCCTTTAAACATTGCAATAGATATTATACAAACAGGTTTATGCATATTTCAGTCATGTGCCTTTTAAAACATCAACAAATATTGTGGGAAAAGAATTGCATGCAAGAAACTTACAAACTATAGCTAGCTTTTAAATAACAATCTTCAAGTGCACAAGAAATGATTATTGTACGTCTTCTTTTAAGACTGAATGAATTCATTTTAAATGGTTTATGTGATACAGATCTCTTTTTAAACGTTGGTTGCAAGTATGAATTTGTTGTCTGATAATTAAAAACGTTCAGCATTTTTGTTATTGTAAGATTTAATCTAAAGACATGACTATATTATAGGCCTATCCATGGCGTACTAAAGAGTATTATAGTAGGGCTATGGGCCTATCATAATCATACTAGCACAATTTTTATACTACGGGGGTAACAAAAAGCATCTATACTGGTAAAACGAGCTGAAGTTATTTCTTTTAAGAAGTTTCTCGTCATAATTGTTAATGTGAATTAAAAGCAGGTGTTTTTACTACCAATTATAGACAAGAATATTGTATCTTTTTATTGTAATTTTCAACGATAAGAAGCATGTAGATATTAATGTAATAAAGCAAATATTAAAGTAATATATTTACTTCGAAATCAATGGAAGTCTAAATTGTAATAATATTATGTCTTGCTATTTCTAATAAAATTATGAAACAAGGGAAACAAACTGTTACGAGTACTCTTTATGCCATATTTATGAGTAGTTATTTCCCCTTAATTATGATTACAAGGCAAAGTAAACTGTCACGGTTCTTTAAGATGCTTTCACACGTATATTATTTTGTTATACAAAAATTGTAGAACGCATATCTATTCAGTCAAAATGCATTGTGAGAAAAAAGGGAATTGAGCGAATTCTTAATAACACAAAATGATAAAAATTATGATTTCATGAGTACAAAAATGAAAGATAAGGAATAAAATTATTTTAAATCTCAACTGCTGAATATGTCAAAATATCACTGGAATTATATGAGGGGATCCTATGTATCAAAATAGGACATCAAAAATGTTGTGTGTTAACTGTGTTTAATTTGAGCTGCTGATAGATCATCTGCTGATATTGTATACAGACAAAGCTGTATCCAAAAGATTGTTTTTGCTGTAGTTGGTGTTGATGTTGTCATTATTATTATTATTATTATTATTATTATTATTATTATTATTATTATTATTATTATTATTATTATTATTATTATTATTATTAGTATTATATTTTAAATTTATTTTTGTTATTATTTTTATATTTTTCAATACGTTTATAACGGTACCTATATTTATATATAAGTCCTATTTTTACACTCTGTTCTCTTATTTGCCTTCCTATTTATTTTCCACTTCAACGCCCTCATTTATGTTGTCTATCTTCATTTTTTTTTTTACATTTGCAACATAGGAAATAAAAGCATTTACAATTAATGCATCAATACTAATTGTGGAGTTCCACGAAACAACAACACAAAATGCATAATTTAAAGGGGATTTTCAAACTCTATCGTCTATGTCATTCGAGCTTATTTTCAGAGCTTTTACTTGTAAATTGTACAAGTATTTCTGGGTAGGGGTTATAGGACTGAGAAGTTTATGTTATCTTCTATCAGCCCATATATTATTTTGTTCCCTCCCATGCAACTTCTGTCTCTTGTCTCTGAATAAGACTATAATGTTTTCCTTAGCCCTTCTTGAGATCCTTAACAGAAAGGAGACTGTCAGCTTCTTGCTTCGATGGTTAGATAATACGCATGAGTCATGAGTCAAGGAGGAGATTGCAAACAGTCTTGTGCTATGGGAACCACCTGAGAGAACCAGAAGCAGAGGCAGGCAGAATAAAACTTACATTGACTGTCTGCTAGATGACACAGGAATGGACAACACCCGGGGGCTGCGTACACTTATGGAGGACAGGACAGAATGGCGAAGACTTGTGGCTCATGTTGGGCGCCCCAAGGGGCGGCCTAAGTAAGTAATGAGTCATACCTTGTTCGATATTGTCATTTTTAGCTATTGATGTATTATTGTAAATAAGTGTATCCAACTGGGATCCTATGTCCCATCTTTTGGCGATGATCATTTAGTGGTGTTAGACAAGACACATTAATGCAATCCTCTGGGATATACTTCTTTGGACCTTTTCCCCTTATCTTATCGGTTTTTTCTTAAGCACTTAAAAGCGATGGTAAATACACAAATCTATAATTATTTGACTTTTGCATTTTCTTCCCTTTTCTGCGTTCTGAAATCGGTTGCCTTACGTTTTTTTTTTCAAATCACCGTTAATAGCTTGAAATTTAAAAAAACAAAAAAGGAAAAACAATAGAAAAAAAGGTAAAGGAAGTAGAATAAATGTGTTAAGGAGATGGGGGTTGGACTGCGGGATTATGTATGTTGTTTCTTGGACTTTTGTCAAATTATTTGCTGTAAAATATAGATTGGAACTGTTGTTACAGTATTAATGTGTGTAAACTATTGAAAAGCTGTGATATATTTACACATTAAACTAAACCATGATATTTTTAGCTCTGTTTTGTTATTTTACTCACCATTTTTTGGAATGTGTTCATGAAGAATTACTATAGTTACCATGGTCATTGTTTTTGCAAATTGAGCATAGAAATCAATTGCATACCGAATACTTTGTGTTTTACGACAGTGTAGAGGTATTGTCTTGGTCTCACATCACGGCCTATCAGAGACGGACGCCACATGCGGAGGTCCTTTTGAAAAATTACACTAACGTCTAACAACTGCGTGTCTGTTCCTTTCAGTTAATTATTTAAATTTTCTAAAAAATGAGCTTTTATACAGGGCAATCAATATCCACTAAATATGCTCAAAGCGCTTTACAGGGGTTCCATGGCCAACAGCAACACTTAACATTAAGGACGGGACATGACGCCTTTTAGGCGATATCACAATTTTTTCGGACAGAGGCAATGTTGTTAACGGCCAGGTACTCATTTTACACCTGAGTACGGTAAGAGAAAGTGAGTAAAGAGCCTTTCCCAAGGACTCAACTATGCACCGAGCGAGACTCGTACCCAGGACCTTCCGATCCGAAAGCAAGTGTCATACCACAAGACCACATAGCCACGCTGTTCATTCATCAAGAGATAGAAAGCTCCTACAGTTGGCGTTGACCTTTGTTAAACGTTGTTTGGATGTATAATTTTTACGATTCAAAAATTCAATCCCAGAGCCTTTTCTTTTTGAGTTTGAGTGCTTACAAGCCAAACCAAACCAACTGGGTGGGGATCCTGACCTCCCATAGCGGGCAGGGAGGTACATACTGTGTCTTCTATCCCCTTATATCTGTTATCCAACATGCTTTCTGTCTTTGTCTCGGAATGAGATTACTTGGTTTTGTCCTGGCACTGGCCGGAATCCTAGCTGGGAGGTAAACAGTCAATGCAGTTTTTTTTGCAGTATTTTTGGGAGATGATATTTTTTTCCCTTGTAAATCATCTCTCTGTTATGTATTATTATTTTTATTTTGAATGTATAATGTAAGCATTTGAGTGTGTTCCTCTTTGTTGGATTTTGTGCTTGTGTCTGGATGAGACTTGTAGGTGATTTCAAACTAAGTACATTGGTGGTATGCTCTTGGAATCTACATCTGATCCCTATTTGTTCCCAATTCCCCTTTGTCTTACTTTTCCTTGGGTGCTTTAATTGTAATTCTAGAACTTTTTACTATCCCATTTTCTTCCTTTTTACTGGCGCTGATATAACCTAAATGTGTTGCAAGCGCCGTAAAACCCTTAAAAACAAACAACAAACAAAACAAACAAACCAAACCAAGTATAGTTATCGACTAGAATGTGCAATATTTTAATCTGATCCCACATTTCTACTTATTTCTCTTAAAAGCTCTTGGCCTCTGATAAGCTGACATTAAGTGTTTCAATACTGTCTAATAATTATCCGTCTTATCGGCGGGGAGATATTCATGCACTTTAGTTAAAGTACCAGTCGGAAGGCATCGGTTAAGAAAATGTACCAGAAGTATTAACTGGTTAGTATAATTTAAAAACCAAAACAGTGATTGGTGTAGCTGTCATAATATAGATAACAGTGTGTTTTCCCCAATGAAGTCAATGTAAAGAAGGAAATTATCATCAGGTTTAGAATATGACAAGAAACTCGCCAACTACCGTGGTAGGTTTTTTGTAACCAAGCATACAAAGGCAAGTGTAAAACAATCTGTAAACTCTAAACTCAGAACAAAAAATAATAAAGCGATCGTAGTGCCACAAGCGTTCTTTCCCAAATACAAGTATGCAACCGTGATAGTTGAAGATTTTAAAAGATACATTTCCCAGCAATCTTGTAAAGTGTGTAATTTTATCAAGTACCATAAAAATTTGGAGTAGAACTTAAGTGTCTCCAACAATTTTCCCCTTATTTTTTTTTTTTTTTTTTTTTTTTTTTTTTTTGCTTTAGGCAGTAACTTTTTGCACCTCAAAACTGTCAGGATAGATTTAACCCTTTACAAACCGGTTAAGTATTTTTCAGACATCAACCTTTTCCGTTTTCAGCAAGAGATTGGAAACAGAAATGCGACTTTGGCTACAAATGGGGTACGGATTACATGTCGCCGTCACTGCTTTCTTATTTTGTAAAAACGGTTGGCTCTCTATGTACAACTATTTAACGTGTTATGGCAATTATTATTTCATTGAGACTCAATTTCGTCGTCAAAGGGTTAAACTAGTTATTATTCATAAGGTAGAAGAATCGATGGTACAAACGGCAATGCATTATGAATAAAGAGGTTAAAAAACTCGAGTTGAGGCCCTGCGATTTATTTTTCATTTCGTGACTTTTAACTATTGAAGACTTTATACCGACGCGAATGTAATTAAGGCCAACATACCTCTTGTGAAATTAAGTAAAATTTGGTTGTTGAAACTATTCAAAGAAAAGTTATGATAATATTTTAAGAAAATTAATCAGTTATTTTGAACACAATTCTTTTTTATCAACAACATCAAGTTTATGTTGAGACTGACGAGTATTAGATTTTTATTTTATTTTTTGCTTCAACAATGGATTTAGTGTTTTCAAAACTGCAACGTCAGGACACATACGAAACTATTCATCTTATAACGGCTTGTTTTCATTTTTGAATGGTTTCAAGCACATTAGCTCATAAAACCATGTACACATACATTACTTATAGTCTTCTTGAACTCCTCCATTTCAAATTTCAAGCAAGTTCTCGGTGCCGCTGCGTGACCTCGGGGAAAGAGCTCGAATTTCAAACACAGGAGTTCTGGGTGGGGATCCTGACCTCCCATAGTGGGCGGGGAGGTACATGCTGTGTCTTCTATCCCCCCATACCCGTTTTCCAATTGTTTCCTGTCATTGTCTTGGAATGAGATTACTTAGTTTTGTCCTGATCCTTGCCGGAGCTCTTTGGCTGGGAGGGAAACAGTCGAATGTATAGTTAAAGTTTTGGGAGATGATATTTTTTTTCCTTGTAAATCATCTCTCTGTTATGCATTGTATTATGTTGAGTTTACATAATATTATATTATATGATTGGCAAACATTTGAGTGTTTATAACTCTTAGTTGGGACCTGTGCTTGTGTCTGGATGAGACTTTTAGGTGATCTCAAACTAAGTACATTGGTGGTATGCTCTTGGAATCTACATCTGATCCCTATTTGTTCCCAGTTCCCCTATCTCTTTCTTTTTCTTGGGTGCTTACATTGTAATTCTATAACTTTTTACTATCCCATTTTCTTCCTTTTTACTGGCGCTGATATAACCTAAATGTGTTGCAAGCGCCGTAAAACCCTTAAAAACAAAACAAAAAACACAGGAGTTCCAGAATACATTGGTTATACTCCTCTCATTGACTCCAACCATGCCTTTTCTTTTCAAAACATGTCTTATTTAAAAATCTCTCTGCTATGATTAATTGTCGAATTGTCGAAAACTATTTGACCTTAAGAGTTATTAATTATTGTGGTCAAGATATCACTCCGCGCGCCATGTTCTTTTTCTTTTTAAAGTAAAACCTAATACCTGCGGGAGAAAAATATTTCCCCAACGTTATTTTACAAAGGATAAGAGGGTTTCTCGTATTTTGCTCTGTCTCCTTCTAAACCGTTTTTCAAAAGCATCTTCCAAAGCATAAGCCATGGAATTAACGTTACAACACACTGTTTTTGTCTGATAAATCCTGCTGTTGCCGTCATACTACGCCCAACCCTGGCCGATGCTGCCTCTGCTTGTGTCCAGTAGAACAGAAGTGCATCTATTGTTGTTCCTAGTGAGTTACATCGGCTCTAGTCTGATAATACTTAGAGCCATTGTAACTTATTTCTTTACTGCGATTAAGAGGGTTGGTGCTAACCCACTACCTCGACATGAATAATAATCACACTGTGAAAATATGATTTTTTTCATTGTGTCATTGAAAAAAGAGCTATAGGCATCATCTGAAAAAAGCCTGCAAGATTCTATAGAAGCTTTATTTTGTTTTGAAACATTAACATTTCAATCGACTATAATTTGGAAAAATGATCAAAACTGTTGAACATCTGTCCGCGATCCAGTATACATGTTATGACCACCGCCCCTTCCTTGGTTACCCTGACTGATGTAATCCTGCTGATGACGCATCTCATTTCTAAACCGTTTTTCAAAAGCGTCTTCTAAAGCATACGCCATAGGATTGCCGTTATAACTCATCACGCCCCACTGTTTTCGTCTCATAGATCCCGCTGTTGCCGCCATACTCCGGCCACCCCTGGCCGTTGCTGCCGCTGCTTGTGTCCTGTAAGATGGAGGTGCGTCCATACTTCCTCCTTGGTGGGTGACATCGGCTCTAGTCTGGTAAAATTGAGAACCATTGTAACTCATTTCTAGACTGCGATGATGAGGGTCAGTGCTACTACCGTAACCTGAATAGTACTTCGCACCTCCCTCTGAAAACGTAATATTATCATCATTAGAGGTTCTTTGTTGCAGATAGAAGCCCTCTTGGTGGATCTCAGCATTGCTGTGGATGTAGTTCGCATTATCGTGAGCAGAGTTGTCATGTCCAGGCTGTTGACCTTCATGAACGGACCCTTCAAAGTCTGGATCAGGGATTTCCGGCAACGGATCTTCGTAATCTGGTTCGGGTTCAAGGTCAATGTGTTTCAATTTTTGGAGGTTGGTGACCCTCATGATTATGTCCTTGACCTGAAAAAAAGAAGTAATGAAATAAATAATCGGGTCTTCGTCAAATTGGGTCAAAACTCTATATGTATACTGCTGTACTATGTATTTTATACATTTATACTATTTCCAGAATTGACCAACAAATTGTATCACGCATTTATACGATTCACTTAATTGCCCAAGAGCTTTTTCTCGTCTCAAGATAATAACAACTTATAGATGGAACCAATACTCAGAAGTATTTATACAAACTTATTAATTATATCTTATTTAACTGACTCAAGACCGCTACCAAAAACAGCGTAAATTTGCCTAAAGATTACATTGGACTAGGTTTGAAAATTAAGTAAGCTATAGTACTGTGATGCCATTACTTCAACACAAGTAAAAATACAAACTTAGCTACATTCTATGAAATTCTGATTTACGGCCTTGGTAAAAAAGTAATATTCTAGAATATAAATTATGTTTGACAAATGTAGGATAATAATTAGCTATCTCTTTGGTTGAAAACACCTGTACCCGCCCCAGATAATAAAAATAATCAATGGCAACAAATAGTAAAATTTGATATAAAGCACGAAATCATCTGACAATGAGAAAATTTTATAAAAAGTCGATTGGTGTGACCATATAATGTTTTCCAATTAATCTACCACAGACTAATCGGCCTCTAAATTAACGGACCATGTATCACACATGTATTTTTTTACCTTCTCTTGTTCTTTGATACGGCTACCAAGACCAACGTCTGTGATAGAAAGTGTGTGAAGCATAGTTCCCCACCTGTATAGAAAGCAAATAAAATTTAAATGATTTAATTGACCAAGCTGATAATGCCAATTCATGACCATGTTTAAAAACAGTATTGTTCAAAATATCACGCTTAAATCTTATTCTGGACATGATATCTAGAAATCAGACAAGGTTTATCTCACGCAGCAAATAAACTGTATGAAAATGTAGGATATAGGAAGAAAGTACAATTAAGGCAAAATTCAATTTCTTGTCACATTAATTGTTTAATTCTCCTCTATCTGATTGACACAGCATCTTGCATAAATATTGCACTACCCCTTCCTCCGAACTGTATACTTCATATTTCCTAAAAACTGTTTAGAAAGTACCTGTGAGCAAACATTCCAAGAAACTGAAGCATTAGAATGATGGAAAAACACCCAAGAAAGATGAGACCAAGTGGCTGGAAGCTCAAAGTGCCTTCTCCGTCGTAACTGGGTATGTGGACGAACAGGTGACTCTTTAACTCATTTTGCAAAATCTCCAACTGAGAGATAAAATCGAAGAAAAAAAGACATGCCATTCAATTGGGGAATAAAACATGAATTATGAGCTATTTTACACTAACAAAACGTCTTATCACACTTGGGTCACAATACATTTACTTATAAACCTTTATTAAAATAGCCACCACGTTGTCAATGACATTTAACATCGGACAGGTTATTGCAATGTCTAGATATATCATATAAAGATACAAAGACCACTTTGTTAACAACTTCATATGATATATCTTGACATTTAAATAACCTGTCTGTTGTTATTTTTCTGAAGTGTAGGGAAGGGTGAAATCTATCAAATCTGGTGGGGGTGGGGGGGGGGGATGGAGCATATTTGGGGGTTGGTCTTAGTCACCCCATTCTTCGATAATAATGAAGCACATATAAAGGGAAATCTTTTCTGGCCAGATTCAAATTAGCGTTTTGCCATCATTGTCCAGGAGTACCAAAAAAATTAATTTATCAGCATAAAGATCAAAATACTACAATATTAATAACAGTTTAAACGGTAATACATCTCGTAAATCCACAAAGGCGTGGGAAAGGATCTCGACACGTCTAATTGGAAAATGCAAGGGCGAAAGGCCTTTATACAAACTTAGCATTCCATCTTATAAAGCAGCCTATATTGATGATGTCTCCAATGTGGAGATAATTAAAAGAGTTGACTATTTTCTAATTCAATGCTCCCTGAGTATGCTGTGAATAGAAACTAATGTAAGAACAAAACATCTTATTACAGTTTATAAAATTATAAAGTTTCAAAATTTCATTGTGTGTGCATTCGTTCACAAAAATAAATTTCGTTTTGGTCATATATTCAACCATTACATATTCGTAGGACTTATAAAATGGAGGCAGGAAAAAAATATGCATGCCAATATAATATATCCTTACTATAGTATATGGAGTCCCATGCTGGCTTAACGTAGTTGAAGCGAGCTGAGTGTCGTTCAAAATTTTGAACAGAAAAAATATGAAAGAAACAAACCTGCATAAATAGAGCAATCCACACAGCAGATGTCATAAAAAATGCAAACACAACGTTGTTTCTCAAAAATAACAAATCCTTCCGAATGCGTTCTTTGTTGTGTGGTTCCTGTAACAAAATGAATAAGTATTGAATGCTAATTTAGGAAACAATTTCCCTTTTTTTCTCCAAAGTTTTGTAACATTTAGAACCCCTGTCCACCAAGCAGATACTGGGTTTCTGGGTCCGCTAAATCTGGCGTATAGTACTTTGAAATAGACTAGCGCCATTTTAAAAGAGTCTGTAAGTGTCCATTTAATGCTATAGAAACTGGGAAACACAACTACTGCATGAAGCCAATTGCTCTAAAGAACTATTTGTCTTCAAGTAATTTACTTGATCTCCCAGTGTTTAAACGTTATTATTGCACCATTCCGTCTTCCAATACCCTGTCATTTTTCTCATTTTAGTAAGATTA
Organism: Berghia stephanieae; assembly: GCF_034508935.2. Lineage (NCBI taxonomy): Eukaryota > Metazoa > Mollusca > Gastropoda > Nudibranchia > Aeolidiidae > Berghia > Berghia stephanieae. The sequence goes on along the minus strand of NC_088361.1, from coordinate 25,275,729 downwards.
TTCAGATCTGTCGTTTATAGTTATAGCCAACCTCTTTGAAATTTTAAAGTTTGTTTTCATTTTCATTTCGTACAATTGTGCAAGTTTTACATAGGCAATTTTATGCATAAACTCTCTTAAAATTTCAGTCACGGCTGTAGCAAGACACTTCAAATATTGATTTAATAAAGTGAACCTCATCTCGTTAAAAACTCTCAAACCTGGAACTTCAATAGAAACCCAGGCTTGAGAATTCTTGCCAAGATGAAGACCGTTTTGATCAACCGATATTTGTAGGTCGAGTTTTCTGGCCATACTTTCAAATACTACGTGTTTTGTTTTTATAATACGGCCGAATTACCTTATCAAAAATGTTATAACGGGTCAACATGGTTATTTTGGTTACAGATTACCTTCAATATTTGATTTTCTATGGATAAAGTACCAACTTGACCATCTGAGCTCAGTCATGGTTCACCACAATTAAAATAATACTTTTGACCAGATACCACTAACCGTTATTATACCTGGGTGGTTTAAATGCTTTAAATCGAATTTGCGATTAAAATGAAAATGAGACTTAATTGAAGAAAACGTACATCGACTATAGGGTACAAGTACTTGGCCATTAGCTGTGTCCAGAAGACCCGTTCTCTGTCACCTAGTCTATCCACAGCGCCATTTCCCAAGGATTGATGGTAAATCCATGCAGGTCTGTCAGGGTCTTCACGAGGAACTCGGCTTGTAGATTCGCTGCATGACACTGGACCGTCCACGAAAACCTATCCATGATACAAAATTGGGGTAGGGTTGAGAGCTGGGAGGAAAAAAAAGAATAAAGAAACCGCAGGCAAAGAAACAGAGTAAGGAAGGCTCAATTGATAGGAGAATGGTAAGTTGAGAAATACAAAGTTCCAAGGAGGGCGGATGGCAGAGATGGCTTGAGAAACGTGTTCACCAATGCGTTCAACACCATTGTCACTTGACTGGAGCTAGTGTACGCAATGTGTTACTGCGATAAAACACTTTTACACAGTTGTTCGCCTTAAATAAACAAATTAAAAAACAAAAACAAAACAATCTTTCATCTTAAAGAAAATTATATTTTCAACCATCATTGTAACTAGAAATATTGCATGAACTAAAAAAAAAAGCTAACTTCAACGGATTCGCCATTTTAAATGTGATAGGTATTTCTCCAAATGGGGCCTCACTGGATCAGATGTCCATTATAATTTTCAGTCCAAACCGTCTCTCTTACAATACACACTTGAGCAGAAATGCAACGCGGCAAATTGATCTAAGGCGAGCTACCTTTCGGGTACGAAGCAAAGAACTTACCGCTGAGCCACGCTGTCCCACCTAACTCATCTCATTAATAACTGCACTTAAAATCGCATGACAAAGTTACAAGTTACAAGACAAGAAAAAACTTTCCTCTGATCTCCGCATGCCATAATATTTGATTATTTCCAAACATGTCTGTTGAAAACATCTTCTTTTAGAATCCCCCACCCCAAAGCTATTTCAAATACTGCACGAGTCCAATAAATGTAGCTTCCCTTAATGATTTATATCCTTTATATTATTGTACTTACGGTCTGTAGCTGATGTTCATTAGCAATATTATCGTCAGAACTAGAACTCCGTCTGTCTTCGATGTCATCACCATCATTGCTTTCTTTTTCTTCTACAATATCATTAAGTCTTTGATATTCATTTGACTTGGCAGGGGCATAGTGTGTATTATAAACGGAATTGTTTGTGCCACGACTCAGCCTCATCTCTTCAATTAGTTGTTGTAACAATGCATTCGTGTCTGGCACACTGGCGCGACTGACTTTTCTTTTGCTTGATTGTTTTCCACTTGATGGTTCCTTCCAATGGTCAAAGAATTGCCTCATCATGATGAAGAAATCTGACATCATTTGCCTATCAAACAAATAAATAAAATGTGTTCGCATTTTTGTAAATAAATGAATGAATGAATAGTTATAATAATAATGATGATAATTATATTAATAACAATTATTGCTATTATTAAGATCATTGTTACTACAATTATTATTATTATCATCATCATAATCATCATCATCATCATCATCATCATCATCATTATTATTATTATTATTATTATTATTATTATTATTATTATTAGGAATCTAAGACAAAGCTCTTGAATGGTTTTCATGCTATCTACGAGATAGGTTACAGCGCGTTCTCATAAATGATTCCCTTTCACCACCACCAAGGCTTCATTTTGGCGAACCACAGGGTTCAGTGCTTGAGCCTTATATTTTCACAATGTACACAAAGCCCTTTAGCAACATCATCGCGACCTTCTGTCTCAGTCTTCATCTCTACGCCTATGATACTCAGCTACACACTCCCATTTCATTAAAAAAAACATGGAAAAAAAACAAAAGAACGACTCGCAGTTGTAGATAACCTTAAAGCATGGATGACAAATAACAAGCCTAAATTCAACGACGACAAAACTGAGCTGATTGTATTTAAAAAAACAGGAAAGGATATATTCATTTACCAACTAAACCATCACCTAATTAAGAGATTTCACGTTATTTTCACGTCGATTACTTGGCCTGTTACTCCAAGCTGCTGAAATGTGTTAATAAGATAGACAATGTTAATACCTTAATCCCAACCATTCCAAAAAGCCCTTTCGTTTATTGTCTCCCTTGCCGCCTTTGTTCTTTCCTTTTTTACTCGTTTTCTCCGTGTCTTGAGTAGAATTTGGCATAGATATTTCCCTAGTGCCCCAGGAGACGACATGCAGGTTACTGAGAAAGTAGATGGTGAGTACCAGATAACCAGCTGGAATACAAATGAAGTAGAGAACTCCTGGTACCAGACAGCCCAACTCACGGGGATGGAGCAAACCTGCTATAACGAAAACACCTCCAAGTAACACCTGGTTGAAATGAGAAAGAAATGTAAATATGAACTGATAAGATTATATCAAATGATTAATGAAACTCATAAATCTCGTCAACTAAATATGTTAATGACTGAAAGACAGAAATATAATGCGACAAATAATTCCAAACCAGATGTAGCGTTTTAATCCTTCATATGAAGGCAAGTCTAAATTTCGTTAAAGAGAGATAAAGCACTATGGTAGTTCTCCAAGCTTAAGAGGCCCATAGCCTAGGGGTTCATCTGGATTCTGTACATTGAAGTAGACGATAACAATTGTTGCTATCTTTTTAACAAGATGTTGATCTCTCATAAATAACAATTTTACTTAGATCGTGAAACCAATTACTGCCATGAGAACTTATGTAGTATGAATTTAATCCAGATCGGATTCAAAATCCTGTTCTAAAGGCCGAATCGAAATGTTGCAACCGCCCTCTTTTGACGTCGGCTCGTGCCATATCTATGATTCTGCTATTATTTGAGTAAATGGCAAGGTGTGATGTCAAATTATAATGAACTCGAACCCCACTTGTAAAGGGTTAATGCCGACACTTTCTTACCATGAAGATGACGTTGGGACTGGTGACGGATCCACTGATAGCAGTTCCCACAGTTCCTACCAGGACAACAGTCATGACGATGGCATAGACAGCACTCATGACAGCCCCTATGGCCAGTTGGATGTTGATTTTCGCATACATGCAAACCAAGATGAAGAAAACGGCTGGACCCAAAGACATCACATATGATTGGAGTACAGTCACTTTGAAGACCACCTAAAATAATTAAAAATCCATAAAAGTCGCGCAAATAAAATATTTGGTAGTTCGTTCTCTAACAGTTCTCTGTGCGGCTATGTGGTCTAGTGGTATGACACTCGCTTTCGGATCGGAAGGTCCTGGGTTCGAGCCTCGCGCTCGGCGCATAGTTGAGTCCTTGGAAAAGGCTCTTTACTCACATTCTCTCACCGTACTCAGGTGTAAAATGAGTACCTGGCCGTTAACAGCCTTGTCTCTGTCCGAAAAATTGTAATATCGCCTAACAGGCGTCATGTCCCGTCCTACATGTTAAATGTTGCTGTCGACCAGGGACCCCTTGTAAAGCGCATTGAGCACATTTAAGTGGATATTGCGCTATATAAAAAAGCTCAATTCAATTCAAATTTAGAAAATGTTATCATTAGTGTTTATTCCAAGGGAAGTCTGGAATAACTCAGATGTTAGCCGGAGTAAAGCGCCTCAAATTGAGCCCGTCCGATATGACTTTCTCAAGGCCATACAACGCAGTTCGGGGTCGAGCTAAGTGCAGACAAAGCAGAGAATATGCATATATTATTCCACGGTTTTGACAGGCCCTGAAATGACCCAATATTGTCGCAAACCTAAAAACCTTAAAAACAAAGATACACAAATCTGTTGCTGTAAATTATTGTCTATTATTATAAAGAACTTGTAAAATTCGTTCGACACGATAGTAATTGTTGTTATCTTATAAAGTTAACTCATTGTACATACACCGCATACCGCTCAACAACCATTTAAGCAAAATTACAAAAGACACATCCCCTTCCTGCCCCCTATGTCAACACCCCAATGAAACAGTAACACACCACTTGCTTGAATGTCAACCTCTTGAAGACCTGAGATGCACATTCCTCCCACCAAATCCAAGCATCAGTAACACACTTTATAGTCACCTGGAACAACTACAAAAGACATCTAACTTCTACGTCATGGCACAAGACCGAAGGACTAGAGCTCAGGTGGTCGCTGGTTCGGATAAGATAAGATAAGAACTCATTGTACCTTTGTTTCCGTGTACTATAATCGGTCTTTATGTTGTATTGACAAAACCTCATAAAAGTCTGGATTTCGAAACTCTTTCTTGTGACTATGGGTCACTGTATAGATAGTTCGAAGATGACGTCACTCAGGTCTTTGTTATTGTTTTTTGCCATCCGCGTTTATGAGTAATGCTTACTGAACTATATTAACCCGACTATATACGTTCATAGATACACACAGTTTTGTGTGTTGGTCCGTTATACTTCCGGATGGCAATGTTATGAGCTTCTTAGCCAAGCGCATACTATCTATACTTGAGAAGAAATTACAGTGTATGCAATGAAAGGTCAATTATGAGATTAACAAAAATAAAATACTATTATTCATTCACGACCATATGACCTGTGCAGTTGGAGGATATATAACAATTGCTTGCTAGTCTTTGGGAGGGATGATACTTATCCTCATATCTACTCTCTAAGGTTGGTAGAAGGTTCATAAAAACCTTTAACGCTTTTAGGACCGACAAAAGGGTTCATTTGTCCGTGAAGGAAACCATGCTCTCTATGACATCTATTACTGATACGCCTCACGTAAAGACACAATCTTTTCAAATGTACTTTAAAAGCCACGACATTTCGTAACAATGATAAGGGTTTACCTGATAAGCTCCAGCCATCATAAGAAGGACAGTGGCCGGGCCGAGCAGGGAGGAAGACAACATCAATGCTTGGTAAAACATGTATAAAGTGCTGATGTTGTCATTCATGTGGACCGTGGTTTTCCAGCTACCTGTGTTGTTATTGTAAAATTGCAGGGTAAATGCAAGAATATATCATTACACAGAAAAAAAAATGAAGTTGAGAAAAACAAAACTATGACCTTAACACACTATAACCAAATTAAATTTAATCTCTCTCTCTCTCTCTATCTCTCTCTCTCTCTCTCTCTCTATCTATCTCTCTCTCTCTCTCTTTTCTCGCAGTTCTATTTATAGGGAAAAGCGAACTTACCCAGTAAATCAAACAAATTGGCAAGTGTTGAGGGCCCCCATCTCCTCCGTTGATTAAAGAATTCGTTGAACGTTTCAGGGGCTTGCGTCATAGCATCTGCGGCAGCACAATAATCTATTCGGTAACCTTGCTGAAGCAGCAAAGTACTCAACCAACGATCCTCTCCTAAAAAAAAATAGAAATTGAGGTAATGTGGGACAATGGGATTACTGGACCATCACTGAAATTACAAGTTCCATACCGAATACCATTACTTATGCAAACAAAAAAAATAAAAAAACAAAACAACAACAACGAAAAACAAAAACGCAGTGGTACGGTGCATGGTGTTGTAAACAAATCAAGCGGAGTTTGTCATGGCCAATGATCAATGGGTGGCAACGATTGCATGATAATTGCCCCCTTCTGGGGGGGGGGGGGAGACAATATAGACTCTTTGATCCAGTTAACTCCGATGTGAATCTGGCGTGGTCGGGGTATACAAAGCATTTCGAATCGTCACTGACCATGGTCAATCCCTGCAAATGAGCTCTTAAAATGTTTATATTGTGTAATCACATACCCTCCTGATAGCTACCCTCATTTTCTCCCCCCCCCCCAATAAATGATGGGTTTTTTTCTCAAAAAAATCATTTTAAAAGTGAATTTTTCGTTTAAAAATTACCTTGGTCAAATTGAATATAGTGTCCAGCTTCAGTAGATCGTGTGGCATACATCCTGGCTACATTATCATCCATTAGAGCCGATCCTCTGAATAGACTGAAGCATCCAGGAGCACACAACACACATCCAAAAACGTGTTCCATAGCCTTTTGTAACCAGTGGCCTATTGCATACTCAAATTGCTGATACCAGATAATCGGTCCTAAAAGACAGAAAAAATGGTCTTAAATGTTCACAGCCACAATGCACATAAGAATTCTTTGATTTAATAATAAAGAATTCAATATTACTTTAGTTTAAATGGCGTATATGATGATGGACTGAAGCTCTTACCGAGCTATCTAGGTATTTGAAAAGTTTGAAAATGTTGCGCTAAGTGGCAAAATATGATATAACGTCTGAAAAGAGGGAAGTTTCAAGTGAAGTGAATTAATGTCACGTCCGTAAATTATTTCAATATAATACAAATCACAACTTCTTTTTGATTCGAAACGGATTACGGTACTTTATAAAAAGAAAAAGAAAATCTTTTAAAACGTCGCACGGGGAAGTTACCTTCTGCAGACGTGACCTTATACAGACGTGAATTAAGGAGCCATCATATGGGATACGAAAACATTGCTAAATATTAGATGGTCGATCTCAGATTAGACCATGAAGGCTAATTTTCGGATGATTTTTCTTCATATGTTTGACTAGCACTAGAGCCACTTCATAAACGTTTTTACACTTATATTTTGAAAGCGACGTTGACTATCAAAATTGACACAATCTCGAACCAACTCGAAACTAAAAGGCTAAATAAATAAATGCGTCAATCATCCGATTCCAACAAAACAATGTCATGGATGAATAGCTATGGGTTTTACGACATTGTTCACCTGAACCAACAGGATGAATTCTTCCACAAGCGGCTCCAACTTTTTTATTCTTTTTCATCCGATCAACCAAGAGATGAACAGCTTCAGGTTTGAAGTCCACGTCCCCGTCCAAGGTGAGGATGTATGTGTTATCGGCCTAAAGGGCAGAATAACCAATGCATCAAATTATGAAGTATGAATTGGTATAAATATAATATAAATAACTCAGCATACGTTTGTGACATGCTCTGCTGAATTAGAAGAAAGTTTACACCTCATTAATGGAAAATTAGAAACACGTATCTCGAATTCAACCAGCAGAGTATTTATTCTTTCATCTTTAACGGTCTTATAATCATTCCAACAGAACGATTTAAAATAAAAACAAAGTAAAATACAAACTGAGTAATCATAACATCGCACGCTTAGTGTTTTTCTGTCTCAGGTTGACTAGTAAACTTCACTCTTTTTTCCCAAATACATCATTCAACGGCATGGAGATTCATTTCATACAAGACAGTAAGTAGAACCATTCTTCATAAAAACATCTCGACATAAACTATTATCTCAGATGTGAAATGAATCTGTGTAAGTTAAATGGAAAGGTGTTATGGTGATTATCAAGTTTCACTTATCAGGACTCTTACCCTACTTTTTACATCCTCGGCTACATAATCAAATAATACACTCCGAGAGAAAAATGCACTTTTTCTACGATGACGTAGCTCAGCTGATGTCAGTTTCATCTTATTGGGCTCAGCCTTGATGACGTCATCTCCACTGGTTCCCGTCTGATCTTCATCTGAATCTGTATCGTAATGAGCTAAAAGGTTATAGCCCAGTAGGTAGTACAGATACATCACCTGATAAGAAAAAAAAGAAGAATTATTTTGAGGTTATGTATGAAACCAGTCTTTTTTGCTTAAAATACTACATTTGTTTTCATAAATAACGAGTATAAAATTAATCCCAAATTTTTCCGTGTCTGATTCTCACTAACATAATACACTTTTAGCGGCGAGTCACATTTTTCTATTTTGACTTTGACAAGAATTTAAGATAGAAGATCCCCTGCTCTTCGCATATAAAAAATTAAGTAAAATTGATGCATGCATTTTATTGTAAATTTTGATATCGTAAGAAGCAATCATTACAATTTATAGTTAAACCTTCTTCAACAGCAACACATTGCCTCGCGTCATTTTTCTCTCTCGCAAAGTCCAGCCTCAGCGACATCTATGAAGTCCTAGTCCAGCCTCCGTTACTATAACATTCTAGAAGCTTTGTTCTCTTTTCCATATGCAATTCTCTGTTACAAATCATATTCTATTGGATTGTGAAATTCCTTGAAAAGTGAACTTACCTGGGACCAACGTTTTCTGTTCCTGATACTTGATTTGTCTTTCAGATGCACCACAAGATTTGTTCCTCCAGGCAGAGTCCAAGTTAACCGGCCTCCATACGGCACAAAGGTTCGTATCGGTGGACCCATAGTAGTAGGTCTTTCATGAACAGAGCTTTTAAAATAATAAATTGGCATTTTAAATAACTGGAATTGACAGTGAAGTTGAATGGATATTAACCAACATTCAAGCGACAATTATATATATATATATATATATATATATATATATATATATATATATATATATATATATATATATATATATAAAGAGAAAATATTCTGAATGAAGTGCACAACTTTAAGACAATGAAGATCAAGAATTATTCAAACGTTGGCGTTGATTATTAATTATGTTCAATATTTAAATGCTTTTAATGCCATCCTATACGTTATTAGTTGTTAAAAAAAAATTAAAAAGGCTTTGAGGTGTTTCTGTCACTTCTCAAATTGATAAAAGAGTGTTTCTCAATACACATATAAATACACATGCGCACTTACAATCACACAAATACAAACAATCAAGCATACGATCACCTGATAGCTTCATCCAGACATTCAATGAATCTGACTACAAAGTTGTTTGGCTTAATGACTTCATCACCAATCACATCGAACGCGTCGTCAAAAAACACATGTGCTGAGGATATCAATTAAAAAGAAAATCAATGTTTCATATACAGCTACTTTTTATAAAGGCACACATGATATTGACAATGACCATAGAAAACATTCATTATTATAGTCAGCTTTTTTTATTAATGGCGTGTGTTTTTCTGGCTTTTCTCAGCGGTCCCTCTATCAAAAGTTGTAAAAATTTGTGTCAACCTCTGACTCAATTTGTCTTAACCGAATTTAGATTTTGGACCGTATTGATGCCATATTTAAAAAGTTTTTTTCTTTAAGACCTATAAAAATACTTTAAAACAGCTGACATAAAATTAGAGATTTTACACTGTACAAAATGAAAACAAGTTACGCACCACAAAGTATGAATGAATTCATCGTATTTCCAAAAAATCTTGTGCTGACGTAGTGATTATGAGTTCACTTCATACGTCTTTCCAAATAATAACAATTCGCTTTAAGTGTTATAAACACACCACCTATGTAGTTTGTATTAAATTTGAATTTATTATTTATGGCACATTATCTAGATCATGTCGCAATTACCAAAGACTGATAAGAAATCTCTTGTTAAATCATTTGAAATAGTGATTGTTTTCTCAATATTGTCAAATTAACGAACATATAACTTTGACAACTTTTGTTTATGCATGAACGTTTCACAGGGCCTTTACAGGTTTTAAAAACATATTAGACTCTTAAACAACACAATACGGTACGGACTCTCTATCGGTTCCACTCTCGTAAAGCTGCGAAAAGAAGTCTTCATGTATCTATCGATAAGTCATTTAAGAGGACGGCAATGGTTTTGGAATTTCACAATCAACCATGGGAAGATCGATATCGAAATACGACAGAGATATCACCAATGTAGAAAGGCGTGACAGGAAAAGGATCATAGATAACTTTGATATGGATATCATCCAAAGATGTATGGGTGAGCGTAAATATTGGACGTCTGATTATTCAAGCAAAAAAGGACCATCGGTTCTGGATAGAGAATCATTGTTATTCTTACAGGTGGTGATGATACTGGATATTTAAAAGGATGCCATGCCATTTTTTCTTCTCTGCATCATCTGGAATATTATTCTGGGGTCAATGCAAAGGTGTTTTAAGACTAACTAAATATCGTTTGCTGAATTGAAGCACCCAGCAGTATTGTATTGGACAACGTTACCATCCGTTGGCCCATGGTCACTTCAAGGCTTCAACTTTGGCAAATATAAAAGCTGACATGATTTCATGGTTTCAATCAGACAGTACTACATATTCTATACTCCTTAGTAAAAAGAAAAAGAAATGAACCAGAAACAGCTTTCAGAGCAGACAGTCTAATCAAGGAGTTCTGACACGAAGTTGCGCGACTTCCCCCATATCACCAAATTGAAAAAAAAAAATTTAAAAATTGAGCATTTATATAGCGCAATATCCACTTAACGTGCTCAATGCGCTTTACAAGGGGTCCCTGGTCAACAGCAACATTTAACATGTCGGACGAGACATGACGCCTGTTAGGCGATATTACAATTTTTCGGACAAAGACAACGCTGTTAACGGCCAGGTACTCATTTTACACCTGAGTACGGTGAGATAATGTGAGCGAGTGTCATACCACTAGACCACATAGCCGCACAAATTTACTCTCACTGACGAGGCAATAAATGATAAAGAGTAGACTGGGAAGAGGCATGCCTCAACCTTCGCAAACTAGAGAAAAATTACATTTCATTGGGTAGAGTGATGCTCCGAATCTTTATGTAGTCGTTTCATTTCTCCTTTTCATAATCCTCGTCATCAAGCTGTACTGATTGATGTGTCCAAAATATCTTGGTCGTTGTTGTTGTTGTTGTTGTTGTTGAACACATATTTGTTGAGACGCTGTATCATAATTGATGAATTTTTACTTTTGACCAGTCTACATAAATTTATGTAATCCTCTTTGCCATAAACACAAGCTATTTCTCAAACATTTGCAATCAAAATTATATTGGAAGCGCGTTATGTTCATTTTCGTTTGTATTCACCAGTAATGTGTATTGATAGTTATAAAATGTAGATGTCTGATAGTTAATAATTGTCATTCGTTGCTTCATATTCAAATACAGCACGTATATCTTTTAAGCTTCAATTAACAGAACACTCCAGTTTAACGAATTCCTCAAAATGGATATGCGGAAAATTCATAATTTTGATAATGTAAATCTTTTATGAGTTCCGATCCTCATCTGTTATCGATTTTAATATAGCTGTAATAAACGAAATCCTTTCCTATTGTTTTAAAATTCATGAAAAAATATTTTTTATTCAGACAAATTGATTCAGACGTTCATACAAATTTTTGAAGCTATGCATTGGGGGGCAGCAGAGAAAAAGAAGAAAAACACGCGCCATTTATTACAAATCTGATTATAATTAAAATACAGTGAAATTTAATGTAACATTTGGTACATTTAGCACTGAGGCATAAGTCTACTAGATTTTTTTTAATGACAGGTCTTTTGTCAGTGTTAGACACATTTTTGAATTCTGAAGAAAGCATTTCAAATAAAGTTTTATGGGATCCACATTAATTTCGAGATATTAAAAGTATATTAGATGTCTTGAATAAAAGAAATAATTAAATTATTGACTCATCAGTTCATTATTTTATCACAACATAACTATCTAACATTACCTTCAAATTCGTAGTAGTCAGGATCTTTAATCTTGTAATATTTCTGGGCAATTGTTCTTGCACTGTGGTCGATGTCCATTCTAAGATAATAAATCATGTGAGATGTTATAATACAGTGTGCAACCTTGACTTCAGAGTAGATGTTAGTCTTCATAAATTTAAGTCTTTTGCGTACTCTCATTATATTATGTAAGCGCATACCTTGATACCCATGACAGCCAATGAAAGTAGCAGTACAAGAAACACATCAAACCAACAATAAAATTTCACACTGTCCAAGTAAGAAAAGAGTGAGGAATGAGAGAGCATTACTATGTCAATGGACCCCTCCTTTTGCTTTTGTATAATTGACATCATGTACTCATGTATTCTTGATCGTTATTCTTTGCTTCGTGGGGTATGTTAAGAATGTATACTTATGTTTCTCAATAATTGTATTATAAAAATGTGTCGGATCCTAGAATTTAAAATGAATATATTTCACCACTTAGATTTCCTCTTGATTGCAATTGATTACGCCAAAAGTCATGCTTATTGAATACGTACAAAAATCTGAGATACAAACAAATTATGGTAAAAAGGACTGCTCAATAACATTATTTATAGACGAATGTATACATGGCGCCCATAAAAAAACCTTTTATGAATCGTGTTATTACTACGGCATGCTTACCTAAATATAGACTTCAAGAGTTTGGTCATTTCCTGTCTAGTTTCATGCCACATTGTTGCACACGCATAAATCTGTGGTACAATATATTCTAAGTCCTCGTCAAACATTGAATATTCTTCGAGTCCCTGGAAATAAACGAAATGCTATGAACTAAAGCACCCCTTTGGTTGTATTATATTTTATTTATTCAATCTTAAATCATACCCTTTAAACATAATATTTAAAAAATTCAAAAAATTAAGTAAAATATCGAATCTTCAAGAAGAATTAAACAAGAGGCCCATTTGATATTGAATTTTTCATGCCGTTATATTTTACAAATACGAATCTTGGAGAGCAAGAGTAAGAACTGGTAAAAATTCTCGGCTTTGGAAACAAAACAAAAACAAGAAAAAAAAAAGCAGAAAAACGAACTACTCAAAATTTACTAAGAAATTTAAAAAACTATACCAGATACAAGTATGATTCCATGCATGTAATTATTATCACCGTTTTTTTCCAGAGATCGAAGAGTGTTCATAAACCCATTGGCATTTTGGCTCTAAAGACTATTGAAGACGTTGGTCCAAGGAAGCCATTGCGCTTTCTTGTTTCTAGATTAAAACAAAACATTACAAACCTTTTCTAGAATTTTTTCATTATTTGCTGTTCGTCTACGAAGCAACAATGTTTCGCTTGTCAGCACAGAACAACGCATAGGGGTAACAAATAGTCTGCAACATAATGGGATTTTTCACAAGTTAAATTACAAGTACTTACAGTACATACATATTTATATTGCAAAGAAGGAATGGAATTAACGGTAGGTATATGAGAATTCAGGTCTAGAAGGGGATCATTGATCACAGAAAAAAGTTGTTTTTAGAAGAAGAGATGACAGTGATGTAGCTCCAAAAACATAATATACAATTTATGACGGGCTTCTAGAACGATAGATATGTGTACATCTTTTAACTAAATCAGTGGTAGTCTATTGTGTATATTTATAAAGCCATTCATTCCACTCATAAAACTCTTCTCGAAATCGATGCACAGCCCAGTTTTATCACCGTCTGTCCTTAGTCATCTTTCTTTTTTTCGAAAACATCTAATGTGTCTCAAGAGGAATAAACACTATTGTTTAAGTATTCTAATTTTTATATTTCATTATGTGAATTAAAAAAAAATTGTGTTATCCAGTTATCTAGCACATAATTTAGGCTTTCAAACTGCGCCTTTTGTCTCTAATAAATAACGGCTTACTTATCAATTTTGGCCATTCTCTCTGTCTTGGACTGCCATATGTGAGTGCAAAGCAAGACTTGTGAGAGCCACACCCCGGCAAGAAGTGCCCAGTGATAAGGCAAGATTCCATTCCAATCCTCCTCACATACCCAAAGATGAGGGCTCTCAGAAACAGGGATGAATGAATGTCGACATCTGAGGTAGACTACCGCAAAACTTGTAGGCAGAACTAACGTCAGAGGCAATGCAAAAGACACTGCCTGTTTTAGATATTAAACAAAAAGTAACACATTAGTGAGCAGGCACTGGTGTAAAATAAAAGATCTGAAAAGTTGTGTATGGATTAGTGCCAGACAAAGAGGAAAGAAAAATGCAAAAATATTTTCCTTCTCGTCCTCTCGTGTTCAATATTTTTTATTTGTGCTGCAGTCGAGAGTTCACAGCATCTAATGTTTTTGAGACAGTTTTTCTTCTATGTCTCTTTCTGCGTTGTCTGGCCCAGTTTCCTACACACCTTTTAAAATATGAAATGACAAAGCTTAAATTCCTCTTGTAAATCCATTTGAAAACGCCATTGTTTGAAATATTAATTATCATCAACGCAAAGTGTTTCCTTTTTCCAAGCACGAATATTGTCTCTATACAGACGCAAAGAATACATTACTTTGACGGATGGCATAATAATAAATGGTACACATCATAATATATGCCTTACATCATGTCCTCCTGAAAAAAAGAATTAATATAATTTCTTATTGTGCCTTATGATGTAATTAAAACTCTAAAACTACCCAGTCCGTCCCACAGAAAATAGTATGTAGGGTGATTACAGATATCGAATCAAAAAAGAATTCCTTGGGGTTCAATGTCTACTAACCTGCATATTCAATTTGCAGGCAAGTCCCGAAAAATAGGAACATAAAACTGACGCTACAAGTATGATGTATAGTGGAGCGTAGTGTAGAAGGTGCCAGGAAGTATTGTCCAAATGATTATCTGGAATATAAGATAAAATAAGAATTTAGTTAAAAAGATATTAATTATTATATGAACGCCATTGTTCATTTTTGGAATGCAATTACTTGCTCTACTTAGATGTATTTGTATGTTGTTTGTGTTATCTGTAGCTCGACTTCTTACTAAAGCATGATGAATTGTAAATGAAAAGAATGGCTTATCAGAAACATGTTAATCATACTATGCATTATGAAAACTTATTTGCCAAACAAATAAACATAAAGTATGTCAAATTAGTTAACTTTTGGGTAAATTTATGTTTTCAAAAAGAAAAAGAAAAAACATTTTACAAACATGAATAATTATATTACAATGTCTTTCAACCAACTCAGAAATTCATGTTTTAAAATACTTTCATATTCTTTGTATACATCGTCAGTAAACCATGTTTGCAGTAATGTTAAAATTGATCATGATCACATTGGAATTCAAATTATCGTTCTTCAAACTTCATCAGTTCTATTATATCATTTTCTTTCTTTGAGTCTTAAAGTATATACATGTTATTGTCTTCTTTTTTCAAAATCGTTGAAGCAAATTTAGGGATACAATTTTAAGTTGGTATTTTCTAGACAATGAAAATCCAAGGAATGGGTTTCAGTCGACGTGCAATTATTTGCAGGTCTGATAAGTCAATTCATTATGGGCTCATTCTTGTAGTGAAAATAAAAAAGGACGCAAAATATTGCCTATTACAACAATGTTAAACTAGGCCCATAATTGCGTTCGGGTGTCAGACCTGCATTTATGTGAACGTCGGTTTGAGTGCTTCAAAAATAGTTAGACCCGGATATGCTTTGGAATCGATTACTTCTCAATCGGTCTCATTCAATAGTATCTAATTTTAAAACTTAATTGAGACACACGTGTGACGTTTATAGAATTAATCAACTAACTTTATATATATATATATATATATATATATATATATATATATATATATATATATATATTTATATATTGGAGAAGTCAAACTATCTTAATTATCTTTCTAATGTTTATCTATCTATCTATATATATATATATATATATATATATATATATATATATATATATATATGCTTACTTGCTTGGGAAGGCTCAAAGGTTAAGGAGAAATCAAAGTTATCGATCATAACCACCGCAAAAAGCACAGACCAGGTAATCTTCCACATACTGACAATAATGTACAGGCGTTGTCTGATAACATGTACGTTTTTCTTCCATGCATTGAAAGGCAATGACCATCTAAAATATACAGATCGTGAATTTTTATCTTAAAAATTATCTCAATGTTTAAATAATTTCTAATTAATAATTCATCAAAACATAATATATACAGATGATTATCAAGTATACAAAATCATCTAGTGAGGATTCTACTTTTGTCAAAAAATTACTACTATAGCATACTTTTCTCTGATTATTTCCCTTAGAAGATTTGATTTCAAAAAACAACTTCAGTAGTCAATGCAAAATGCTGCAACTAGACTTGTTATGATAAAAATGAAATCAAACCATGTTGCTTCCCTGTTGGTAACCTTGCACTAGCTCTTCCATTTCAGAGGACGTACAAATACAAAGGTGTCACTACTGTGTTCAAATGTCTAAATAATCCTGCCAACAAAAATTTGTCATATCTCATTCAAAGAATGATGCTCTGGGAAAAAAAGCGTTGGGAGCTTCATAATCAAAACGATATCAAAGCCCGCAAAAAACTCAAAATTAAGCCCGTGAAAGTATCACGTGAGGTTTTTCTACGAAATTGACAACAACCTGCTTGCAACCATTTTGGGAAATCAGTCAGACCTGCAACAGGGAATTATTCGCGTTAGCAAAGATGATTTTTCTATTGACGTGGCACTTATTTCATTGAGTATCTTGATTATCGATATTCCTTCATACTTAGATGATTGCATCCTGATTTGGTTCGTAGAATTGGGTGAAACGAAAAGGTATTCATATAATTGAAAAAAAAAAATGTGTTCCCCTTGAAGGGGTGATTCGAATTCTTGAATATAACAGTAATTATTTACACAAAGTAGGTACACATTATGCCAAATCATGTCTGAGTAGCTTTGCCTACATTAATGAGTGTAAACGATGCATACAAAACGGTACGTCTGTGTCGCTTTATGTATAAACTATTTACTTTTGTTTATTAATCGCATAAAATCGGTGATCAATTAAACCACCAACGAAGATGCAATGATTAATATACCGACTATCATGAAGTCATCTGTAAACAAATAACATACCCGAGGATCTTCACATCTGTTTCCACAAAATTTTCCCAAAACACAAATGAAATCAAAAGTAAAGACAGAATAATCTCCCACTTGAATGTGAATTCCTCTGAGCCAGGTCTCTGAACCATAGAGGCGTCGTCGATATTTGCAGGACGTCTTACAATGTGCTGCTCCAATGACGTCATGGAGAAGCGGACGTAAGAGCAACAGACAAGACTCAGAATTTGGATTCCCATGCAGAAGAAAGCTGTTTACATTTTTGAAATAAAAAACTATTAGAATGTGTTGAAAATATGGCATTGTATACACAATTGATAAAATTTTAGTTGTTCCACTGAACAAGCGAGGGTAAGTTTTTGAAGCTATTTAAAAAAATGAATAAAATGTCATATCTCTAAATATTTTGATTTTAAATTCACTTTTCGTCAACGGGGTTGCTCCGCCATGATACCGGATTGTCACGATAATTCACATTTTGAGCAGTCAAATGGGGATAAAGGGGAAACCTGTCCACATAATCTGTCCTCGTTTAAGAAATTGAAGCTTACATTTCAATACTTATCGATATTTTTTCCTTCGAGCTTCAAGCAGCAACATTTTCATTATTTTGAGCAGGGAAAACTGTAGTTTCCCAGTAACTTGTCCATCATTTATTCATGCAGGAAAAATAATTGTGACCCAATGCATCCAACTAGTAGTGCCTCGGCGTGGACCGAAAGCCAACAATTGAATCTAAATATTAAAAGTGATCAAGTTTGAGGATTTTGCACTGAATGAAAAAAAATGATATTTAATCTATACCAACCATAAAACAAGGTAAAATTAGGTTTCATATATTTAACTATGAATCAAAATTACAGCATTAATAGTACTCTGACTTGAGACAGCGGGGAACATGATTTAAGCACAGTAAACAAACTTAAATAAACTTGAACATTTATACAGTGCAACATCCACTTAACGTGGCCAAAGCGCTTTACAAGGGGTTCCCCGTTTCCTGCCAACAGCAACATTTAACATGTAAGATGAGACATAACGTCTGGTGATATTACAATTTGTTTCGGAAAGACAATGCTGTTAATGGCCAGGTACTCAATTTACACCCGAGTTTACACGGTGAGATAATGTGAGTAAAGAGCATTTTCCAAGGACTCAACTATGCGCCACTCAAAGCGGGGCTCGGAACCTGGACCTTTCGATCCGATGAGGAGTGTCATGCCACAAGACGACAAAGCCACACAGGGATTGCTGTCAGCAGACTAGGGAGTGGGCCAGGCACTTATGTTGATAATAACAAGAAATGAAGTGAGTAGGAAAGTGCCGGAAGACAACAGAGAATCGTGGATAGCTCATACGGTAGAGACACGATCTCCCGGCCAGGCGGGTTGTCGTACGAGTAAGATCGCGGGTTCAAGCCCCCATCTCCGCCGCGAAAGTTTTTATTCTCTGTTGTCTTCTGGCACTTTCCTACTCACTTCATTTCTGGTTGTTGTCAGCAGACTAACAACTAACAACCTACCAGTCATCACGCGAAGACACTTTCCCAGCTTTGTCATGTGACCTTTCTTTAATGTGAAAACAAATTTCATAAAAGAAGGCCCCACGAAGATTGACGTCATTGCTATCAATGCTCTCATTATATCCAAGTTGGGGAGGACACGAAAGACAAGCAGACACAGTCCAGCTGTGTGTCCAAGCTCAACTGTTAAGATCTATAAAAACGTGATAAAACATTAGTCAGTGGACTTTCCAGAAAACACTAAGCAAAGTAAACTTTATGAAAGACGAATTACACCATGCCTACCAATACTCTCATGATATCCAGGTTGGGGGGAGACACGAAAAACAAGCAAACATAGTCCCGCATGCAGTGTGTTCAAGCTCAACTGGTAAGATCTCTGAAAACTATTTTTGTGATTAAATATGTCAATTGCCCCCCCCCCCTCCCCCCCCCCCCCCCCGATAAATAAATAAATTATTATATTTTTTTATTCATTTGATTTAACCGTCATTGGCAGCTAGTTGCAAAATCACATTTTGAAAGTGGGACCTACACTTAACTAAAGGTTCGAATAGCCGTCGTATCTTCCCTCAACTTAGCGGATATATGAATATCCTTTAGTCTAAACCCAAGTGCAATGTAACTTTATTTTAATAAAGAGAAAATTCTTTAAAGTTTAGGAAAAATGATCAAACAAATAAGTGAAAGAGAGAAGGGCGGAGAGTGTGAGTGTGTGTGTGTGTGTGTGTGTGAGAGAGAGAGAGAGAGAGAGAGAGAGAGAGAGAGAGAGCAGAAGAAAAAAACTGGAAAAAGTTGTATATGTACAAGAAAGAGTAACGAAAATGGGAAATATGCATCAAATTGAGAGCCTACCTACTAATGCATTTGCTTACCATCACAATCATCTTGAAGGGAGGCCATCCATTTCCACCAAACAGGGATTTACTACAGTAGGTCAGGAGATTTGACAGGTAGGGAAAGCATATGGCAATTAACAACAATGTCATATTTGGGTTGGTCTCTCCAGCTTTGGCATTCTGGCGAAAAATAAATATCGGGTGCGGGCAAAACAAAAAAAAAAAAAGAAAAAAAATGTGAATCCTGTAGCTTCAGATTACAAAAAATAAAAAAATAAAAAAATGCACGTCACAATTTTATTGCAATCAAACCCGTTTATTAAATGTATGTGTCTAATTTCTCAGGTAGTCTAAATATGTTGAAATATGTTAATCTCTACTGTCGTTTTAATAAACGCACCGTTTATTTGCCATATCGAAGATTTAAGTCGTACTAAACAGATAATTACTTACTTTTACTTTCCCCGTAGCCATGGTCAGTATGGAGAGTTTCGTAGCCACAGCACAGCTAAGTACAATGACAAATATCAGGATGTAACAGATAACCTTAAATCCTTTCATTGCCCGAAGGAAATTAGGATGGTCATCTTGGTTATCTCGAGGTACCACCAGGAACCTATCCCATAGATTTCTTTCAAAAGAATATTAAAAAAATGATATTTCGTGATATATATATATATATAATATATATATATATATATATATATATATATATATATATATATATATATATATATATTATAATATGACCCCTTGATTCAATCTGATATTAGCGAGATAATCTAAACCCTGGGGATTTGAATGTAGAAAGCCATATAATA
This sequence comes from Berghia stephanieae, assembly GCF_034508935.2. Lineage (NCBI taxonomy): Eukaryota > Metazoa > Mollusca > Gastropoda > Nudibranchia > Aeolidiidae > Berghia > Berghia stephanieae. The sequence continues at coordinate 25,255,463 of NC_088361.1, read as the reverse complement.
AAACTATGCCTCAATATATATATATATATATATATATATATATATATATATATATATATACATACATACAAACATACATAATTGTTTTGTCACAGACTGTGGTCTGTTTTATAACAAAAATTATAGAAGTTGATATGTCTGACCATTTTAACTATAAATTGGATGCTTTCCGTCTTGTTCACCCCGTTAATTTTTTTGCCACATTATGTCGAAGGGTTGCATCAAATCAACTTGAGATATCAAAAATCAATCTGAATCTGACACATGCAGAAGAAAAATAGATAATACCAAGTAAGACGTAAAAGAAGTGAAGAGAAGAGAAGAGAAGAGAGAGAGAGAGAGAGAGAGAGAGAGAGAGAGAGAGAGAGAGAGAGAGAGAGAGGGTCAAGCACTAAAATTGGAAGAATTAAATGTAAGAGAGCGCTACAAAGTAAATGATCCTTGTTTAGTAAATTAGTCTTTTTGAAGGCGATTATTATCACTTTTGTTTAATACTCTTACAATATGCAGCTTAAAGCATCTTATCATTCTTTCTAGCAGATAATAGGTGATTTTAGTTAGAACGTTTGTAACAATTGGTTTTTTTCTGTTTCTTTTTTTCCTGCAGACATTCTGTTAATCCGCATTTTTTATGTTTACATTAGGGACATCCCGCCAATGCCTGCCAGCTGATTAGAATATGATAAGATGAGCTTTATTTATCCACTTCTGAAATGCACATTGGATAGTGATATTGACTCATAGTAAACCGACTCTGAGTCAGGAATAAAACCCTTTATAACTGAATCGTCAGCAAACTTAATAATTGTATTGTCATAGTGAGTCCTGTAGTCATTGTGTAGAGGGTATGCAGAGTTGGTGACAAAACACAAACTTGAGGAGCTCCCATATTTAATGTCTTTAGAATAAAGAGAGCGACATTCAATTTTATGCATTGAACTCTATTAGTTAAAAATGCCACAACCCAAGCTATGGTCCTGTTACAAACATTTAAATCTGAAAGCTTATAAATCAAACTGTTTGCTTGAACATTATTGAAGGCAGAAGACACGGCAATATAATGTTTCTTGCCTGTAGCAATTTGGTAAAATTGGTGAGTCAATGTGCGGCATTTTTGGATATTGCGCTGAAAAATCTCCATTTTCCCCGTCTAATTTATGTGGTCATGGGTAAGAAAATCAGGGCTATGATTAATATTTTCCTATTATCTTATTGTCCTATATAACTAACTGACTTTCGCTAATTGGTTGGATCATATTTCGATTTGCATATGCCACTTCTTACATTTCCGCACCGCACTCAAGTGTAAATTGAGTACCTGGCCGGTACTGATTTGTCCTACGTGATTATTGTTGCCTCCAGCTTTAACCTATTCTATTGAGATTTAAACTCATTAAATGGATTTTGGCCAATATCGAATCACAATTTTACCTGTCTAACAACTGATCATCTAATTCGTCTGACATAAGGCTGCCATCAATCCCACCTTCGCCGCCTCCGTCATCCTATGTGCATACAAAATGAAAAACATCAAAAACATTTATTAAAAAAACAACTTTCCTCCAGAACATTCAACATAGCTTCATCAGAATAGAGAGGGCCCTAACAGTTCATTTAAGAGAAATGTGTTATGTGTGTGTGTGTGTGTGTGGGGGGGGGGTAGCTTTCCAAAATAATCTAATAAATAACGCTTCTAAATGAGTGTCTTTTATATGTTTTGTTGAAAAGACATTTTAATGTTCTTTAGTCTTTTTTTTAAAGATTCGATTCTAGGACACACATGCTATATATATATATATATATATATATATATATATATATATATATATATATATATATATATATCAGTTAGCGATGCTATTTAATATGCAAACCTTATGATTTAAACGGTGCGATATACTGATGATGGCAATAATAATAATAACAATAATAATAATAATAATAATAATAATAATAATAATAATAATAATAATAATAATAATAATAATAATAATAATAACAATAATAATAATAACAATAATATTAAGAATAATATTGATGATAATAATAATAATAATAATAATAATAATAATAATAATAATAATAATAATAATAATAATAATAATAATAATAATAATAATAATAATAATAAATTACTATTAATTATAATCATTAATATTATTATCATCCTCATCATAATCATCATCATCATCATTATTATTATTATTATCATCATCATTTTATTGTAACAATTGTCACAAAAAGAATATTTTCAAGAAGGAAGGTCCTAACTCAGTTACAATACTGACAATGAAAATAATGATTGATCGTCAACATCGGATAGGAGGATAAGATGTAACATATTTGTATTATTACGATGGTTATAATACCATTTTGTAAGGTGGACATTCGAAATTTGTAGGATGTAAATATGACTGTTATAAGAGACCATGGTGATGATGATCGATACAATAGTATGACCACAATGGGGCCAACGGCGATGCGGATGACGATTCCATTGCTGTCGCTACTGCAGATGGTGATGATGGTAATAACGATGATGGTGATGATGATGATGACGATGATGATGATGATGATGATGATGGTGATGATGATGATGATGATGATGATGATGATGATGATGATGATGATGATGATGATGATGATGATGATTATGGTGATGATGATGATAATGATGATGATGATGATGATGATGATGATGATGATGATGATGATGATGATGATGATGGTGGTGGTGGTGTTGGTGATGATAGATGTTTTGGTAGTGGTGGTAATATGTAGGTATAACATTAGCCTACTTACCCATGGGTCTTCACTGTGTTTTTCTGGGTTTTCATTCACAATCATCCAGTCTTGGACCTATATCAAATATTGTTTTAAAATATGATTTACTACAAGTATACAAGACTATTTCATAAAATTTTATATAAAGCTTTTAATCACATAATTCAACTAATGCCTGTTAAAACAACAAAATTATACACTAGAAATATTTATCAACGATCTGTATAATACCAGACGAATCCCAAGGTATACAGTAATAATAAAAGAAAATTATTCGACAGTCACCCTTCCCCATTAATGTAAGTCTTTAAGAAGAATACCAACATTTTATGGAATATATAAGAACACCTATTAATGGTTGAACATGGACCGATGAATAATCATTTTCCATTATGCCAACTAATCAAAACGTTGTGAGAATATCAAAGTAATTTAAAGCCATAATATCCGTCTATTAGTTGTTATGTTATATTTTGAAATAATGGAAGACGCAATACGAAATTTACTGGCCAGAAAACCTGTCAAGCATACTACGTCAGAGTGGATGAGGTGGTAAGAAGCTGGAACGAATCCTTTAAATCTCTGCCTCGACTGTTCGGTGATAGAAGAATGTGAAGATCGTACATTAGTGTCTCACACACGAGTGAGCGTAAAAAGCAGTAAATAAGTAATAACGACAGCATAATATTTTTCGAAGAGTCCTCATATATCAACTGTACATATATGTACCCTCCCCTAATAGCGACATTTAAGTTTGGATGTCATAAACCACCTATGTACATAACTTCAATACGCAATTTTTCTTAGAATGAAAAGTACGGAAATTAAGAACTTTACATAGGATGATACTCGAAACAAAAATTTATCACTTCCATCGATTTGTGTTTACAAATACTTGATAATTCGAAAGTACTGTGTCAGAAAATAAGTGTATGACACCAAATTTTAGCAGTAACAATGTTATAAAGCAGTGAAAAAGTCTGACACACACTTTTGTGACCGTTTGAAAGTCTGCTATTTTCTTGGCCATAGATTCTTAAATTTAAAAGTAAAATATTGTGCAATTGTTAAAACATCTAGACGCTTGTGAAAACAAAATTCTTCAACAGTTTTTCAAAATAAGTTGTTATTAATGTTATTCTGTGTTACAAAAGTCCGTCTTGGCAGTGCCTCACATTCCCCTCTGGTTTTTAAAATATTCAAAGATGTAATTGGCTACTACTGATGATTACAGCATTTTGCAATCATCATACCTTCCTCTGTACTGTAGATGTATCAGAAGTGTCATCTTCCACAGTTATATTTTTCTCCCCAGTCTTCTGCCGCAGTTCCTGCAGAAAACTAAAATATAGATAAATAAAATGATATATTTTAGAATATGCTCTATACAATAGGTATATATTATATTCTACCATAAATGATAAAGAGTAAAGATAACAGGCTTACACAAACAATCTGTGAAGTCAAATAAGAAAAAGCAAGCCTATGCTTTAACTAAGACAAGACAGACAGCAAGTGGTATCATTAACATGTTTTTTTCCAAACATGTAATTCAATCTGGAATAATGAAATAGAATCAAAATCGTTTCAAGAGCAGATTTTTAAAAATATTGCTCACTTGTATCTTGGCATCTGAAATTTGTTCCCGCAGTGATTGGAAATATTATGTCCTCAATTAAAAGAGCAAGATTTGAATAATATTATAGTGCCATTATTAAAAATGCTGTGGTACAATATAAACTTTTATTCATAAATTTACTGAGGGTTATCGGCAGCTTGCTGGTATTCCGATTGTCCAGATTGACGCTTCATTTTATCATAGTGAGATTTCCTACTCAATCGTCTTTCCCTCTCTTCCTCAGCATCGATCTCCTCGCGTCTCCGAAACAACAATCTTTCAAGCACCTCTTTGTGACCCAGTCGGAGAAATATCTGAGATGAAGACAAGAAGAAGGTGTTCTATGGAGTTGATTGCATGGTTCATTCATAATAAAAACGATTTATATCCACTAAATATGCCAAGATCATAAAGATTTCAATAATAAGCAAATTCCTTTGTTGCGGCATTCAATACAAGACATCCGTTAAGGGCTTGTATTATTTATTTGCTCTATCTCTGTAAAAATATACACCGTACACATAAACAGGTAGCCTATTCATTTAAACTTATATATCATTTTTGAATACAACATTTATAACAGTCTCACTTTTAAGTCATAACATCATATCATAATATCATTTTAGAAGGCCTAGTATGACAATAAATGACTTTTTATTACCCTTTCAACAGTCGCTCGTCAAAGGGAAACTGGATATTACAATGCTATTATCAATTGCATTTTTAAAAACCGTTAAAAATTGCTGCATATTTGCTTCAAATTTATCCCAATCAAATGTTTTATTGTTCTTTAAATAAAGGAATTATCTCTAATTGATGTAAAAAAGTAGCCGTTTTTAAAACTATCTCCCTGGTAAATTGATTCACAAGAACATCGACAGGACTTATCTTAAGATATATGATAAAACCTGAGTATATAAGCTGCACTGGGACCACAATTCATCTCCTTTTTTTCAGTGATGGACGTATCATTAGTTGTAATCTGACAAGGAGCTGATGTTGGTCATAATCTAGTTACTGGATTCTTATGTTCTCAATGACATGTTGCTTGACGTTACTCCATATACAAATGTCTTAATACAAATATAAGTCGCATAACATACATCATATATATCTTTTAAAAGCATTTCCCATATCTAAATCAGAATGGTAATGAAATCACGCTCTTACCTTGGATTTCCCAAGAGCGAAGTCCCGTAATTTGGATCTGGTTGCAATTGTAGTGGTTTCCTGTTGGTTTTCAAGTAGCTTGACTTGTCGATCGAAGCAAATATCCCTGAACCTGCAACATTATATATATATATATATATATATATATATATATATATATATATATATATATATATATACACACTTTTTTCCAGGTAAATACCACATACATCTTATGATATTTTCTTCCTATCATCAATTTTACATATAGACCTACATGTTTTAATCCCGTAAATTGGTTAAAGACTAGTTAAAATGATTAAGAAAATCTATAATCTATAGTGAACAGGATAACATTGTTGATTTTGATTTGCGTGCTGTACTAAGAAGAATGAATGCACATTCCAAAAATTCAGTAAAGCTGGAATGTCGTATTTCTAATTTGGGAAAATTGGTTCAGACAGGTAGCTACTTAGGATGACAATGTGCAATCAAGACTGCAAAACTGTCTCTAATAGCTAAAGGAATGTTCCACAGTTGCCCGAGAATATTAGTGAATATAAGTTTTAACTTTACGTTCACTTTTCGTTTAGCTTTGTCCAGATATAATACCAGATAAATGCGATGGGTCAAACTTGAATTAAAATAACATTTGATGAATGATAAAGCGATAAAGCAATTTGAAACTGAAATGAGATAAAATATTGAGAGGCACTACAGGACCACCTCAATGCCACAACGCCTAAAGCTTTAGAGACCAGAATTTTACCGGCGAACGAATTCCACAAAAGTAATTCTGTCTGGAAATCCATTCCGCCGAATTTTTGCAATTTCAAGAAGTCCATTATATCGCAATTGTTTCATGACGGTTTCTGTGTGAAACTGGTTAGGCATTGCTTTGTTGTTTGGTTTTACACATCTGTTGAAAATAAATTGAAATTGATGTTAACTATATAATTGTTAGTAGAATAAGTAGGATGTGAGAAAATTGCAGACAATAATAATGTCCTCCTGGACAACTTGACTCAAAGGTCTTTGATAAGACCAAACATGCAGCCAATATCTCTAATTAGGGATAAATCTAAAGGCCACAACACATGCTTTCTGCCTAAAACAACAAGATTCTCACATCAAGTATCAAAAGCAACCCATTCAAGAAAATATAACTTAATCCATTTATGGGCCTAGGTTAACATTGTTGTAATGGACAATATTTTGCGTCATTTTTTTTTAGATTTCCATTACGACAATGACCCCAGAAATAATTTGGCTTATCAGACCTCCAAATAAGGACACGTAGTTGTGAGCTCATTGTTGTAATGGAAATACTCTTAAACCAACGAAAAAACCCATTAGTTACAACAATGTTAAATACAGTCCATTAATTATTTCGTTCAGTTATAACTCAAACCACGAGCATGTTGATACAAACCAAAAGATTATTCATATAGACCCACATATATGAAATTGTTGAGTTTTTTATTTCAATTCTAGAAAACATTTAAAGAAAAAATTATATTTTTAGACAATTTCAGGTTTAATACAGAAGAATTTCGTAGATTTGTGGTGAAAATTTTTAAAATATATATCTTTTCATTGTCATTCCATGTAATAAACTAGTTAGACTTACCGAATAAACCAGGGTTTGTTGTCCTGTAGTTTGGAAGTCAAATCACTCAACGACTTCTGAGAAACAATTCAACATGATGGAATGAGTAATCGTTCTATAATAGGAAAATAATATCTCAATTGTTGAGGTTCTCTAAATGAAAGTTATTGACATTCAGTGCCGAAAGGCTGAAAGTAATCTTTAGGGAAAAAAAGTACCAAAATTGCATTTTAAAAATATTGTTACTTCACTGAAATCATGACATTGTAATTAAATAAATTGTCAACAAAAATAAAGCTAACCAATTTTTGAATGTGACCCACCACCTCAAATCGGCATGTGTCAGTGTAGATGCCATGAATGGATTTTTACGTTTAAGAATTGGAACATTTTAGTTTTTTCATTTATGAATTTATTTTCCTTTTTCTCCAATAAAAATTGAAACTCAACCCAAATCTCATATTTTTGTCTGATAATTCAATTTTAACAGCAAAATCTCCAAGACGTTATACCATTTTGAGGCGGATGGTCACATATTTAATCTCTTTAGATGTAATTTGCATGAAAGTGACCGAGTAATTGTCTAACATCCTGCTATCTATGTATGAAAACTTGTCCAAGACCTGAAGTGACTGACGCTTTGTAATTACTTGATTAAAACTAAAGATAGTGTGATTTTTGCACCCCCTTCATTTGGGAGGATGGTATTTTAATTATAGGATTTAACTCTGGAGCTAAAATTTAGTTGTGTCACGATAAAAAAAATGAAGACTGTTAAATATGTTATTAAACACATTTCCAGATTTTAAATTTGCATGAAGTCGTTTAGAAAATATAATGTTGCTAAACAAAATATTCCTTTATCAAAACCGTCGTGCATATATGTACATGTCGTGAAAGCGATTTTGATTCTTTGTTTTAACACCCAGAAATACGTCATTGTTAAACATAGAAAGAGCTGCATTTGATGCAAATGCCTTCACATGTCGCAGTGATTTTTGTAACCATTTAATAAAATGGGTCAAGAATCGAGAAAACAAATGTTACTTTAAACGCTACCATAAGGGAAGAGTGATGGGAATTCAATTTTAATTTACCCGGAAATATTTGGAGACAGTTGATCTTGAAGCTTGTTCTGTGATGGGACCATTAAGCGCTTGGGAACTAAGAGGATATAAACATGCTATGTATTGATATATTCAGAATATAAAATGTATAGGGAAACTTTTTCTAAACAAAGATTCAAAAGATAAAAAAAAACAAGGGCGAAAGACATAAACAGAATACAACAGTTAAATATTATTAAATAATGATTCGTATGATGACTAGAGAGCATTGTAAAATTATTTCCTGTGACATTATTGTAAAGCAATACAGATAACACTTAATCCTTTAAAATGAATAATAAACTATGACACAAAACGTTTTTTTCTGAAACCATCAAACAGTAACTGTCGTACTCCTGAAAGACACGTATTTAAAAATCTGGCCAAAAATCTCGTCCTTCAAATATCGATCTTGACAAAAACTCTCAAAACCTGGACCTCACGAAGTCCAGGGTTTGAGAGTTTTTGCCAAGATGAGGGTCATTTAAATCGATCGGTTTTTGTATGACGAGTTTTCTGGCCAAATGTTTAAATATGTGTATTTCCAGAGTACAGCAGTTAACTGGGTAACCACGATAACATAGACAAGGTATAAATGTGGCCCATCGTCTCAAGTCGGTACTAGGTTGAGTTGTATTAGATTACAAGTGAATCTAAAGTGAAAACGACAAGTATTGTTAAATTTAAAACGAGTGATTTTTTTTATAATTGAGACCTAAAGGTAAATTTTCTATACCTGGTATACCCCCACATAACACCGTTTTGAGGCGATTGAACGCACTTACATAACGCGGTTCTGTATTGCAAATATATTTATAAATCATTAATGATCAATGAATCATTTACAAATTTCTAATGTGCCTTCAGAAGTTGCCAAAGACATGATGTTGTGAATTCTAAACGGAATCTCTTACCTTCTTTGAAGTCCTGTCCTTTTCTTTGGAGAAGTAAAACTCCTAAAAGTAAATACAGTATAGAATCAAAAGATCCACAAACCAACCGAAAATTTAATAGACGCTTTGTACATCTTCATTAGAACAATATCCGATAATAAAGTGCGACTAATGAAAAATAACGACAATTTGAGATAACCCTATTATATGTTTTAAATGTTGTATAATGAAATCGATAAACCAGTAGTCCAAATTTGAAAACCATCAGATAAAAAGCTCTCAGTATTTTCACTCTCTACTAACTTAAATATTTAGATAATTCAATATAAGATTACGAACAGAGGAATGATGATCCCTCTTCGAAGGCTAAGAATTAAAACTTATGAAAAGTTAACAATGGCGTTGTCAAAACCAAATTTTCTTGCCAAAGCGAAAAATTAGAGCTTTTTGTTTGTGAATAGCAGCGGGACCTTCGATAAATTCTCTGAGACATGCAATCGATTGTAGTTCTTTGTTCCTATTTCTACTTGTGCTAAAAATAATAGTCAAATAATTAAATATATAAATATATATATTAAAATGGAGTCACTCACATTTATATATAGCCGAAACACGTGTACGTGTATATAAATGTGAGTGACTCCATTTTATTTTACATTAGCTCTAACCAACGTAATCAAGCACTCTCGTACCTACAAATACCCACCATCACTCATATATATATATATATATATATATATATATATATATATATATATATATATATATGACTCAAGTTAAGGTAATCCTAGCTCTTCGTTTATATATATATATATATATATATATATATATATATATATATATATATTACCTTGAAAACGACCCTGTAAGATCACCCTCAGCACTAAATAGTATTTGTATCATTCGATTCCCGGATTGAAGCATGCTCTGTTGGAGACTTGAGCCGAGACTATCCAAGTTCCTTTCCAGTATTCCATTTGCGTCGTAGAACACCTACAGTGAATAGGCATGGGAATATAAATGCATACCCATCCCCCAATGATAACTTCTTGAAGTCAGAATAAAATGTTAAATTTCACGAAAATTTTATTTTAAAAAAGGAAGTATCGGTCAAGTATTTTTGAAAATGTATATTCTTTTCAGAGATAACGAAATCAGAATAGATTGAGCGGTACCGTCAACTGGGGTAACGTTGCCTCAAGGGGAAACTTGGCCTCTGTGAATTTGGATCATTTTGAATCATCTCAGCTTTGTTGCAGGTATTGTACCAGTTAA
>NC_088361.1:25187529-25242529 GCF_034508935.2 Berghia stephanieae | reverse complement strand
AGAAGAAGAAGAAGAAGAAGAAGAAGAAGAAGAAGAAGAAGAAGGAAAGCATCACCGAAGAATGTTGCGACTTAGATTTACACTATGCTATTCTTATATCTTAAGAAAGGGCATCTTACTTGAAAAAACAGGTCAATGAGTCCCTGGTTGTCCTTACAGTGAATTTGAGGAGTGTTTATCCCTTGCTCAATGAGGTCCTCCCTTTCCTTGGTAAAGATGTGGTGGTGGAACATTTGGTGTAATTTCTCATTAGCTGCGTTGATGCAAAGCTGGTCAAAACCATTTTTCTGAACACACTCAAATCCAGAAAAATCCAAAATTGATATGCTGTTGAGTCTTTCTCTGTTATAAAATTTGTGGATATCGTTGTCTTGTTAATTAAATCATAATAAAGAATATAACCTTGTTCTTTGAAATATGATTGGAATAATGTTAGGACAATTAGTTTCTGCGTTGTAAATCTTCTTTATTTAGTTAAACCTTCAATAATTATAGCAACGATTGTTTGATGGTCTTTGAACCACAATTTATGATCAGCAGGTTTGGAAGATTTCAAAAGTACGTTTTTGTTGTTGTTGTTGCTTTTTATCTACCGTTTTGCTGTATTATGAAAAAGCAATAATCTTCAAAATATGTCAATTACCTTTGAGCATCTTGTGTTTGTAAATGCAGATTGACTTGTGCGACAATCCAGCCAAAAAGTCTAGAGTACAGAGCTTTGGCCATCGAGTCTCGTCCATCCTCCGCTTGGTGATACTTTTTGGGAGATTTTACGGCCTCTCCTGGAATATTTCACAAATAAATAGCGTATTTGTGTATTATTTGAATCATTATCACAGCTATCATGCTAACCTTTGCATAATGGAATAGGCACTTATATGAATATTAATATAAGATGATATGGAAAATGTAACGAAATGCTTCCGTGTAGGCGTCAGTTTACGACAGGATGTACGTCGTCGTAGTATTAGTTGTTGTTGTTATTGTAATCCCTCCGGAACAACCCTTCTTTTGTTGATACAGGTCGTATCAGATCATGCACCTATGGCCCGGAAGTTTGAATTAAACTACGTAGTGTGGGTGTTATTGTGAGAAAGGCATCAATCTTGTTTTCTCCGTAAACTTATAAGCAAAGTAGGATCCCTGTATTCTACGGAGTGACTTTGTTATGGTATGGCTTGATTGATATCTCGTAACTATGGGGCTGACGAATTTATTTATCCTTGATATGAGGATGTCCGGTATCAGGATGGGTTGTTGTTGTCCATGATTATGGAATCTGGGGAGTTTTAAGGAATTTCAGATGTTTACGGATATGACTAACATCCGGTTGTGTGGGTAGAATTTTGCTTCGTTTGCTTGATTTTTGCCTATAAATGCCAGAGTTTTGAGCAGTTTCTTCAGACCACTCAGCGGAGTCTTTTAGGCTCATTGTCTCAAAAGAGACCACTCAGCGGAGTCTTTTAGGCTCATTGTCTCAAAAGAGACCACTCAGCGGAGTCTTTTAGGCTCATTGTCTCAAAAGAGACCAGACAGCGGAGTCTTTTAGGCTCATAGTCTCTAAGCGATAACCACAGCGGAGTCTTTTAGGCTCATTTGTTTAACTCTTGTGTAGAGTTTGATTAAAGTCTTGTGTAGATTTAATTTGTGATTTCAATAATCTGTTCGGCTCTGGTGAGATTTTTGAATAATATGTTGCGATTACAATTATGATTGTGTTTTGATATCAATATCATAATATCACTTTAAATTTTGATTCTCAATTAATTAATCAGATAATGAAATTAATTGTGTAATATATTCTTGTTGTAAAGAAAATAAGCTTTTCTTGCTATAAAGCATTATTATTTCATATCTACAAAGTAAAGCAATATTAATCAACATTAATAAATTGATTTGTTAAAGTAAAATAATATTTACTCACAAATTAAGTGAGTTCGAATATAGATAGAGTTATATTCGTATGATTATCATATTATAACAAAATCATTTCTTTCTTTAAAGTGAATGAGCCGTTTGAGGCTGGGCTTTAACAAGCCAACTATAGGCTATACGCTCATAGCTTGACACTAATAGAAACTGAACATTCGCCTGTTTTATAAGTTACCTGTGAAGAACCATTTGCTTATTTTAATATCAGAACATTGAGAAACAATTGATCTGTTTATGAATACTGTGAAACCAGAACAATTTCAAGAAGAGACAAATTAACATTATTAGAACAACCTTACAGTTTTGTTGAATATCAAGGACACTCTTTTGGCTTCCTTCCACACGTCTGGATTGTGATTAGTTAGCTAGTTAATTATTAGTTGCCTGTATGACTGTGATGGTTGCAACCTATCTGTGAGATTGTCTGATGTGGTAGCGGTTTGGTAAAGTATTGATAATTAATTGATTTAATTATATATTTTCATATCGCTTTCATATCATATTCATCATCACACATCTCCATCAATTTGTCATCCATCTATTTGATTTCATACTTATTACATCTATCATTTCATCTTCACATCTCATAATATCTTTGTTATATTGTAATAAAATATATCTTCATTTAGCTTCAAAACCTTTATCAACGTATTGTGTTTGGTTATTGATCGGTGTCGTAGCTTGAATATAGCACACATAAACAAGGTTGCAAACTGCGCTACATAAGCATACGGTTTACGTGCGCACTTTGTGACAGAAAACCACACGAGGAAATAGAAAACTCTTTCGTTTTGAGATTTAAAATTTAGCAATAGGGTCATAACAGTTTTTTTGGGTTTTTTTTTACAAATATACGTTTAAGCTTTGCAATGGGTATGATTGCTTAAAGAGATAATTAATTGTAATATAAAGTAGCAACAAAAAATGAACATTGATTTGACCTACCTCTGATATTAATCAAATTTGATGTTAAAGCATCGCTGAGAGTCTCTGCCTGAATTCCAAGGAGGTTGGATGCTGGTAATATATGAGGCATACAAGTAAGTGTATATATCTTCACAAGAAAATATTATACACACATTGTGATAAGCTGGGGTTAATGACAATCCCACGAAAGGAAAATGCAAATAGAGTACCATTTTTCTGGACAAACAGACATCTTCATTCGTTCTTTGCATGTAATTTGAATATCTTGCAACTTTTTTTTTTTGCTACTAATAGTATCATAGAATTATTAAACCGCTAAAACTGCAAGCGCTTAACACCAACATCTCCACAGTGTCGTGTTTACAAAAATGTCTTTTAAGTAATTAATAGTCCAATGCTTGAAAGTGTAGACTTATTTGTCAACTTTTCAGCTATTTTCCATTACAATAAAAGCTTGAATTTTCCTTGCTTTACATAAACAAACACACGCGCGCGCGCGCACACACACACACACACACACACACACATACTCACACACACAGATGCACACAACATAGTCATATGTAAAAATGCAAAGATAAACTATCAACAACTTTTTATTGATATATATGTAGTTACCTAACATTTCTAGTAACATAATATTAGCTATAAAGTCAATTGTGGAGAATAAATATTTGAGCCTATGGCCTACACTCGGGCTCTTACTATTAAAACGTTACCTGAGTCAAGAGCTTTCCCCCTACAAAGAGTTACGGCCCCATCATGCAAGTTGTCATCTGCCGTAAATTCTATGTTGGTTAGATGAAGGATGGCACACAATACTGACAAAATTGCTTTGATGTCCTGAAGATAGACCCCGAAAGAGATGATTTAAATAATTTTGTAACAATCAGTTTTCTATACTTTAATATAGAATATTTAGGGAAAGCCTTCGCTAGAATACGTGGAATTCGAAGTCGTTTTTTTCTTAATGAGCAGTTTTCTGTTTTGAAATATTCTTGAGTCTTAATTAAGTCTGTTAAATCATTCTTGCGCTAAATAAAAACAACTAGTTTTATAATTTGAATGTTCATAGTATTCTCTTAGTAAAGTGATTCAAGTTGCCATCAAATACATGTGTAGGATTGCTTTGGCCCCAATATAAAGAAGTACGATTAAATTATAAAGATACAAATGCGTCCACCAGTGATACGAAAACAAGACAACCCAAAATGTACATTTGCATATGTCTGCTTCACTCTGACAAAGCACATTTCTTTTTACTTTTTTTTTTACTACAAAACGTCTACTTCAAATTGCAATCGATTACAATGCAACTCTAGTTGTCAAAAACGTTCAAACCTGCAGTGATCGTTGGTTTCCAATATTTGAGACTTTTTGACAAGTTGAGAGTTATCTATATTGATGGGTATTGAAAATTTGTAAAAATCTGGCCAAAATGGAAAAAAATTATTTTGTCAGAATATTTCAAACATGTTAAATCAGAGGTAAGGGCCACTTACATCATCAGTAAATCCCAATGAAGTCATCAGATCCAAGAGCTGATTGTATTTTGACTTTAAATGACTGATCTGGTTGTGAGAGAAAGCTGGTGCCCTTCCATGCCTTAGTATTCTGTACACATCCAAAAAAAATTGAGAAGAGCAATGCAAAAAGACAGTTTAGAATAGCATATTTGCAGTGATGAGAATCGAATAAGGGACTCGACTTGAGAAGCACCCTGGTCTCGTTGTGAGAAGGATGCTCTAAAATCAATGCCATCCACCGCTCCAAATAAGGCAGTTCCTAACGTTATATTTATCGACAGCGGGATGAAAATGAAAGAAAATATATAAATAATATAATAAGATCTCTCAACTTTAAACTACAACGAATTACACAGATTAAAAAGTTTCTATCAAAAGAGTCGGTAAATACAGTCGTCTACTTCCTAGTCCTATCACGTCTGGAATACTGCAACTCTGTATTAGCGGGTCTTCCATACACACACACATTGGTGGACTACAACGCCTTCAAAATTGCGCAGCAAGACTGGTTTTCGATAAGCACAACGCAAAGAGTGCAAACAACATGTTACGAGCACTTCATTGGCTGCCTGTTCGTGCCACTATTGAATACATGATCCCCAATGGTTGCTTCAACGCCATGAATGGTCGTGCATCGCCATATATCGAGGAGCGTATCACCATCAACGTTCCACCGAGACAACTGAGATCCAGCTCGATGCCCTTGCTGTCAGTCCAGAGATCACGGCTGAAATTTTCTGGCAATCGTGCGTTTGGTCGAATTAGCCCCTCTACTTGGAACGAACTGCCCATGGACGTGCGATCGTCAACAAGCACAACAGACTTCAAGAAAAGACTCTAGACCTTCTTTTTTTTTTAATCTTTGTGTGAAACATGACCTGCAGAATTGCTTTCGTAAAACGCTTTGAGTCTTTGATGTGAAAAGCGCTATACAAGAACGATTATTGTTATTATTATTATTATTATTATTATTATTATTATTATTATTATTATTATTATTATTATTATTATTATTATTATTACTATTATTATTATTATTATTATTATTATTATTATTATTATTATTATTATTATTATTATTATTATTATTATTTTTATTATTATTATTATTATTATCATTATTATTATTATTATTATTATTATTATTATTATTATTATTTCCTACTCACAATTCCTTTGGGGTAAGAACAATGCTTTTATTCTATTATCTGCTGGCTTTTCATTCCTTATCGTTATAAGATAAAACAAATGAAATTATTCATGCAGTAAAGTCGATTTCAAATGAACTGATTCCCACTTAGTCTCATCATATTTCTTTGTCTTGTCCATTTTTGTTACAAAATAATTCCTGATTTTAATGTGATCGTGGCTTATTCTGAAAATAATCACGTTGAATGATGTGAGGTGAATGATTGTTTCCAAGAATTGCTCGAACATCGTTCATAGGCTAAATGAGGTTAAACATTGTGAGGTGAATGACTGTTTCCAAGAACGGTTTGAATACGTTTAATACGTTTAATGAGGTTAAATGTTGTGAGGTGAATAATTGTTTTCCAATAACTGCTCTAACTCCTTTATCAGGTCTAACGTGCCTACAAATGGTAGCACATACATAAATGTGACCGACGTCTCAAAACGGTTTTACGTCGGAGTGAGCTAGTTACTGAAAATCAAATTTAAAGTTCAAATCACTAGAGTAATTTTTTATTGCTTTTGAAATATATAAATTGATAAAAATCATTAATTTTAATAAAGCCTGTTTATGGTTTATATATAAAAGTCCGTTTTCTGTTTCCTGTTTGGGGAGACATAATACTGTTTTGAGTCAACTGACCACAAAGTGAAAATTAAAAGGCTTTTGAATAAAACAGATCAAAAAAAAAAGAAAAGCAAAGACGTTTCGGATACAACCCCTTCGTAAGCAATACATATACAAAGAAACATTGAATACTGATTTTTTTTTCAATGTATTAAATATTGTAGTAGGGTGGATGGAATTTCACTTGAGTTTTGTTTTGTTGAAGATGAGTGTGCAGCTATTTCATCTTTTTGTAAGTATTATTACGATCTCAATCTTGACGTAGTCTCCACCAATCAATACATAAATTATACAACCGGGCCATTACCTGTAATCAGAGGCATTGCCCAAGTCATAGTAAACTCTTTGCTCAGGACTGATGCCGGCAAACATGAAGTAGAAAATGTGAAAGTTCCTCTCTCCATGTCCCTGTCGGACAACACGGCTTTTCTCCAACAGATAATCATGAATCACAGCTGAAAAAGTAACGTATTTATCAGATTTTGTGTATATACATACTAGACGTCTATGTGTTGACATCTTATGTTTCACAAAACAACAATAGATTACATTGACACGAAGGCGATTTCATTGGCTGTTAACAATTTGCATATTTTATAGAACATTAAAGATGTATCCACCCATTCATATAATTAAAATTTATATAACAAACGCAAATAATGATTTTAAGATTACGTTTCAGCCACAAAGGTAAGTTATCAAATTACGACACATTCGCATTTATCTCGCAAATTATATTATGAGACAAATAGCAATGGATATGGTAACATTTCTTTTGAATTTTAAATTTATTTGATCATTAAATGTAATAGTTGAGTCATACCGTTCTTCACATTGCCATCTTTGGTGATCTTGAGTTCTACAAGTTTTCCAAATCTGCTAGAATTAGCATTCAACGGAGTCACAGCATTGCCAAAAGATTCCAGGAGGGGGTTAACTCTAGTAATCTTGTCATGCATGTCATTTGTTTTGTTTCCGTGACACATGTATGAGATATGTTCAATAAACAACTTTGTTGATTCTGTTTTGCCTGTCCCCGATTCTCCACTGACGAGGATGGATTGGTTTGTAGATGTTGAACAAAGCTCTTGGAAACTTTGTTGGGCTGTCCAGAAAACATGAGGTTCCGGGTTTCCATTGAAGTGTTGTTGATTTTTGTGGTTTGGATATCTTGAATGATGCTAATTGCAACAAAATATCAAAATATTAAAATGTTATAAACTACTTAAATAAAGGCTATCAGAATATTGAACAAAAAATACGAGAGAGCGGGATGTGAAGTGATCGCAAAACAAAAACAAAATGACTAATTGTTTCAAAACGGTATTATATCTAACTAGACTAAATGATGAAAATTCAATATAATTCAGATGAGTGCGTTTCGTTTCTTAGACTTCAAAAGATCTAGATTTTCTTAAACTTGTTCATATCGACCTAACACCAGATAGGCTCAATTGGTCACATTATTGATTTTATAACGTTATTAATTTTTTATGCAATGAGACTATCCTAGAAAATTAATATTCATTCTAAGAGGCATCAGACAGCATTTCTGCTCTGCACTGTTATAGACCATTGACTGATAATCAGGTAAACACGCTTGGAATGAGAACCCCTCCCACACACACAAACACACACACAAGAAAAAAGTAAACAAACAGAAATATCTAAGGTACCAAATGGCTTTCGGGGACTGGATTACAGAGCATCATAAATTAATCTGCACGTGCAGACTTTTTCAATAAAGTCATAGATGACCAATTCTCAATTTCGTTCGGTGCAAGTAGCCCGTTAGACTCATTCATCCCTGAGAGAAGTGAAATGCCTTTCCACATAAATGACGTACTCTGAAAAATACGAGTTTAAAAAATTTGGCCAGAAAACTCGACTTTCAAATATCGATCGATTAAAATGATCAAACAAATATTTTTTTTAAAAAAAGCAACAAACAAGCAAATAAAACCTATCGATATTTGTAGGACGGGTTCTTTTGGTCAATGCTTTTATAATTGGGATTTTTTTTCAGATAATAACAGATGACACAGAGCTTGCGACTGAATACGATCAAAATTGCTTGCCTTTGTTAATAGACCAAACACTATCACTATCCCATCGACCATTACTGTGTATCATGGGCTTTGCGATCAATCGATGGTAAACATAGCAAAGGAGCATTGGTAATAGAATGTAACAGTGATTGTGAGCTTTGGGTATGACACTGGTTTTGTAACATATAGGTCCTTGGGTCGAGTCCATGGAAGAAGGCCCCTCACTTACATTTTCTCACCATAAAATGAGTACTACACCGGTAAAAGCAGTGAATCTTTTTTTAAACTTGTAATGTTGTTCATAAATGCATAAATAATCAAGCTCCAGTGTACCTCATGGATTTATGTCAACAGTATAATCCAACACAGCCATTAAGGTCATCTGAAAATTCTCTCTTAATCGTCCCAAGAACCAGATTATCGCTTAGTAATAAGTCTTTTTCTGTAAGTGGCCCCATCTTGTGGAATGCGCTCTCTCAGGTGTAAAACTAATAAGGGATAGTCAGTCTTTCAAAAAGCACCTTATGACAGAACTTTTTTCCAGAGCTTACAAATACTCTCGCTCACAGAATATGCCTTAAATCTAATTTTATTTTTAAGTTTATTTTTATTCCAGTTCAGACTGACAATTTCCATTGTATAACTGAACTTGTATTTTTTTCTTTAGAATAAGTTGCTAATAATGTTAGTGAGTTATATTGGTGTAAGTATGTGTGTATGTACGTATATGAATGTAAATGTATCTGTGATTGAGTTTGTGTGCATGTGTTTGTTCCTTCATGTGCATTCTCAAAATTTTTCACAGAATGAATGTTTGAATGACAATTAATATTGTAAGCACTTATGTGGAAGTTGAGCGCTGTATAAATACAAATAACTTATTATTATTTACCATTACTAATATTGTCGGAAGAAAATATCCTAGTACCTTGCAGGGTTCATGTCTCGTCCTACATATTAAGTGGTTTGAAACCTATTGAAAATCGCTTTGAGCACAATTCGTGGATATGGCGCAATATTATATGATTCTTGAACATCAGCATTTAAAATTTCGAGCAAGTTCCCAACACTACTGAGTGACCTTGGGTGCTCTAGAATCTTTTTATTAGCCCCCCCCCCCTCCTCGGGTGACACCACCTAGATATCTCAATTCTTATCAACATGTATTTTTTATACAATGATTACTTCTCGAATGAAACGAGTTGACCCTAAGAATGATTATTATTGTGGTCAAGTGATCATTCCGCGCCAAAATCTCAGGGATCTATTCTCGGCCCCCTCCTTTTTACAATGTATACTGCTCCCCTCTCTCATATGTTATCCACTTTTCCCATTGATTTTCATTTTTATGCTGATGACACTCAGCTGTATACAAAACTCAATAATGATCCAGAGCTGTCATCAGTATCTGTTATGGAAAATTGCATTGCCAACATAAAGGATTGGATGAAACTAAACAAACTTAAATTTAATGATGACAAGACGGAAATGATAATTTTTGGAAATAGGTATCAACTCTCAAAAATATCTACAAATGAGATACTAGTGGGTGAAAATGCTATTAAACCTAGTTCTTGTGTGAGAAATCTTGGGGTGTATTTAGATCAAGGGTTGTCCATGGAAGATCATGTTAAAAAAATATGCCAATGTTGTAACTATCACATTAGAAACATTGGAAGAATCAGACATTATATTGATGAAGATATTACAAAGATGCTTGTTAATTCGTTTATTACTAGCAGATTAGATTATTGCAATTCCCTTCTCATTGGCTGTCAAAGTAGATTAATTCATCAACTACAAAAAATTCAAAATAAAGCGGCTAGACTTATAAAATTAACGAAAAAAAGAGATCATATAACACCAGTTCTCCAGGAATTGCACTGGCTTCCTGTGAAGTATAGGATAGAATTTAAAATATTGTGCTATGTTTTTAGATGTCTGGATGGATTGGCTCCTGAATATTTGCAGGAACTGATTAAAAAATATGAACCCACTCGAAATCTAAGATCATCTCAGTCCCAACTTCTAAAAGTTACCACCTCAAAATCCACTTTCGGTGAAAAAGCCTTTTCATTCATAGCTCCACGCCTATGGAACGCACTTAGTCCTCGGACAAAGTCCTGTGAAAACTTATCATCTTTCAGGAAATGTCTGAAGACTGAGTTGTTCCGCGAGGCTTATTTTTCATGAAATGGATGTTGCTTTGATTCTGTTTTTTGTATGCATGCTTATTATGTATCATGTAGTGTCGTGATTTTTAATTTTGTTGTTTTTAAACATTTTTATTTTTATTGTTATTATGTAAAGCGCCGCAGAGCACGATTAACGTGGATGTTCAGCGCTATGTAAATTCATTATTTACTATTTATTTACTATTTAAAATATATTTTTAGAATATTCTGTACATACCGAGGAAAACAACTCGTAATCTCCTACTTTTTTCTTTTTTTATTTTTACAAAGAATAATCGGAAATCCTCGTAATACGTTTTCTATTATAGTAGATATAGTAAAATCAAATCGGGTTTTCCTCAAAACTAAAGGGATAAAGTAATAAAAGCTCAAGTATTTAAAGACGTTTGATAATCGTTGTATTTCCCGACTTCCAAAGATACAAAGGTTTCAAATATAAAAGCTGGCTTACCTCTTCATCGTTAGAATTAGTCTTCTGATAAGGATTCACTGCCACGAGCACATCACCAAGAAATGTCTGGAAGGTGAGATACAACACAATTTGGGAATTAATAGGTATTATTTTACTCACATCATCAATATGTTTTGTATGTCGGAATGAACTTGATGAAGAAAATTAAGTGTAGTGTAAAAGTAAAAAGGATCACAATTTTTTAATTTATCTTTTTTTTTTTATTTTAAGAAGCAAATCTCACTCTCAACTACAAAGGCATTAATTTTTACTGGAATTATATAAATTGAGCTTAAAATTGAACTTTAAGCATTAGATTTACTACGACATATTACCGTTTTGAGGCGATTGGTTTCATGTATAGACGATTTTAAGCACAAGAACTCATTTGTTTGATTTTTGTCATTTATAAAGAAATAAAAGGCACACATGCAAATTTCGTTTAAAAAGAAGAATAGTAGCGTTTAACGTTAAACCTTACAATTTTGAAAAATAAATGATTTTGATTTTTTTTTAAAATCATATTCATAATGTAGTAGAATAGTCTGTCTGTCAAAAAAAACAAAAACTACCACATAATTATGAAGATTAATATTTTATGACATTTGTACTGATCAACAATGGTCAATTTTTTCACAATAATCCATTTATTCCTCTAGCAATGTATATGTAGAAATTTTGAATTCTTAATATACAACCTAAATAGGCGTCCACATTTTTTAAACCTTGCTCTTGCAAGATCGTCACTACCGAGAGACATATTTTCATCCACACCTTTTCTGTAAATATACTCAAAATGCTATTGGTAGCAGCAAAGCTATAATGTGAACACTAGTCTCAATGTTTATCTTTCGTTTAGCTGTTCATTTCAGATTAGATTAATACTTTTTATGGTCCACGGCTTTGCTCAACTTAGTGTTTACTTTATTGTGTACCGTTTTGAAAGTACTTACATAATATAATCCATTGTTGAACCTTATCCTCAGATTAGCTAGTATCCGATCCTCACTCAAATTAGACAGTCGAGTCAGATCTGAAACAATATCCTCCTCCATTTTTCATCAAGAAAGCAGCCGATTTACAAGGGATCTTCTTGATATTACGTATTTACACAACAAAAGCGTATTCATATTATAGTCCCATATTTACAAATAAACGGTCCATGTTTCCAGGAAGGTGATCATCCAATGAATAATGGTATTCAAAATAATGCAGCTTTCAGTTAGTCCAACAATGATCAACCCAGCACTTAAATCACAACATACACTATAAACAAAACATGCTATCAATAAAAATAATCCAAGAGAGCTGTAAGAAATACTATATTAAATGATATTCCATTTTTGGATCTTGTTATTGTAAGATTTTTAAAAAAATAGAATCTAAAAATGAGAAGGAACTTTTAATTCACAAAAATGACACTATTTATCGTAGCTTTATATTTTCAAATCCCGAGTCCACTATTTATTCCTTTATTATTATTTTTTGGCAACTTACGGAATTATATCTTTTATTATAACCTATATTACCATTATCAATAAACATTTTGTTGCTTTTTTCAGTCAATAAAATTATAATCAACTACTAAATCCAAATCATGGTAAAGAAGAACACCCATCACAAACACGCAAATAAACTTACTATAGCCTAATAATCCGACATCAAAGGCAATATCATGAATATTATAATGAGTGTTCAACTTACCTGTCCATTTATATCGACATTTCGTTTGCTAACAGTTTGGTTATATCGTCATTTTCATTAGTGGTGACGTATACAGGTCTTGTCATTAAATGTCTCGTCATCGCTTCCGTTAATTGTGAATATATTTTTACTTGAAGATGTCAAATGTTTAATGTTTGTAAGTTATTCTCAAACGCAATCTGCAACCAAAGAGTCCAGACGCCAAGCTTACGTGCACTGACTAATTTTTGCAAGCAAAGGCTTCTAACAATATTATTTCGGACGATACCAAAAGTTTGCATAAAGTACGGAAGGTAGAATTATTTCAAAAAAAGGCAGCAATTGTATTTTGAAATTTAATTCTTAAAGCTAGAATACCACGACCTTCACAACCCCCCCCCCTTACTTCTTTTTTTTTTTGCCCTAGTAGGACTCTAAAATCACAGAAATAAACTCAGATTCAAACATATTTTTTAAAATTACCAAATCAGCACTTTACGCTGAATAGAAACAATTGTTTAACAACATAACAATCATTGCTTGATCACGTCATGGTTAGATTCTTCGTTTCTGTTTGCAAAAGCAAAGGCACTTTCACAAACAGTTTACAGAAATCGTATAATTTGATCGTTCGTCATTTCCGACACATTTAATTATTGTAATTCGTTTTCTAAGAAGTTAACATATCTAATTTATAACATAATCTTCTATTGTCAAAAACTACATTCGATATATCAGTGTGTATCTAATGATAATTTATGGACAATCGTTTGGGTTAATAAAAGATACATACATTATAGAGATGGCCAATCAAGCGTACTATTGTTGTTTTCGATAATTAATCAGTAAAGGAACTGATTAGTATACCTGCGATGGACTGTCTCACAGGTGAAATATGTGTATATTATATGTACAAACCATCTTGTGTGTATGTGTATGCATAAAAGTGGGGGGTGTCGGTGTGTACGTGTAAGTAATTTTTTTTTATTCTAGCAGGTTTCTCTCTCTCTCTCTCTCTCTCTCTCTCTCTCTCTCTCTCTCTCTCTCTCTCTCTCTCTCGCTCATTCTAACTCTTTCTCTCTCTCTCTCTATCGCTCTCTCTAACTCTCTTTCTCTCTGTCTCTATTTCTATGAGTGTGTGTGTGTGTGTATGTGTGTGTGTGTGTGTGTGAATGTGATTATGTGAGTTGATTTTTATGGGATTGTGATAGAGAAATGTATATAGTTAATAGAATTATTGATAAACTAACGTATAGGTAGGTAGATGGATGCATGGGTGAGTATGTGATTTGATGGATGGATAGATAGAGAGACAGATAGATTGATTAATAGATAAAGTAAGATATATGTAGATAGAGAGAAATATAGATAAAAGTAGACAGGCAAAATTCTCAATAAAGTCACACATTGATATAGCTCATCTCCAAATCATCACCATGTTCAGACCCGCTAATCTGATTCATATCTTTTCAATTCACCAATAATATAAGTGTACTGATGGGCGTTCTTAACAATGTTGATTGGATTGCATCGGTGATAACAAAACCCTCTAAATAATATTTGATCCCATAAAATCTTTAAAAAGATAAGATAATATTAGAATATATGCAGTTTGGGAAATGAATGCTTGTGAGTCAGTCATATTATTTTTGAAAACATAACCTCAAAAGCAAAATCGATTGTCACATATTAATAGAAATGAATTTCCGTAATAACAAAATAAGGTTAACAATCACCGCTATCAAAGTCAATGACAAACAATTCTAGTCCAGCAAAAGTGAACAGATTCATTCAAAGGCACGGTAATATTTTATACAGAATCAGTTTGTTATTTATAACTTATTCTGATTATGATAAGATTAACTAACAATGGGACAGGTCTAAATGGTTTTATTATTTATTTAAATGAAAAGATAAAGTGGTGCACCCAGAAAGCCAGCTTAAAAATCTCCGTATGAGATTTCAATTGTTTTTAATTGCAAGCTTTTCATTCATTTAAAAATGGAATCGATTTACTTATGAAAAAAAATGTTCTTCAAAAATATCACAGTGAAATAATTAGACGCAGATGTTGGCTACAAAATATTGGTTCCTTACGACGTGAACAGGGAGAAATTCCGTAAGCTCCTCGGGGTGGCATTCTCTTTCAATCATTATTTTCACCGTGGATCTTGTGTCTTGCGTTTATTATTTTTTTTTTTCTCAATTCGTCAAGAAGAAGCATAAAAACTCTAGAACAGACCTTTATAGATTAGTGCAACTTGAAACATTCCTAACATGGCCATTGTTTTAGGAGGCCTTCCGAAAGCTCCTACATCCCCAGTATTTTTTTTTTTTATATAATGTTCTAGTAGGGGGTTTGGGAGGGGGAAAACTCTTTTTTAAAGTCTCCCCTCTCCCAAACCCCACTACTAGAACAAGAATACTGGGAATGTAGGAGCTTTCGGAAGGCCTCCCATTGTTTTAGTTCTCCGCCGCCATTTTGTTGTTGAAGTATTGAAAGGTAGTGCAAAGCATACCTAGGTTTTATTTTTTTTATAATAGTGTTAGCTCGAGGTCGGAGGAGTTTTGGGAGGCCTTCCGTAAGCTCCTCATGCTAAGGGAATCAACCCAAGTAATCCTTAAGTAATCCTCAGAAACAATAAAACTTGATACCTTTAACTAACCTTGATAGGAAAAACAAACACCCTAGGACCTATACTTAGACCTATAACTAACCCTAATAGAAAAAAAAATTGACCTCGAGCTAACCCTAAAAGAAAAACAAAATCAACCCTAGGACTGCTTTGTACTACCTTTCAATGCTTTAACGACAAAATGGCGGCGGTAAACCAAAACAATGGTCATGACAGGAAATTTTAAACTTTCACTATCTAGCAAGGTTTGTTCCAGTTTTTAAAATGCTACTATATATTGACAGATTGAATAAATAAACGCCTGACGAAAGATCCACGGTGAAAATATTAATTGAAAGAGATGCATTGGTTTGAGAGTATTACCATTCCAACAATGGGCCCAGAACGATTCGTGTTATCAGACCTGCAAATAAGAAAATGTTAAGAGAGAACATTATTTGGAATAGCAGCCGGCGCAGCTCTATAAATGAATGAACATATGAGACAGTTTCCTTCTGAGGCTAGTTTATTCCTGATTGTATTTCCGTATACAATTTGAATCATATACTAATGACAAGATATTCCTCAATTGTCGATGATTTAATAATAACAAATCTTCTTTCATACGTCTTTTTGAAATGTGACCCATCGCCTCAGAATGGTATTTTAGGTTGAACAAAGTGCCTAATATAGATTGGAAAGGTTATACAATGTGATCATGAGAAAAATAGGGTTGGGAGAAATGTCAGACGAAAAAAGAGAATAGAGATATTATAGTTTCAGATTCAAACTCAGGATCCGATTGACACGGCACCCTCCGCCTGGCTGAGTGTCCTAATCTTTGCACCATCACCAAGATAAGAAAACTTCTCAATTCATAGCAAAAATCATATTGATTCTCAATTATGTCAATTGCTGCAGGTATAGAATTATCTAAGGAAACAAATAATTGTATAATTGAATTGGAGACGAACTTTATATCTTCAGTTACCACACAATAGAACATAGACGAACGTATTAAGCAAGATGATACTGTAGAAGTGCGCATAATTTCTTTTTCATTGCTCTTTAATAATTAAGAGCATCAACGACCAATGTTTTTCTTGTCTGTCATGGATTATAGATTTTGTCCAATTTTGTCATAAATGCTTTACAAATTTTATCGGGTTTTTTTTTTCTATTTCATGTCTTTTAAAGCACGTGGGAAAGAAAGAAACTGTCGTAAGGATTGTTAACGCCACGGTTCAACTCTTATAATAGAGATGAATAATGGCCGATCATGACAAGTTTTACAATGGTGAAGATGACCGTTACATAAAATGGCGACAGATCAGTAGGAAATTGATAACAAAGTTAAACGAGAAAATTCTCAAAAGACGAAAAGCTCTGTCTGAATATGAGCATTGTGAAGAGTTGTCAGCACTTACAAGTGATGATGAGAGTCATTCGGCGTCAAGTATATTGTGTGACGAATACCATAAAAGAAAAATCTTGGATGCTGAATTAAGATTTAAAATATTGGAAGGATTTGACACGGTGTCGGAGTCCAGTTCTTTGTCAAGCTCCTTGTGCTTTAAGGAACTGGAGGTTCGCGAAGACACGGATGAAAGGACGTCTGGCACGGAAAATATAAACTCTCACAACTCTGTAGGTGACGGCCGTTTAGATTCAGAATGTATATCATACTCCACGTCGTTTTCGGAATCAATCGAAGAGGAAATTGAGTCAAATAGTAACGTTGAAAGCTCTTCTACTGATATGAACACAATAAGCAGCCCGATACTACAAACGACTGAATTCAGTGACGAAAACACTCAGGCGACACACAGTGTTGACAACACTAAAGTAAATTCATCTGAGTCCAAGGAACAATTAAAGGATGACACTGTGTCGATTTGCATGGAAAATAAACTTGAAAGTGAACATGTATTGCCTAATTCCTGTAAAGACGATTCTTTGACATATACAAAAACTACCGATGTTGAAGGAGATGATATTCCAGCCATATCGTTAGATAAAATACTTGAGACCATTTCAGAAGAAAAACTCGACGTTCTGACTTTCGATGACAAGCACGCTGTAAGCCAACCTGGTGGTTTTTCAGAAAAGTTTAAGTCAAGCATAAAACCAAATAGCGGGAATCCAAAACAATGTCACGATGTCTTTCAAAATTATGAAAGACTTGATTTAGACGCTAAAGAATGCAAAATAAACTCTGCTCCTGAAGATTCTAAACTAGATTGGTATTATGACCCTTTTACTTTGAATACCGAAACAATCTTACAACCTTTTGACAAATATGACGATGAGACCCATTCTATTGTACAGCTCGATCATATGGAAACAGAGAAAATTGAGACAAAACAGTGCGAGAATGAAATTTTACAACAAGCACAGCTCGACTTACCCTGGAAATGTGATATAGACGGCTCTTCAAGGAATTATAAAGAGCTTGACGGATTTGATGATTTACACGACCTTTTTATTGAAAAAGTGAGTGAAATGACATTATATGAATCTGTGTCTAAGGTCCTGGTGGCAGACGAGACAGACATGGATGATCACAGAACAATCTTGACTGAATTTGACGATCGGTATAAACATGATATGAATCACCAAGGAGGTAAGAAATCGAATGATTTCACCAAAGGCTCTTATCTTCAAACAAGACCGAAAATACAAGAGAGTAACTTTCAAAATGTTTCGTGTAACAAAGGATCTTCTAGCAAAGAATCCATCATTACAGGAAAATTGACACCAAAAGTTTCGGCTACATCCAATTATCGTCGACAATCAATGCTTCAAAGTACTCTAAATAGACCTCTACAGTTTTGTATTGAAAAGGCTAGACTAGTCACATCCATCCGAGAGAGTATTGAAAAGGCGAGAACTATGAAAGAAAGAGTTGCTGGTAGGGCAGCTTACGAAAAAGCGGTGAAAGAATTTACTGAAGCTGTTGACAAGTTACTTGTGGAGCAAATTAGTCGTGATAAAGGGGATCATGAATCCATCAGTGACATTACTTATTCGCTTGACGATTCAAAACTAAAGAGAAAGGCACGCTCGAATCCCATAGATGCGTTAAGAACCCCTCCAAGTAAAAGGCGTGTGACTGTACAACAGGAACTCCTCAAAATAATTGGTAGCGGCGAGAGCAGAAACGTAATGGAACAGAATCCATCTAGAGTAGAGAATTGTGATATCCCATCAATGCAACGAACAACAACGTATGTTGTTTTTCCAAAAACAAATTTACAAAGTGGACGAAATATAGAAAATACCACTTATAAGAATGGGAAAGATATTCTTAAAAGAAGTACAACAAATGAAAACACAAAATCGATCACCCTTGATGAGTATGATCTAAATACTGATACGTACAATGTCTGTACATCAAAAGATGCAATGACAAGCGACTTAACACAAATTCTCAATGCACAGAAAAACAGTGAAGATACAGCCTACGTCTCGGATCTGTCACCAGCAGATGATAATGATAAAACGTACAAGAAAGATAGTGCCCGTACCTTGAGTAACACAGTTATGGATATAATAAAAGATAGCGTATTTGATACTAGCAAAGAAGGGGGATCAGTGGATGTCTTAAACGATGACAAAACATTTGAGATAAATAAAACATACGCTGCTAATACAAACCAGAAGATTAACGATTTCATGATCCAAAAGAATGTTGAAGATAATCATCGTGATTCATCTGATGACGAAACTTTGAATATTGTGGACTCTTTTGCCAATATAGAGGACGGATCCGTGGATTTGGACGAAATCATTCCTGAAGAAAATGATCTAACTTCAACAAGTACATCACGTGCATCTGACCTCGAGCGGGAATATCAATTAGAAGAAAATAATGATGACTTTGATCCAGTGTCCATATTAAAATACACAGAAAAAGACACTCTAGATGAAATGCTGACTGTAAACATTGATGGATGTTTCATACAGTTCACCGAGGGTAAAGATTACGAAGAAAAAATGTTGCCAAAAACTGGTCACAATCCACATCTGGATGGTTTGGATTTAGATAACTCATTCGATGATAACAACTTAAAATTGTCAACAAAATATATATTTTGCGAAGAGAGTTATGATGATGGCACCAAATGTGTTCACGTGACAAGTAATCCCCGTAAAACGAATTCATCGGTGCCAAAAGGAAACGTTGCTATTCAAGTGGAAGCTTCGATTCGATCACCAGATAATGAATTTGATCAGATAATAAATCAGACTTGTCATCATGTAGAGCTTAATGAAAAAGTTCCAACAATTACATCGAGCATATCAAAAGGCAATAATTTGGAAAATGGAGTGATGTCGGGAGTCGTCAAACCGTTGCAAAATATTCAATTCCGTAAACTGAAAGAAAATGGAGGTGGGTTGCCACCAATGAAACCAGAAGCCAGTCAAAACGAGCTATCCTTTTCAACGAGCAGTTCAACGAGTGGGGAATATTCTCTTCTTAATCATGCTTCCCAGAAACATGCGGTAGAAAAAAAACCCGTTTCAACTATTTGCAAGAATATAGCGGAAACTGAATCGATTCAAGATGAGAAAGATCATAAATTTCATGAAGTAGATCAAAACTTTACACACCCGCCAAGCGAAATGATTGTTCGAGAAAAGTCTCCAAACAATGTTGAAGAAGTGTGTGTGCAAGATTATCAAATTTTTCAACAACTAATCGACATTCCATCAGCATGTGTCACAAAACGTGTTGAAAATTGTAATGAAAAGAAAAATTCAGCAAATGACTCAACACAAAATATCACACTTCTCAATCCCAACGCTAGTTTTGAAAGTTCAATAAATGATTTGAGAAAGACAGCAATCGGGTGTCTAGGTCCCCTTCGTGAAAAAGTGGCATTTTTCGAGAACATTGAACGGGCTCTTCAGTCAAATGAGACACAGATGCAATCCGGTTTAGACGAAAACAATCCTCTGGCGAATAATGAAAAGCTCACTGAGATTCATGAGCAAGATGACAAGATCAACTTGATTTGTGGCAACGAGTCTTTGGAGCAAATAATGACACAGAAAACACCCGTGAATTGTAACATAAAGCTTGTCAAATCAACAAAAGATTCTGCCGTCCAGGTAAATGATTTTGAAAAAAAGATTTTGCAACCTGAGACCAGGGATAACGGGAGTTTAACTGAAATTGACCATCAACGTAGCCCGCGTCATGATGCTTTATCTGAGTTGAAAGTCCTTGTTGAGGAACTCAATGGAAAAATTTCGGACACAAACAATTTGGTGAGCGGGTAATCTGTCTGAATACTTTATTTTTTTTTAAAGGCTAGGATTGTGACTGTGTGTGTGTGTGTGTGTGTGTTTGTGTGTTCGTGGGTGGGTGTTTGTCACTCTACCTCAAGTTGGACAAACGGGATCCACTTCTTTTTTTTTTTCTCCCTTGACGTGTCTTCTTTTCATGCATTCCAATAATCTGTACCCGTCGACAAATCTTGAACATGCTAATTATATAATTTGACATCCTCTTTATGAGAGCGTTTGTTTGTTTGTGTTTGTATGTGTGTGTGTGTGTATTTGTGTGTGTGTGTGTGTGTGATTCTGTGTGTGTGCCAACTTCATGTTCTCAGCATTGATATTACCTGAATACATTTACAGTGGCATTTTTTTCATTGAAATATCACAGATAAACGTAAATTTTAATCAGTTTACTCGGTTTCTTCTGATAAAAAGCCTTCTTAAATCAATTAGAATATCAGTTAAAGAAAGTTTCGAAAGTATAATGAACGTCAAACGTTTACAACTTCTCTTCTCAGTTTGCTAATCTACAGGCTTCCTTTGAAGAAACTGTGCAGCAGTCAAGTGTTGAGAGAAATAAAATCGCTGGGAATTTGGATATACTTACTCAACGAGTTGAATCTGTCGTAAGTTGGTTTGAATTAATACTCCAACTCTCTTTGTCATCTCGTACAAATCATATGAAACAGCTCACGGTTGACTCGTGATATTTTATAAGTTTTATAAATTTGGAGGAATCTAATTAATATTGAACTTTTTTTTTTCATTTTGAAAACATCTTTTCATATTTCACAATTATCAATAAAATTGTAGTAACAGTAGTAGTAGTAGTAGTAGTAGTAGTAGTAGTAGTAGTAGTAGTAGTAGTAGTAGTAGTAGTAGTAGTAGTAGTAGTAGTAGCAGTAGCAGTAGTAGTAGTAGTAGTAGTAGTAGTAGTAGTAGTAGTAGTAGCAGTAGTAGTAGTAGTAGTAGTAGTATAGTAGTAGTAGTAGCAGTAGTAGTAGTAGTAGTAGCTAGCGTAGCATAGTAGTAGTAGTAGTAGTAGTAGTAGCAGTAGTAGTAGTAGTAGTAGTAGTAGTAGTAGTAGTAGTAGTAGTAGTAGTAGCAGTAGTAGGACCTGACATACCAGCCACTCTCATGCAAACCATTCGATTTCGGAGTTTCTCTTTCACTCTCAACTCACGAGCCGATAGATTCAGTTTTTTTAAAAGTTTTTACTCACAAAAACGTGTACTTTCGACGATCTGCACGTATCTTATAGTTTTTTTTAAGCCAGTGTCAATGTCAAAATTACACTTGTTGCATCAGTTCTCAGTTGAAAATTGTGTGTGATTCATTTTGTAGAGATGTTCTGTCTCATTCAATGTCAACAAAGATTGGAATGGAAAGGAGGCTAGTCAAAGCATATCTTCTTATCACAGTTGTTGTTATTTGGTCACAAAGGCGCAGACTCAATTTTGCACTTCCATGATTTTTTGTTTGTTTTCGTTTTATTCTCTTCAAGGAAAATCCTTGTGGCCAAACCAATGCTGTACTGTTAATGTTTGAAGTTTTGATTTTTGTGTCAGTGGTTTAATTTGACCGAATTTTTATTTATTAATCTTCAAGATGTGTATAGAATCCACAGATCAGAGGCTGACGTTTGTGAACCTTTTTATCTGATCCAAATATCTTGAGCGGTTCAAAAGAATATATATATATATATATATATATATATATATATATATATATATATATATATATATATATATGACCTCGATGTCACAAGTTTGAGTCTTTTTGACAATTCTGAGAGCATCTCAAACCATCGAAGGTTGAAGTAAATATTTCCTGGTCAAATTTTAAAAAATGTTTTGCCAGTACACCACTAATCACACTACGCTGTTTTTGAGATACCTAATGAAGATATCTTAGCGTTTTATTTTACTTTCTCAGGAAGATGTTTTACTTGAAAAATTATCACGCGTGGAGAAATCAGTGCTTTCATTGACGCAAGACACAGGAGCTGGATTCCAAATGGTGAAAGAAGAGTTCGACAAACTAAAATGGGCAAACACAGAACATTTCACTGATCTTAAACGGTTTTCAGGCGAGTTGGCCCTACGTAAGGAGGTAAATATTGTATATGTAAAAAAAGTAGTCCTTCAGAGCCTTTGGGTCAGCGGTGTCAAATCATGCATAGCGAGAGCGAAGTTTTAAACGTGTAAATGAAAATTAAAATTCCTAATATACACGTTTTTATCGACCAAGCCAATAAATATCATTATTCAGTCTAGCCATAGCGATTCCGGGGATTTACCCAAAATTAGCATTAATTGTACTAGAATGTTACTTTAAGTAACTTTGTTCGCCTCTCACGGTCTCCAACGAGGGTTAGACTGGCAGAAATCAGAAACTAAACATGGTGGTATTGTTTCATAGCAATCCTACCAGCGTTGAATAACATGACAGGATAATTGATTTGATGTACCTACGGCAACATGATTATTTCTCCCACCCATCACTGACCATGCTCCCCTTGGTCTTGGGTATCTTTAGGCTGAAGCCTACCAGGTCTTTGGACTATCGAAACGGGTATTGAGAGGCCGTATATGTCTTGAATGCAGTGTGTGAAGTGGGGAGGGGTTCAAGTGTGTATGTATGGGTGACTGTGTGTATGTTTGTTGTGTGTATGCGTGTGTATATGTGTGTGTATGTGTGTGTGAGTTTGTGTGATGAGATTAATTGATAAGGACGGGGAGAGAGATTCATTAAGGATGTTATCATCAATGAGAATTTCATTTATAATTCTTTTATTAGAGTTTTCTGTTATCAAGGCTTTAGCCTTACAGATGTTAAATTGTCTAACAAGATTCATTAATAAGATCAACTTTATCGGTGGGGATTTATATTTGGTCATAGAATGAATGAAGCTGGCGTCACTTGGCTCCTTATAGCTTTCAGTCCGCCAGTTGGCCGATAAGTTCCTATTAAACTCCCTCTAAAAGACTAATAGCAGGAAACGAAGCGAGTAGAAAAGTGCCAGAAGACAATAGAGAATAAAAACTTTCGCGGCGGTGGGGGGGGGGGGGGCTCAAGCCCACAACCTTACTGTTGCGACAACTCTCGCCTGGCCGCGAGAGGGACGCTATACAGTCGAAGCCATCCACCACTCAAAAAAAAATAAAAAAGAAGTGGTTTCAAACATAGTGTATATACTGAGTCTGTCCCCTGACTACTTGAGGTCATGGTTTCAACACACACAAACTCTGTGTGGTTTGTTTACAAGCCAGCAGTAATGCTTTATCTCTATTCTCAACACAATCATAATATAACATAGAGACGATTGAGCCATTGAGTAAGTTCTGATATTGGGGGTGAATAGAAATTCAGAAAAGTGA
Source organism: Berghia stephanieae (assembly GCF_034508935.2). NCBI lineage: Eukaryota > Metazoa > Mollusca > Gastropoda > Nudibranchia > Aeolidiidae > Berghia > Berghia stephanieae. The sequence goes on along the minus strand of NC_088361.1, from coordinate 25,218,667 downwards.
GTGGATCAGGCACGTATATTGATAATAGCAGGAAAGTAAGTGATAAGTCGTAACGGTAAGGTCGTGGGTTCAAGCCCCTCATCGATTTTATTATTATGTCTTCTAAACGACTGAAGACATCTAATGTTATACTTTGTTTGCTGGTACGTTGTATGCTGATTGATCCGGTGGACAGACGAGGTATTTAAACGCATAGCATCAATTGGAAAATGATATTTAGAATAAAAAGTGCTAATGACTGCTTGCTTTATGATGAATCGCGTTGACCATCTCTGAAAATCCATTTCATTCATTGTCACTGGACAATAAACCCACAGACAGGTGGATTTGTGGATATTGGGCTCTAAAAAAAGCTCGTTTAAAAAAATGTTTTTGACCAGCCCAGTGTCAAGTTTTCAAATGTTTTTGACAAGCCCAGTGTCAAGTTTTCATAAGTGACGCCGCTGCAATGGAGCTTGAATTTATACGGATATCTATATTTATTGAATAACGGACATTGCCAATTTCCTTGCTACCTTTTTGTAGGACGGCATTGTATCGTAATGTACTGTCCCCTAGATGTAGCACTACCAAGATACCCAATGTTATATATGGTTGGTCGAAAGCGGAAACTCTGAGCAATATGCAAATCTTACATGCATACCACGAGGTGTCTGTCTGATCGCCGACTCGAACTCTCGGGCCTATTCGAAGTCGTGTTATGACTACAAGACAACGCCGTTACATCATAATGACGCAGTAAATGAATGGGGAGATCGATGGAGCCTGAGCAGAATCCAGTATCTACAGTCCAGCGGTCACTAAAGATTTAATTATATTTCTACGGGAACGAAGAAGAAGAAGAAGAATTATATTTCTAGAATAAGTTTATAGTGTACTCTCAATTTTTAACTCCGACGTCAAGGGGGAGTTTCCACCTGTCCCACGTGTACACGTTGCGGCAAAGAACCAGAAATCGCAGACTATCTGCTGAAGCGTTGTATTGTGACGAGGCTGCCGGGCGCTTCGCGACTGTACACGAATGCGGTAACGGTTTTCCGGCTTGGATTGAACATAATGATAGTATTATAGTGAGAAACGAATAAGCTTCTGCCGTCCAATAACTGCCTATTGGGCAATGGAGGCCAAAGAAGTAGACCCTACATGACAGGGATTCAAACCATTTGCCTTTGGATACGAAGAAGGAGGTGATCATCCATGAGAGTTATTATAATCAAACGTTTCCGTTATTCATTCTGTTTGCAGGACTTAGAGGGATTAGAGACAAAAATCTCCATTGACTTTGAAGAACAATTAGGCAAAGTGCACACTGCCGTGGAAAAGTTACATGAATCAAAGTAAATCAATCTTACTTTTATCGTATTGTGTGTTTAGTTATAACGTAATATGTATGGGTTTTTTTTAGCCTTTTTCATTTTAGCTAGATAATATTTGCTTCATAATTGATTGGGTTAATACAACCCCCAATTTGAAAGAGGTTTTCAATCACGTAATCGTAATCAATTACGTGTAATGATGTCAAGTTTACAAAAACAATTTGTCACGTCATATTGTCAAACTAAAAAATAGCAGACGGCAAGAATTAGTATTAAAATATTGATCAAACAACAAACCTGCTACATCATTGAGGTAAAGTAATCACCATTGTCTCTCCTTTCTCCCCCTCCTCTGCCAACCGAAGACATTGAAATAGAAGTATTAAAAATAAATAAATAAATGTGAACGCCGTCTCAATACGATTGGGATAAATCCAACCTCTAAACGTGAATTTGGAGTTAAAAGGATAAGAAATGGGAACTTTAGATTTGCTTTAATGTAAGAAGTTATCTTTATTCCCCTCTATAACGAATAGACACGATCTCCAATTTGTCAAATTGTAGCTATACAATTAATTTCCCGTACCTAGCTCACCCCGGCCCGACACAATACCGCTGAGACAGGCAGAGAGTAAATAAATAAATAAATAAATCATCTGAACGACAAGAAAAACACAACGACTCGAACCCGAAGAAAAATGATGCAATAAAAACCAGGGGCATTAATATTCGACAGAGTGAAAAATCTGCCTGTCCTGCTTCTCAGTTTCCAGATTAAAATGGCGTCCTAAATCTCAGAGATCGATGACAATTGTTTAAAAATGTATATAGCATTTTTTGAGTGAATGTAATTTTTTTAAAAACCTCGTTGTCTTGCATCAGACTTAGAGAATATGCTTCAACAGTCGTAACGTCACTTCCCTCGTAATGACGCATTGTAACTTAGTAACTGGCTCTTAAGTATCAGAACAATGGCGGACGTCCTTAATTAATTAAGAAATATTTCTCCGACGAGCATAAAAGCGTATCAAGAGGGGAAAAAAAGCATTATAAATCTGATCATGTTTTGACTTTTACACATTCTGGTCACAAGATATATGAAAAGTTCTAGCCAGCATGAAGAATAAAAAGTACCGATTTTCTTTGTTTAGAACCACGATGGCCGTCGTTGCTGGGCGACGTGACATCAGACTATTGAATCCAATTGTAAACGAACGGGGTTTGTTTTTCAAAGCGGAAAGTAGTATGGTTTGTCCTGCAGATGACACACACTATTCAGATTAAATGTTTTTATTAATATAGATGTCTTTCAATCATATATGACGAGATTAGAGTCGTTTGAGCTGTGGAATTAAAGATTTCTTGCGCTCTTGCGTTTTGGACTCGCAAGTTGTGATTATATATTAGGGACACGTCCGAAAACGAATTTCAAAAGGCAATACTACAAGAATCTTAGGGTATAATGACTAGATCGTGTATTTATATGAGGCTGTTCCTTGTCCCACCCTCTCTTTTTTAAAAAATTAACTAGTTAACTGCCGTACTCTGGAAAGACAAATATTTTTCAAAGTTGCCCAGAAAACTGGTCCTTCAACTATTGGTCGATTTAAATGACCCTCATCTTGGCAAAAAACTCTCAAACCTGGGACCTCGCGTGGCAGTTAACTGGTTAATAGAAAATTCCACAAGAAGTTGAACGACTGGGTGCATTAGTATGAAAACGTGCGTTACCAAAAGCTGTTTGATTTTTGACTACGTTCCCATCTGTATTCGAGACATGACCGTTTCGTTGAGTTGTCTTTAAATCGTGGCGTTTGTGATTAAAGGTTCTAAGCTTACCACAAAGTTGTGTCCAAAATAAAATGGCAAGTCAAAAAAAAAAGTTATCGTATTCGTGAATTACAAATCTGAATCCGTATGAGAATTTAATCTGATTTTGATGGAATGAATTATGGTAACACAGGCATTCAAAACTGTAACTAAGTGCAGAATCCCGGGTTCTTTTTTAGGATTTGTAGGGGAATTAGCATGCTATCTTGTTGTAGTCCTTTTTGTTTTACTATGATGATTCATAATTAACGCTGTGTTATATCTCAACACCCCTATGTGCGTTGCAACTACAACAAACATCATTAAAATTTACATCATCATTGCCATTATATACAATCTCCATTTCATTTCAACTACAACAATGGTGACTTTATGGTCCAGAGGTGAGACACTCGCCCCCCAAAAAAGAACTAAAACAAATAAAAAACGTGGGCGTTTACATAGAGCAAAATAATATATTAGACGTGCTCAAATCGCTTTATAAGGTTACTAGGCAACTGCAACACTTAACATGTAGTACGGAACATGACGTTTTTTTCCCGACGGAGACAACGCTTTGAACGACCAGAACGGTGAAAGAATGTGATAAAAGCGTCTTTACCTAGGACTCTCTGATACGAGTACCGCTGCGGGTAGCGCAAAGTTGATTTCTCGGTAAAGAATCTTTGCTCACATTCTCTCACCGTCATCAAGTGCAAATTTAGTACTTGATCGACAACAGTGCTGTCTCTCTGAGATAAAAACTGTAAAAGCGCATTACATACATCATGTCCCGTCGTTGATGTTTGCTTGGGACTCTTGTAAAGCGCTTTGAGCACATTCAGTGGGTTTGGCGCAATATATATTTTTTCAATTATCGCAACCATCATAATAATAACTTCCCAGACCTGGACCTTCTTCTCCACCTCAAGACACAGCCAAATCCAAACAAGACAATCAGGGCAATGCCGATGACTTGAGAATTCGAGTCATCGAGATGAAGAACCAAAGAGATGCTGAAAAAATGTACCATAAAATTACAAGAGAGTCTATGCGGGCACTAGAGAGAGATCACGATCGACTTCGGCAAGAGCTTTTATTGGCGGCCACAAGGAGGCATTTCGGAGAGAGGTTAGTGTCAAACATTTACTAGATGAGCACAAGAGGCACGTCGCGGTCTATCTGTTGTTTAGTAAGGCTGTCAGAAATGTGTTGAAATCAACTCTCTTCTGTCAAATTAGCTTATGACTAATCACCCGATGTTTGTATTAGTTGTCTATTAATTACATTAAGCGGAAGATTGCGTAGAACAAAGAACAAAGAACAATTAAAACTATGATTTACCTTCCATTGTCCATAACACAAATGACGATTATATTATATTGAAATGTACATTTTCCACCACACTATGGGACGCAGTCATTATCTACTATGAGTATTATAGAGGTTTCTCGACATAATCTATCAAATAATTTCAAACCGTCAGCAACATGGTCGGTCTAAATTAGCCAGAAATAGGCCGATATGGGATTCTGATAAAGAACATCTGAAACGTGAATCAGGTGTTGGTAGCTTAATGGCATACCTCCAAAATTCGATAGATTCTTTCAATTAAAACCACCTGGAGGAAGTCGGTTCCGAGGATCAAGGCGTTTTGGTTGCGAAAGAAACACAGTTAACTCCCATGGCCAACTCTTGGCTATGATGCTTTATTTCACGCATTAATCAACTTTTGGAATGACACCTGAAAGCTGATATGATACCATCACCATGCTGAAGAAAGGGATTGCTGCTCGATGCTGGAGTGCCAATATCCACCACCAATCAAGTTCCACGCAAAGTTTGCAATTTTTTTTTTGCCATTCAAAAATTCTTTCTCGATTTGCTTGTTTCAAACATGTGCGGTGTTTTAACTTTTATTTTTTTAAACTTAAAAACATAAATACGTTCCCTTTAAAAGGTAACTTCCCCATTTGTTGATGAGCATGTTGACATGGATGATTTCTCGAATGAGATTGGAAATATTTGCGAACATCAGTACAATAGCGTGTATCTCGTTTTGGTGTTTGTTGAAGAAATGTTTGAGGTAAATCGTATTTTGTGACATATTTTGATCGTTCCTGAAATTGCGTTAATGAAATGATTGTTCAACACTTAACGCGTATCTTGATTTTCCATGTTTTCCTCATCCTCATACTTTTCCTACAGGCGGAAATCATCTCGACTTCACAGTTTAAAGGAAGATGCTCTGGATTCGAGAATGGCCGATATTGAATCTCCTCCTCTAACATCAACACCCAGAAACCAACAGGAGGCTCAAGGGAAAGACAGCCTGAGGTCCAGAACAGGCACGGACAGTGGTATCGGTGAAAGCAAGCACGATAAGACAACGTCATCGGTTCAGTCAATTTCCGTTGAAAAGAAAGAGAAGTCAAAGAAACAATAGAAGATAAACATAGTGAAAGAAGAAATATTGATTGCGATTTTACGAGCAAAGATTTTAGAATTTCATTACAATCCTTCCTCCCCATCACCCCTCCCCCCCCCCTCCCCCTCGATATATTTTTTTTAAGTTCGGAAAGGAGAAAGTCATTAATAATGTTTGTTTCTCCCCAGTATTTACGTCTTTTGTTTTGATTATGAAGTAAATAAACTTATACACAGAATGAAAGACTGCGGTGTATTCACGAATTAGAGTATAAATAACCAGTCGAATCTATTCTTTAATTGATAGGAGTTCTTCTGCTCATCATAGCTTGTCGCTCCAACACCGAACCCACTCCACAGCATCTGGGGAGCAGATTCTTAGGTCATGGTCAGTGCAGCTGGGCCTATCATGGCATTCTCCAAGGATGTGCTACATTGTCTGCTCTGGGCATCCGCATACATGTACACAAGCTAGTCTCAGCCAACCACCACTTTTTCATGCTTCTAGCCGCTCTCCCAAGTTTTGCCGTGCTCTGTTCAATGTTCCCCATTCATTCATGGGGAGCTCAGTTTCGTAGGGCAGTTCTTCTCTCGGATCTTCAACGGCTTCATTTGCATGATTGTCCCACTCCCTCCATGTGAAAAGTCTGCATACAGCTGCATGGTCAGGCCTGATGCAATCTTCCGTCATGAAGCTCTTTCTAGACTTCAATCTACTTGTCGTTAGGTTGTGGTCATGGAGAGGGTAACTTGGGTCCATTTCCTGTTTATATTTCTGGGCATTGAAAGCAGTGGCTATTCGAATGTGACCATGGAAGAGTTGTTGTTGGGTGTTGTGCGTGTTGCAGCCAACGATCTCCAGCAAGGGATTCAAGGGACGCGACGTGGACGCTTGCTACATGTCCCCAGTTCTTCTGCTAATATACTTACATTGGATAACCCACGAACCCATTTGCCATCACCCGCATATTTGTCTGGTCAATTCAAGAAAAATCATCGTACCTATGTGAAAGTCGTACTTTATCTAAAGGAATTGTCTACATAAACTATACCATGGCAGAATGGTTCGTGGATTAACCAATGTAAGTATATTAGTTCTGCTTTTTATCCCTTGAATTGACCACACAAGTATGTAGGTTATGGTACCTCGTGATGATGCTGATGCATATGACAAACGGAAGCTCTAAATATCGTCATTAATGTAATAACTGAGGTGCTTACAAACATAAATAAGAAAAACTCACATTTTGGCGATAAATAATTGTGATTCTTTTATTCATCGAGTCATTAAATATTCAATGTGAATAATTCCCACAATGACATATCACAGATAAAATATGGCAAGCTTATGTTTGAATATGTAAAGAAATAGTGGCGGAGGGTAAGAGACGAGCGAGCGAGAGAGAGAGAGAGAGAGAGAGAGAGAGAGAGAGAGAGAGAGAGAGAGAGAGAGAGAGAGAGAGAGAGAGAGAGAAAGAGAGAGAGAGAGTAGGGGAGGAGTAGAGATCTGGGTAGAGAACAGTGGGAATATTTTAAAATCATCATAGAAATTTTAAAATAACCAACTTGTCTCAAACTTATGACATCTGGCCAAATTCGTACGACTAGTTAGACTTTTACCATCATAGCATGTGTTCATGGATCACCAGAGCTGTGCTTTATCAACAGACAAGTAAGTAAACACCCATTGAATCATACACAAAAAGAAAAGCAAATCATAATACTGTAGGTACCAAATAAAGCAGTATGTTTACTACAGGCAAGTCTCTGTAATCTGGACCTGTTACGGGGATATACTTTTCTTAATCTCTATTTATAATATATAATCTGAAATTCTTTAGTTATTATCTAGCCATAGTTCTGAAAAGAAGTTGTTTTATGCACATTCATAGATTTTGTCTGATAATGTGTATTCTAAATCTATAAATCACCTTAAACTGACAAGAAAGAAAAAATCAGATGCACAGACAGAGAACAAATCATGATTAGGTTATAACTAAATACACTGTCATAAAATGAGACTTCAATAATACACGAAATTATAGGCACAAACCAATCATTTCTAAATCACTGATAATTTAAATGTATATCTTCTCGTATTATGTGGAAACTTTTTTTCATATGTTAGTGATGCAAGAAAATGAATATTCTTTAACATAGAAAATATTATAAGCCTATACAACTCCAGAGGTATTCTACAGATTCAACATTTAAATCCGAGACTTAGGGGGTGACTTTTAAAACCTATAAAGTCGCTTTCTCATAATTCAGAGAAAACTACTATTTTTGGTCATCCATTTAGTGACTTAAAGAGGAAATACTTGTCTAGTTTGCCGCATTGGAAAATATTCTGACTGTTTTGAAACTTCAAAACTTCTGTGGTAATTCTGAAGTGTCTAATAGATTGGTTGAGGGTGTTAACTCATTTTTTGTCTGGATATTGATTTTGAAAGTCACTCCTCATTTTGCTTAGGGATTCAATGATCTTGATATATGTAGTTCAGAAAAATTGCGCAATATGTGGAAAACTATCTCAGAAATCAGCCTCCCAAGATAGTGCGTTCTTCTCAAATTGCTACACCAATTAATCATAAACTGGTCTGAAGCCACTGCCTCCCTGAGGGGCTCTGCCACCTGCTCCACCCCTTGCACCAGCACCAAAGTTAACAACAGCATTATTGCCTGTGACGGCATTAGAAGGGATTGGGTCAAACTGTTTCAATTCCAGATACCGTCTCTCGTCTGTTTCATCTCCTGTTAAAGCTATGTTACGAAGGTCAGGCATTTCAGCAAAGGGAATCCAGTCTGTACCTGAATGTGGTTAAAACAATAAAATAAATGAATACAATTAGTTAGACTAGCTACATCTTCGATGTAAAACTTATCACTGACATGATGATGATGATGATGATGATGATGATGATGATGATGATGATGATTATGATGCTGATGATGATATTGATGCTATTGATGATGACGATATGATGATGATCTTGAAAAGAAACCTTACCAACAGGAAGGCCATTTTCTCTCCGAGATTTCTCTGACTCGAAGAATGTTTGATGCTCCTCCCAATGTCTATCACAGGCAGCACACAGGAAGTCAGAGTAAAATCCGCCACATGGGCATCCTGAATTATAAAGAAAAAGATTATCACGTTTACTTTCTTTTCTTTTTTTTTTTTCAAATGCCTAAACCACATTCTCAAACCGGTATTAAGTCAGGATAAACTAGTTATCAAAAAGTGAATCTAATTTTTTTTTTAATTATTCATTAGCACAATGTCAAATTATATCCATTGATCTCAATATTATACATGTAAACTTGGCTCAAGTGTTGTATTTTTGACTATAAAATCCATTTTTTGTCCACTAGTGCCCCCAAAAATAAGAGTTAGAAAGAATAGGTTCTTATCTTACTATGTTGAACGCTTCGAACTCCTAACTCAAGCTCATGAGAGATGTTGACACTTTATATTATTATTATTTATAATCATTATTATTATTGTTATTATTATTATTATTATTATTATTATTATTATTATTATTATTATTATTATTATTATTATTATTATTATTTATTATTATTATTATTAATATTATTATCATTATTATTAATATTTTATTATTATTATTATTATTATTATTATATTATTATTATTATTATTATTATTATTATTATTATTATATATTATTATTATTATTATTATTATTATTATTATTATTATTATTATTATTATTATTATTATTACTATTATTATATATTATTATTATTATTTATTATTATTATTATTATTATTATTATTATTATTATATTATTATTACTATTATTATTATTATATTATTATTATTATTATATATCATCATCATCATCATCATCATCATCATCATATTATTATTATTATTATTATTATTATTATTATTATTATTATTATTATTATTATTATATATTATTATTATTATTATTATTATTATATATTATTATTATTATTATCATATTATTATTATTATTATTATTATTATTATTATTATTATTATTATTATTATTATTATATATTATTATTAATTATTATTATTATTATTATTATTATTATTATATTATTATTATTATTATTATTATTTTATTATTATTTATTATTATTTTATTATTATTATTATTATTATTATTATTATTATTTATTATTATTATTATATATATTATTATTATATTATTAATATATTATTTATTATTATTATTATTATATTATTTATTATTATTATTATTATGTTATTATTATTAAAAGAATAGAAAAAAAAAAGAAAGAAGAAGAAAAAAATAAAACTAGAAACCAAAACTATTTAATGGGGTTAAAACTTTGATTTTATCTGAGTATCAGAATGTCATAGGTTCATTATGGCAAAAATTGGAAATACCTTTTGTCTTGCATCTGTGAGGCCTGTTTGCATCATGGAAGTTATGAGTGTGTTTGCATTTACATTTTGCCCTCCAAGTCTTTGGATCAAATCCAGGTCTTTTTGGAAGCCAGAATTCTCCTATATCCTCTGGTCTATTTGGTATCCATGCATAAGCTTTGCAAGAACATCCGGGGACTTTACATTTTACACGAACACTTAAGGCTGAAATTATAGAAAAAAATAATTATTTTAGCGCTTTATAAATGTATAGGGCTAGATATAAATGATATTTTATAAAGCATATTTATTCCTCCTAGTATTTCACGTGCATAAATCTCATTTCCTATATATATATATATATATATATATATATATATATATATATATATATATATATATATATATATATATATATATATATGTGCGTGTGTGTGTGTGTGTGTGTGTGTGTGTGTGTGTGTGTGTTAAATCAATAGCGATTTTAAGTGTTTCTCGATAGCTGTTCATGTGTTGAACGAAATATACATACAATATTAAAAGTGTGTCTGCAATAATAAAAGCTCCAACTGTTTCAAGTATATACGAAAGATAACAATATGTGATCTATATTAAGAGTTTTTCTACAAAGTGTAGGGGTAAAGTGTGTATGACTGTGTTTTACCCAAGTAGGGAACAAATGTGACAAAAAAATGGTAAATGACCATTAAGTCATAAACTAAAAAAATAAAAACTTATTTCTCATATATGATGAGATAGTGTAAACAAATGGGAGAACTGTCTTAAAATCAACACGAAACATAATTTTACCACAACAACAAGGACAACAACAACAACAAAGTAAACAACAACGAAAAGGTAAGAATATTTTTGCTGTCTGATTCACGAAACAGTGTGCAAATCAACATTCTTTTGAAGAGTAAGTCCTGAAGATGTGTGCTGATTTGCTCGTGAGCACACTCGATTTTGTTGCTACATGATTGTGTCCCCAAAACATAAAAGGAAAATGTAGTTTGATATATCACTTATGTACAGGTTAGGGGTAAATATAACTGACTCTCAAGTTTGTATATTTAAAGTCTTAAGCGATCTTTTATAACTTCCTTATTGAGTTTGGTCAATATATGTAATAATATCTCACTTTTGTATCTATTTTCTCTATTAATAAAGAAATTCTACAACTATCCGACCTCTTTTCCTATCTTAGCACTATAAATCTCTTCAAAATTTTCCTATTTTACTTTTGAATCTTACTTCTGAAACTTACCTTCGCACTTAATAACCCATTTTCAGAAGAAAAAAAATGAATGAATAAAAATGAATAAAATTTTCTCAAAAATCTTAAACTAACCATCATATTTATCGTGTTCAGCCAATGTGTGATCACAGAAGCATCTTGAAGTGTGGAATACTCTTTGGCAGTCATGTTGAAAATCGGGGCACCTCCAAGCAATATAAAGACCTAAAAACAAACAAACAAACCATATGTATCATTTCATAACCACAGCAAACAAAGCCATATCAATCTTCATTGTCTTATGTCTACTCACTTAAATACCCCTATCACAGTTATACGATAGAACTCCTACGTCAATTCACCATCTCATTCCAACTCAGTTGAACACTACAGCAACAGACATAGTCTAGAACTTCAAAGTCAATCTGGGAACAGAATCCACACATTTTTATGGCTTGTCACCATTGACTCAACTACTTCTAACAAATCTCAACTCTTGAGTCACATCAACTGTTACGTCTACTACTACTACTACTTCTACTACTACTACTACTACTACTACTACTACTACTACTACTACTACTACTACTACTACTACTATTACTACTACGTACTCCTTCTACTACTACTACAACTACTACTACTACTACTGCTACTAATACTACTACTACAACAACAACTACTACTACCGACGACGACGACGACGACGACGACGACGACGACGACGACGACGACTACTACTACTACTACTACTACTACTACTACTACTACTACTACTACTACTACTACTACTACTACTACGACTACTACTACTACTACTACTACTACTATTACCATGCATCACTGTATATCAGACCTACCCTCCTCAAAATGATATTACGGCAGGGTAATTTTAATGATCAAAATTTAATATGGGTTGATAAAAATTAAGATGAAATTTGTTTCATTTTAACAATAAAAATCATTTTTGATATGCTGTTCACCCCGACATAATGAGGCGATGAATTACATATGAAAATAAAAAAATGAAATTTTACCTGTTTGTTGTGCCTCAATTGCTGCAGCTGTTTCAGTGTCAAACAACTCTTTAAGTTTCGGAGCAAAATCATCATTCATAGCTCGGGCCATAGAAACTACATCGTAGTTTTTAGCTGGCTTAATTTCCCGCATTCTATAACCTAAAAAATATATTCAAAAAAGAAGATGCCATCAATTAAAGGAGAAAATTATGTCATGAAGACGTGAAAATATAAATGAACACAATACCCACATTCGCAGACATAAAAACAATGAAAATAAAAGCGGTTGTTGAAATAAATGCAGTTTTACCACAGAGACAAAATTACCATTTCATCACATAACAATTCATAATAATAATAATAATAATAATAATAATAATAATAATAATAATAATAATAATAATAATAATAATAATAATAATAATAATAATAGTAATAATAATAATAATAATAATAATAATAATAATAATAATAATAATAATAATAATAATAATAATAATAATTATAATAATAATAATAATAATAATAATAATATAATAATAATAATAATAATAATAATAATAATAATGATGATGATGATGATGATGATGATGATGATGATGATGATGATGATGATGATGATGATGTAGCCTTCCAGAGTGTATGTGTGTGTGTGTGGGGGGGGGGGGGGGTGCACGTTTGTATGCCCACAATATTGAACCAAAATGAATTTCCATTTCTTTGGACAATAAAGTTCTATTATTATTATTATTATTATTATTATTATTATTATTATTATTATTATTATTATTATTATTATTATTATTATTATTATTATTATTATTATTATATTATTATTATTATTATTATTATTATTATTATTATTATTATTATTATTATTATTATTATTATTATTAATATTATAATTAATCAATTATTTACTGTTAATATTATATGCTATCTTATTTACTGTTATTGCTGTAGTTGATTTGATTGATATTATTATATAAATCGTTATTATTACATTATTACATTATAATAATCACCATTATCGTCAACATCATCATTGATATCATCTCTATTATCATTCTCATCAGTGTCATCATCTTCATTGTTGTCATTGTCATCCTCATCATTATCATATTTATTATTGACATAGGCCTACTCAGCTCTATCTTATCTTACTACAATAGATTTACCTTCAGGGACATACATCCCATCAACCTTCTTTATTGGCAGCTGTGCATTTTCGAGCTTTTTAACCAAACTTTGCTGCCCTCTTGGTGCAACAGCTTTTGATCCAGTCTTTGATCCACTAGAGGTCGATGGACTTGGCTGTAAAAGTTTTAAGTAAATGATCAATACAGGTGCTCGTGTGATCTATGTATGCTGGTATGTAAAAAGTGAGAAGATACAATAACAAATGTTATTAACTGAATTCGAAATAATGTCTAGCTTGTTAACAATGTAAGTTGCAGTTTGATTGACTGGTCATTCACTTAGCTTTGTGATTGAAAATCAGTATAAAAAAACTATTGCATTCAAACAGACACTTATTGTTAAATCTCATTATCAATTTTGTTAAAAAATAGGGACATAATTTTTTGTTTTCAATTGATTAAATTTCATGATGACTCGGTTATTATATCCTGAATTATATTATTATATGCCAGCAGGTAACTATTTGCAGATTTGATAACCCACATTGTTATAGACTCATTGTTGTTATGGGAATACTCTCAAACCCATGAAAAATATTGTACATTACAACAATGTTAAATCAAGCCCAATATTGCATTCGGTTATCAGATCTGCAAATGTGTTCACAACGTTATCATGCCATTCATACTACGTGATCCTCACAAGCGTCTGATGAGTAGGAAGATTTACCCACTTTTATGTTTAGTGCTTAGGCCACTGGGACCCCCCCCCCCCCCCTTTGGGAGTTCATGCCACTATGTTTTTCAAATAATAGAACTTATTGGCCATACAAATTCCACTGTTACCGTAAAAATAAGTGTCATTTAAGAGAGTTATGGCTCTTTGAAAAAAGTGAGTTGTGTCCCCTTGCAAAAAAGAGACAACATTTCTTTCAAAGGCTCTGGAGACTACAATATTAATTCAAATATATGCAAATTGGGTATCAAACTGAAGGAAATTAAATATACTATCAAACTATGTGCACAAGCTTTCAATTTGTAAATATTATATAGATTCACAGAAAGTTGAAACAATTTGTCAGTAATCTCATGAAGTGTCATATCTAAACTTATGGGCTATTTCAGTGTTTTACACAAAAATTATTTTAAATATGGCCAAAAACAGCATGTTCATTAAAAAATGTAGCACTGAAGAAAGCTATGGCCCAAGCTTCAACAACAACCTTCATATTTCTACGTCACAGGAAAAACTAAAAGTGTACGCAACCCTTAAATTTTCTCCACTTTGTGGGATGCCAATTCATCATAATTTTCATTCTTTTTAAACATGGTATTGATGTCCAGTTGTCACATTTAAAAGTAAGTTGAAGGTGTGGTAAAAACAATAGATATATCATGAAAAAAGACTAATTTGTTCACAACCCAAGTGAAGCATCATTACCGAAGACTTTTGAACGAAATCGCATTGTTATATTATGAAGAATAATTTATACTCAAAGGGGATTCTTGATTCAAGATGCAGTAAGTACATAAAAACAATATCCTTATGTGTTTTGCAAACATGCTTTACTCCTTAACAGTTTGCACTGCTCACCAATTTATTACATATCCTCATCATCAGTAGCAAAATCCTCTTCGTCCTCTGAAGTGTCGTCAAGGAAATCACTGTCAAAGCTATCACTACCATCCTCGGCATATGTATCTTCGTCAGTACTGGTGCAGCTTTCTTCATACACAATTTCCTGCAACTCATCTGGAATGAAAGCATCTTTGAACCACTGTACTTCCAATTCATTTGCAGAATTTCTCTGCCAACCGTTATCCTCTGGTTTTGGAATGCTAGGATTCTGGCACACTGCATTCCTCCAAATGAGAGTTTGAAAGTTGGCTCTTGATATGTGCAGTGACAATACTTGACTACAAGGAGGCATCTGACACAGATCAATTCCACCACTGCATGAGATGGTACCTTTCTTTCCTTTGAAACGCTGGCGAACTATGTCATACCTCACTTTGTTGACACTTGTGCATGAGGTTTTGCCATACAGCTTGCACACAAATGACTCTAACATGAGACAGTCATTACTCGAAACAGCTGCTGATGTTCCAAATCTGGAGAACAGAATTCTAAGATCTTCCTCCTTTTGAAGAAATTTTAGAGCTTTCAGCTTTCCTTGCCCAGCAAAGCAACTTGTTGTGTCACAGCCTGTGAATGCATGGACACCAAGTAATGCATCACACATCTGTTTAGACAAAGTCTTTGCTATCTGAGAGACATTGATTTGTCGCCTGTTGTTGCCACAGCCAGTATCAAAAATCAGGGTCTTTCCAATTGTCTCTGAGAATGAAAGGAGAAGTAAGAAGACACCCGTGTCTGGTGATCTGACAACAATTGTTTCACAGTTTGGTTGGCGGGAAGCATATTGACAGTGCAGTATAATTCGTGTGTCTGCCTCTTCCTGTGATGAGTAGAGATCTAGACAAGGTACAGCTGTGGTAAATTCATCCGTGTCACTGTAAAGTAAGGTGCATCTCTCTTCACAGACAAAGAAGATTTCCCTGTTTCTCAGTTTCTTTGCATATTCGTTACTTTCCCATTCCTTGAGGAGAAACCTGATAAGGGATCTTTTGTTATCAACGCAGCTGAGAAATGATTTCCAACGTCTGGGCACTGTTGTTGCAGATCCTCTTAACAAGTATGCATTATCTTCAGAAGATTCTCTCCTCAATCTCTCACAACCTTTGATTGAATCTTCTATGTAAGTATCAGTCACAAAGTGTACACAAGCTGCTTGTGGTAAGGAGGAAAATGTAAGTTTGGCTACTTCACCAAATGTATTTGGGATTGCTGACAGAGTTTGTAATAGTGCATTGCCATCAACAATGTAAACGGTGTTTGTTTTTTTTTTTTTTGCATAATCCTCGAACATTAATGAATTGTCAGGCGTGAGCTTGTGCAACAGAGTTGCTTTGTTGGTCTTCAGAGGTAAACCATCTGATGAAGCCAGCGACCATGGAGTAGGTGTTAGAGGATATTGAAGAACTTTTTGAAGATCAACACTGTGCTCTTGGGACAAAACAAGAAGCTGGCCAAATAAATTTCTTTGTGCCTTGATTTTGACCACGTTCATGTCTTTTTTCACTGTTAACACTTTCCTCAATGATGCAAATGTCTTGGTCTTGTTCCTTTCTAATGGCTTGTGAAATTCTACAGTCTTTTCCTTCAGTCTGTTTTCAACAAAACTTTCAAACAATCTTTTTCCTGTTTTTTCCACGGCTAGCAGGTCATCAGCAACATCCTCTTGCACTTTCATTCCTGAAGCTAGACTGACCAGACCATCTTCAACTTCAAAGGGATTGATAAATGCTGAAAATGCCTGGAGGATCTTTTGCACTCTCGCTTTTCACTTTGTCTTTTTTCTGCAAGGCTCAATTCTTTGTGGGTGTCTATATCTATACAATTGTTGTTGCTGATCATTCTTTGGGTTGCTGATACATATTCTGCTCGATTGTGTCTTGTTACACTCCAACGGTAAAAGTTTGGAAGACTCTTGCTGAACCCAACAATACCTCCTTTTGTCTTTGCATGTTTGTTTATTGTTTGTCCAATGGTCATATCAACTGCTATTCTTCCAGCAGGCGTCCTTGATCTGGAGACACTAAATCCATTATCAGGTTGGCTAGTGACACAAAATATACACTGAGATACTTGGCATAATTGTGGTGATTCATGGTAAAAAGCAGTGGGCACAGTTCTTTTAAACAAGATATATGAAGAAGAAAGTTGTTTGTCTTTGTAGCTCGCAGAAACTGGAGGAGAGGCCAAACTCTGTCCATGTATTGGATCCAGTATTGTGCAGTTTTTCCGTACTTTCCTGAGCGGACACTCTCTTTGAAGGCTTCATACTGGGAAAATAACTCAGCATACACAGTTGACTGGAGAATTTTATTAGCTGTATGGCTTGAAATTCCTTCGGTGAATTCCTTTATGTAAGACATGAGGTCTTTACTGAGTTTTGAATCCGTGTCCTGCTCAAATTTTGCAAGCAGAAGCCTCTCAAGAGCCTCCAAAACAGACACATGCACTCGTATAGCCCTGTTGTAGTTCTTTCCACTCATAACCCTATCCATAGAACCATGTGCACATAGCCCTGCTTCAGTCACAATTTCTTCAAAACCAGATCCACTTTGGAGCTTTCCCAGGGCACCAAGATATGAAATTATGGTGTGAAAGACACCCAGGTGAATAATGACTGTTTTGTAAAGCTGTGGGTTTTGCCAGACAATATCGTAAGCTTTCTTTGCTACAGCAAGGTCAAATTTTACAAATGTATATGTGTTATATGCCCATTAATCATGCCTGAATTGTGCTAGTACAAAATTCCTCTTGTTTATTTATCACTGAAAGGAAGCAAATACACTGTAATATATATTTTTTTCATATTATAGAGAAAATGGCTATCAAAGATTTAAAAACCCTATATAGCTTTGTAAAATATTTTATGATATGAGGCAAAAAATGAGAAATGACAATAAAATTCCACTATTTATTGCATTTGAAGCAATTTTAGGGTGATAAACAATCATTTTATTCACAAAAATGTGTTCACGAAAAATTGCACCCGATGACCTTTCAAGGGCCATAACTCCTGTAAATGATACTTGAAAAAACTGTAACACCCGGATTAATTTGTGTGATATGTCCCTGAAGCATGCCTGAATTGTGCTAGTGCAAAATCCCTCTTGTTTATTCATCCTGAAGGGAAACAAGTACACTGTAATAGATTTTTTTTTCAAATTATAGAGAAAATGGCTATCAAAGATTTTAAAACGCTATATGGCTTTGTAAAATATTTTATGATATGAGGCAAAAGATGAGAAATTACAATGAAATTCCATTATTGATTGTATGTGAAACAATTTTAAGGTGATAAACAACCATTTTATGCACAAAAACGATTTCACAAAAAATTGCACCAAATGACCTTTCAAGGGCCGTAACTCTCGTAAATGACACTTGAAAAAACGGACACCCGGATTAATACTCAAGATATAGTGCTGTTTCAGAAAAACCATGTGGCGAAAACTCCCCCAGGGGGGGGGGGGGGGGGGGGGGGGGGAGGGTTTCGCCCACTGGCCCATGCACTAGTTGTAGTCAGACTTACAGTTTTTGCTTGTTTGTTTGTTATTGTTTTTTGTTTTTTTTTTGTTGTTTTTCTTTTGTTCTTTCATTATTTTAATTATTGGATAATTGCATAAAATTAATGCAAATCAAAATTACGATTGTAGTAACAATCAACCCACTTTATTTGATGAGAAAGACAAAACCATGAATCAATTGGAAGTCCAGATAGAAATTAAAAAGAAAAGAGTTAAAACTCTTCAAAAGTAACAAAAGTCAGTCAAAGTAACTGTGGTATAAATAAGATATGAAGTGAATAGAAAAGTGCCAGAAGACAATAGAGAATAAAAAATTTTTCGCGGCGGTGGTGGGGTTTGAACCTGCGACCTTCTTGGTACGACAACTCCGCCTGGCAGGTGAGAGCGTGGCTCTACCGTGTGAGCTATCCACGAACACAAAAATATTCGTTTCAAACTCAAAGTCATTACTAGATCCCTCTCTCACCCACTTCTTGAGACCGCCGATTCGTTCGTACACCACCATCGCGAATAATTTTGACCAGCAGTTAAGCTTAATAGCCAATATTCTCAACACAAACATATAACATAGAAACGATTGAGACATTGAGTATGCTCCGGTGTATGGGGTGAATTTTTAATTCAGAAAAGTGAGTGGAGCAGGCACTTATGTTGGTAACAACAAGATATCTTGTTGTTACCCACATAAGTGCCTGCTCCACTCACTTTTCTGAATGTGGTATAAATAACAACATAACACGATGTCCAAATAAAATCAGAACAAAAATAAATCATTTAAAAATTACATATATTCTGATAGTGTGAGACAGTCCTTCTAAATCCAAAGTAGGGGCATGAGCTGAGTTAGTGTGATATGGGCAAGCTCTTTTTCTAGTTCTTTATCACTCCCGCTCTCTGCCTACTGCCCACATAGTGTCGTCCTCCCCCCTGTATACGTACGAACATTAGAGTTTGAGTTAGAATAGCCACGGGAGACTATTCAGACTCGAGTCCGAATTGCCACTTCGTATTTAATGTTTTAACAATTTTTTGATTGGGTGATCATCTTACCCTGACCTACTGTGATCAACTTCCCCCGGCTTCGGAGCGAGTTGAGCATTTTGACATGCTTTTTAAAATCGCTTTCTAGTTCATTTCGTTTACAAAATAATGTGGAGCAACAGTTTTGATATTGTCACGAAAAGGCAAATCTATGGGAGACATTCCAAAAGCTCCTACATCCCCAGTATTCTTTCAATTTGTATTTTCACCGTTGATATTTTGTCGGGTATTTATTTATTCAATTTGTCATCAGAAGCATTTTTAAAACTCTAGAACAAACCTTGATAGATTTGTGAAAGTTTAAAATTTCCTAATTTGACCATTGTTTTGATTCTCGACCGCCATTTTTATTTGTGAAGTATTGAAAGGTAGATTTTTTCTCTATTAGGGTTAGTCATAAGTCTTAGCAAAGGTGCTAGGGTGTTTGTTTTTCCTATAAGGGCTAGTTAAAGGTACTAGATTTTAATTTTTCTAGGGGTTAGTTGAGGGAACATTATTTGAGTTGTTTCCCTTTGTATGGGTTTTCGGAAGGCCTCCCAACTATGAATATATGTATGTATGATGTTTCAAATACATCAATTTTTACTTTCTACAAGCGAATGTCTGAAAAAGTGCTAAACTTACCCAACTTCCCCTATAATGAAAAAAAATGGTGAATGAAATTCTTACCTGCTTCGACTTCGGTCTGGTCCCTGAGCCTGAGCTAGGAGTATTTTTCTTCATGTTGTAAATGGTATTTGATACAAAGATGTTAGAAATTTAGCTTTGGTGATTCTTGTGTGTTCATTTTTGTTGAATATACTGAAGATAATGCAAAATCTGAGACGAAAGACAGGAACCTGTGAAGCATGAAAAGGTACAGCACAAGTTTGGTAGTGAAGAACTTATCTGAACTCCATTTGTAAACATTTTGTGTTGTTATGTAAAGCTATCTGTAGATGTATTTCGTATCTACGATAATAATAGTAATTTGTGATGGAAACTCAAGGAAATTTGTCATTAAAAAATGACAGATGAGATATAATAAAAGAAATAGAATTGATTTATCTAATTCACCAGACCAATAGGTATGATAATAGAGTACTTAATGGGATGTGTGTGTGTGTGTGTGTGTGTGTGTGCGTGTGTTTGTGTGTGTTGGCGTGTGTGTGTGTGTGGGGGGGGGGGGGGGGTGCCTGTGTATGTTTATTTAGAAAAGATTTTTACCTTGACCTACCTCACTTAGATCATGAAGGTAACAACAAGATATGAAGTGAATAGAAAAGTGCCAGAAGACAATAGAGAATAAAAAATTTTTCGCGGCGGTGGTGGGGTTTGAACCTGCGACCTTATTGGTACGATGAAGGCCGTGCTTTTACCACAGCGTACCATGCCATCTTTAGATCGGTGCCCTATGACCCACAGACATGGATCTTAGCTATGCATTGAGGCATGGTCTATCATGGTCTATGTTTGCCTGATTAGATTTTTATAGAGCAGTAAAGTTAGGTGCCCCAAACGTAAACAATAACAAGTTGCTAGTGATTTCCGTTAGGGACCGGAATAATTTACGCACAATATAGGTCTTCCAATTTTGTAGTTTGAGTTGTAGGCGATACACTTTCAGTATTGAAAATATGTTTACATAAAATCTAACAGTTGCAGAAATAATAATATAAGGCTACATCATTATGAAAATCAGGCTCCGAATAATTCTCGTTTTGTTCACACCAGCGCAATAATTTGCTCTGGTCTAAAAATAGATAGACTGTAACTTTTGATAAATTTTAGAAAATTTTACCTTTTGTTCCATAAAATATCCATATCTACTCATTATTTGATGCATGATCGAGTATTTATGAACATGTGTTTCTTTTGCCACCTAACAGCCAAATTTTAAAGGTTATTTTTTTCTATTATTTACATTGGAACGTGAGCTGTCAAGACAGGAACATGTGGTTTGCCACGTGCTTCTCGACCCTTGTTTACGTTTGGGGCACCTAACTTTACTGCTCTATACCGTGACCTGCACATAAGGTACTCAAATCACATATTATTTTATGTAGGTTACTGAATTTCACGAGCATATCAACAAGACGCATTGAGACTTAAGTCCAACTTCTAAGTAAATTGGACGAGTGTATGGATTTCGAATATTAGATTTATATTATGCGGACACTTACACACAAAAAGGCTGCGGCTATTCGGAATCGAATCCCAATGCGTATGTGTTGCAATCAACAGATTATTCAGACTCGGTCTGAATAATCTCCCATGGCAGTATAGCTTTTTTTGCTTTTGTTTTGTTTTTGAATTTATTTTAATTATTGATAATTACATAAAATTGATGCAAATGAAAATAACAATAACTGTATAGTAACTAATGTAGGCTAAACCCGCTTTATTTGACGAGAAAGACAAAATCAGAGATCAAGTGGAAGTCCAGTTAGAAAGTAAAAAGAGCAAAAGTCAAAGTGACTGTGATTTAAAGTAAAAGCTTTTCTAACAACATAACTCGATGTCCACATAAAATAAGGACGAAAAAATTATATTGTGATAGTGTTAGGAAGGTTACAATCCTTCTACAGGCCGAAATACGGAGATGAGCTGAGTCGTGTGACATAAGGAAGGTTACAATCCTTCTACAGGCCGAAATACGGAGATGAGCTGAGTCGTGTGACATAATATGGGCAAAACAGAATTTCTTAACTCTTCTCCTATTTCTATATTTCTATAATATTATATTAGTTTTCCATCGTCCGCACTGTCCCTCCGTGTTAGCGCATGCATATTGGAGTCCGAATAGCCTTGGAGAACTATTCAGACTCGTGTTGAAATGCCACTTCGACACAAAATAATGTTGCGCTTTTTTAAACAACAACAACAAAGGACATTCAAACCATCATTTGACTTTTTCGGCACTTTTTTTTATCTTTTCAGAATCAATCTGTCTCTCTTACGGTTAGGAGCACGGAGAAAATAAACTACAGGAGAGATTAATCTAAAACTGATCATTATCCAGGTTACTCCAATTTAAGATTTATTATGAATTAGTATTCATTAATTATTTCTCAAAGATATCAATCATTTCTCTCTTATATTGACTTGTATTACTATTTTTAATACACACAAAACTCACACACCATCTACACAAATCATAATCCTACCTATCAAATTTAGAATAGAGAATATGCGGTAAAGACTAAGAGAGTTAATTTTTGACATTTTCCCCCTTTCAGTCCCTCGATTAACGTATAAACTACTTCAAAACGACGACCAATGCTTTCAAAACAATGGACACTGTATCGAAAAAAATGATACAAAGAAATATTTGAATGTATGAAAGAGATTGATCCATATGACATAAAATTGGAAAACTGGACAAAGACTCATCAAGACGTATCTTCCAATCACGTTGTACTATCATATCTATCTACCTAACTACCTACCTATCTATCTATCTATCTATCTGTCTGTCTATCTATCTATATATAATAATAATAATAATAATAATAATAATAATAATAATAATAATAATAATAATAATAATAATATTTATGTGACCCGCCGCCTCGAAACGGTATTAAGTCGGGGTTTTTTTGTATCCGATCAAAGTTTATTCCATGCCCTTAAATTAATAAAACCACCCAAAAAAATGCCGGCGATATAATGAAATTGTAGACGTCATTGAAGAGTTTTTGACATGTAATGAAGTAAGAATTGATAATGTGACATTTGTGTCTTATGCAATAGAGGAAATGCTATTTCAAAATGCCAAAAGTTAAAGAGCAGTTTTATGAAGAGGGATGGACAGAGAGAGAGAGAAATATCTAGAAAGAGGATGAAAGGGAAAAAGAAAGAATATGAGAGTAAAAAAAAAAAACACACACACACACACACACCAACAGGAGAAAGGGAACCAAAATTAGAGAGATCGGAGAGAGAGAGAGAGAGAGAGAGAGAGAGAGAGAGAGAGGGGGGGGGGGGGGGAGAAGAGACCTGTGGGGGGGGGGGGGGAAGATAGGAAAGAAACACGATGGAGACAAGTGAGAGCGTAGAGTGGTGAGGTATAGAAGGGGGAAAGAGAACGGTGGTGGGGAGGAATGTAGGAAGATGAGAGCAGCCTGGTATCAAAAAAGAAAGTAATGGAAAAGTTGCAGTGGAGGTAGGCAATTTAAAGATGGAAACTGGTCAAAACATTGTTAGATTGTCATTGAATAAATGCATGCATTGAGGAGAGGGGTGGTTAAATTGGTAATGGTACAAATCATTGTGCATTTATCTCTTCCAGAGGCAACTAAGTGGCGTTAATTTAGACATGTCATGTTTTAAACCCCTTCTGCAATAGTTCAGTATTTAACTGCCCCTTTTCTCTACCCACTTTGGTCAATTGTCGTAAAATCTCCGCCACCTTTCTTCGTTACCCAAATTTTATGTCTTAAAACGACCTCACTCTCCTTCACTACAAACAAGAATACACAGTAAACGAACTCTTCTCTCTCTAATGGAACAACGCGATAAGAAGTTAAGTGGTCTCATTCATGGAAGAACATGGATGAATTGCGTGACGTCATCCAAAAAGGGTCTTTATCTGAATTCGTATTTTTTTATGATTAATAAATACATGTCAGCACTTTTTCATTTCATCCACTGGAAACTGGAAATAAAAAGAAATACAATCATTTTTTGTATGGGAAGAATGGGGGTCACTTTTTTATCAAGGTGGACAGATCGCACGAGTTGAGGAATATCTTGTGGGGTAAAGTAGCAGAGCGTTTTTGCATAACACAT
The DNA here is from genome assembly GCF_034508935.2 of Berghia stephanieae. NCBI lineage: Eukaryota > Metazoa > Mollusca > Gastropoda > Nudibranchia > Aeolidiidae > Berghia > Berghia stephanieae. Next base: position 25,194,358 of record NC_088361.1, on the reverse strand, counting down.
TAACCCAGGGGTTTCAAGTCTCGGCACTTAATCGTATTTTATTTCTACACATTTGGTAAATTTATTAAACTCCAATTTAGACGTTTGTTTGATAGATTATCTACAGTCCTTTACGGAATGCCCAGAAGAATGTTTGTTTTTGTTTTTTTTAATTTCGTATACATAGCCTTTTTTTCGATGCAACGGAACAAGTGAAATTGCTGAGCTGAACTCCCTTGGTGTTGTTTATTATCTGCCTTTTCTTAGACAACGAAATAACATTAAAGATTTACAAAAGCACCACTCTCACTATGCTGTATCTAATAAAGCACTCTTGTTCTCCTAAAATCAATGTACCCCCCCCCCACACACACACTTTTTTGTTGTTGTTGGCAGTACTGTTTATAGTGCCATAGACCGACAGAAGCCATTTTAAAATTTTGGTCAGAAACTTTACTCGAATTATATAGGCTTGTAAATCTTTCAACGATTGGCTTCAACCGTAATGACGTCACTTCCCTCGTAATGACGCATAGTAACTTAGGACATGACTGGCTCTAAACTATCGGCGAGCATAAAAGTGTATCCAGAGGAGAAAAACATTATAAATACGATCAGGTTTTGACCTTTATACATTCTGATCACATGACATATTAAAAGGTCTAGCCAGCATGAAGAATAAAAAGTACCAATTTTCTTTGTTTAGAATCACGCTGATCGCCGTTGCTGGGCGACGTGACAGCAGATATTGAATCCAATTGTCGGATTTCCGACAGTACGATTTTGCTCGATACATTCTGTTAAGTTACATTATGTTGCCGATTCCTACAGGTTTGTCACGTCGCGAGTCGTCGAACACACACGTAGCCAATAATCAACTAACACACAGCGTGTGTCGGACCAGGCCGTTTCTCTCTATTTTTGCAGTTGTCCAGTTGACATTCTCTCCGTTCCTACTCTTTCTTTGTATCCGGTTGAAAGTCTACTGGAATGATGAATGCGAAATAAATATTTTTCTTCGAAAGGTGATTGACTACTCACAGTGGAAGTTTTCTTTCCTCACGACTGTGATTGTTTAAATTGTTCTCTTTTTCCTCCTTCACACACGACCTTACCTCCTCCTCCTCTTCTTCTCATTTTTCTTCTTCTTCTTCTTTTAGAAGAATTAATAAAAATAAACTAAAGAATCAGCTTAAAAAATGAACACAAACAGGAGCAAAGATAATGCAGCTTCTCGTGTCAAGCACTACACATCCTTCAAATAAGTGGGCATTGTTCTCTTCCTTTCATTCTACAACTAACTCAGACCTGTGACCAGAAATATGTGTACTCTCTCAAATAATGTTCTCTGATTATGTTTGTTTTTGTTTTTAAGGGTTTTACGGCGCTCGCAACACATTTAGGTTATATCAGCGCCAGTAAAAAGGAATAAAATGGGATAGTAAAAAGTTCTAGAATTACAACTAAAGCACCCAAGAAAAAGTAAGACAAAGGGGAACTGAGAACAAATAGGGATCAGATGTAGATTCCAAGAGCAGACCACCAATGTACTTAGTTTGAAATCACCTACAAGTCTCATCCAGACACAAGCACAAAATCCAACAAAGAGGAATACACTCAAATGCTTACATTATACATTCAAAATAAAAATAATAATACATAACAGAGAGATGATTTACAAGGAAAAAAATATCATCTCCCAAAACAATAACTATGCATTTGACTGTTTCCCTCCCAGCTAGGACTCCGGCCAGAGCCAGGACAAAACCAAGTAATCTCATTCCAAGACAAAGACAGAAAGCATGTTGGAAAACAGATATAAGGGGATAGAAGACACAGTATGTACCTCCCTGCCCGCTATGGGAGGTCAGGATCCCCACCCAGGTTCTCTGATTAGATTGAAGCATAACGCAAAAGAAATGTTCACCATGATTATTATTGATGTGGAATGAGGTTGTCTCATTTTATTTCCAGATCCATAAAAGAACATAAGAAATGAGAATTAAATTCAGTAATAGAAATGAAAACTCCGACAAAATTTTATAAGATTTTATTAAAATGTACAACAAACTTAAATAACATATTCAATGAATGAAAAAATAATCAGAAATAAAAACTGAGAAAGACTGAATACCAAGTAGTGACCAGCTTTAGATATACATATTCATTTAACAACACAAGTTTGCAACATGGAATTAAAGTACATTTCATGCTTTACATTAACAGGTATCAGTTTGCCAGAAAATTAAATTGCATTTACATAATATGGTAAAAATGACACGTTCAAACACTTGTGTCTTGAAATTAATTGATGTTGAATACGCGTTAGCTCTTTAAACAAGTAAGTCAGAAATGAGACAAAACTGGTTTATAATGAATTTTACAAATCCCATTGGCGCGTTCAAGTCAATCTTTTTTCAACCACTTGGACAGGATTTCTTCAATTTCAGGAGTTCCCGTTCAATTTTCCTCGTTGAGTAAGTTATCACTGACTGTTTGTTTAAGTTGAGCATCTTCCCCTTAAGTTTGGATGAGGTTATGATGAAGACCCTTTGTACTGAAACAAATGTATGAGAATAAAGTAAATTATGAGAATAATAATGACCAATAAAGAACATCAAGAAGGACAATATTAGCAATACAACAACGGTCGCTGTTGGTGCTGGGGCTGCTACGACTACTACTACTACTACTACTACTACTACTACTACTACTACTACTACTACTACTACTACTACTACTACTACTACTACTACTACTACAACCACTACTACTACTACTACCACTACTACTACTACTACTACTACTACTACTACTACTACTACTACGACTACTACTACTACTACTACTACTACTACTACAGTAATATGGTATAAAAGCCCTGTATCAAATCAAAGGCCTAAAACCAGTGTCCAACACAGTTTCTTTTTTCATAACAGAGTGAGCCTACCAGGTGGGTTTAAGAGAGAACATTCACAGCTGTCTGGCAGAGTGTAATTGGCAAACTTATTGATTGTCACCCTCTGGTCAGGACGTAAATCTTGTCTAATCTTCAGGACAGAGACCCCTTTCCGTCCAGAAATGGTCTTATATACTAAAGATGAAAAAAGAATTGGGCGTGGGAGGATGTAAGTTAATGTAAAGTGAAAAAAATTATTGCATTTAACAATAAAAGTAGTAATAAGAATGTATTCGTGAGGAAGTGATCAACTCCTCTTGCTCTTTGCATTCTCCTTCGCATCCGGGATAAACATCATCTCAGTTGGCCTCTCAAACATGGAGGAAAGGTTTTTCAGTTCCACTACACACATTGAGACACTTTCATATCGGAGTTAAAAAACTTGAGCCAAACTTATAATTTCCTCCTTAATATAACACAGGGGTGCCAAATATCCTGTTATCCGGCTTTTTCTCGCTTTTTTTTTCACACATCAGTTCATACCACACCAGCTTTTCCTGTCTCCAAGAAGGCCACTGAAGAGACTTCTTTTCAAGAAAGAAAATATTATTTGAATTGCTGCAACAAAGGCCTCATACATTTGCAAATGAAAGGGCGAGATGTTTATGTTTGTTCATTTACAAAGTTCGTTTTAGGTGATTTTTCAGGGCTTTTTTTTTCACAAATCATTTGGCATCCCTAATAACAACAATATTTATTCTTACTTTTTCTTTCACCAAAACTCTTCAATGTCCATTTATGAGACAACCTACCTGATAAAGTTATGAAACAATGTTACACAAAAAGTTTAAAATACATGACAATTATTTTTGCATTTAATTTTAATGCTATCTTCTATTCAAAGGGCATCATTTTATGAGCAAACCATGGCTGAGTAAGAAGAAGAACAAGAAGTAGAAGAAGAAGAAGAAGAAGAAGAAGAAGAAGAAGAAGAAGAAGAAGAAGAAGAAGAAGAAGAAGAAGAAGAAGAAGAAGAAGAAGAAGAAGAAGAAGAAGAAGAAGAAGAAGAAGAAGATAAAAAGGAGGAGAGGAGAAGAAGAAGAAAAGGGAGAGGAAGGGAGGTGGAAGAGGAGGAGGAGGAGTAGAACGAGAAGGAGAAGAAGAAAAAGAAGCACGTGTGTAAAAAATAAATGGCTTACCAAATGAGGCATTGCATATGATGTCCTTGAAATCAGCAGATGGAATGCCTTTAGATTTTCTGCATACTGGACATGTTTGGCAGGAAGACCCAGTACAAGACGAACCATTAGGAGCCGGCTGAATAATGAAGAATAGAATAAAATGCAGATTTGCCACTTAATACAGATTTAATCGGTAATACAGATTTATCTTAAAACCAAAATTGGCCGCATTTGGACTTTTCCCTCCTGAGTCAAATATTTTCCTTAAAATTGATGCCGATGAAAATATTGTTATAGTATTACTACTACTACTACTACTACTACTACTACTATTACTACTACTACTACTACTACTACTACTACTACTACTACTACAACTACTACTATTACTACTACTACTACTACTACAACTTAGAGCTGTGGATGGACACCGGAACAGCTTGCTGTCCCCGAGATCCTTGCAGCAAAACGATTCATCGAGAATTGAATCGGAACTCAGAACTGTATAGCTTTCAAACCAATTCACATTAAAAAATAGTAAACATGCTACCCAATGTCTTGGTTTTAATTTAACGAGTGAGAAAAAAGTTCACAATTCGAGCAGGAAATTCCGTATCACCATGAGATTGGAGGGATAAGGTGTGAAGGGAGGGGGTATGGGGGAAGATGAAGGAGAGAAGGGTCGCCTGATGACGTAGTACATGGGAGTGTCACAGATGCTTGTCGTGCAGATGTTCTAACCCTTTAACAGTGAAGCTGATTTTTTGTTTTCATATAATGTTTCTTTTAATCTTTATTATTGTTAATGGAGAATAAAGCGTTTCCACCAAGACAGCAGTCACAGGATCGCGACTCGAACTTCACTTATCTATAATCACTTTGCCATTACTTTGATGAAAATGGGAAGATCTAGCGTTGAGTCAAAGTAAGATTGAATTTCGCCTCTAAATGGTTGCATTACTACTGGGTTTTGCTCCCCCCCTTTTTTTTTCAACTCAGTATTGCTGATTGTTATTTACTTTTTACGATTAGCAAGTGAGGTAGGGGTGTCACAGGATGCTGGACTGTACAATTAACCCTTTGCCTGTGACACAAATTTTTTGTTTTCAAATAATAGTTTCCCTTTATATTATTTTTAATGCAGAATAAGAACAGTAAGAATAACACGACTTGGGCTTCAATTAAACTATAATTGCATTGCCGTTATTTATTTTTTGATGAAAACGATATGATCTTCTTTTAGGTCCAAGTAAGATTGAAATTCGCCTTTTAAAGGTTTAATTGGGAGTTTTTACGTTTTTTTATTTTCAAACGCAGCTTTGCTGTTTCTCTCTTTTTTTCTCTTACCAGCAAGTGCATGCTGTACTTACCCGCATGGCTGTCACACACAAAACGATCACATCTAGGTCTCAAAACAAAACATCTGGATCACAAAACAAGACATCTAGGTTTTGCTTGTGCCAAGATAGCAAACCAAACCGAGCAGCTCAGAGTTTGAAAGACATTTCCATAAAAGACTCGGTATTTGCAAGACACTTATAAACCGATTACAGCCCGAGCTCTTCACCACTATTAATGCTACTACAATAACTACTGCTACTATTACTATCACTATTTAAAAATAATGGTGATAATAATAATAATAATAATGGTATACCAAGAAGAAAATAATATAAGATTACATACCATTGGTGGGCTTTGGAGTGGACCGGTGTCTGTTTGAAAAATGAGATAAGATCATTGATTAACCAAAATTTTTTTTTTTTTTTTTTGCGTTCAGCAATCGAATAAATAATTATATATAAAATAATTTGGCAGCATTATAATTATATAAAAAATTGGTTTCAAAATTGTTCGCTGGACCAAATCTCTGTTAATATCATTGTTACGAATTCCTTCACCTTTTATTCTTAAAGTTAAGACTATGTATCAAATAAATATATATCTTCTTTCCATCACATGAATAATTTATGCATGTATTGTCTCATTTAATCCTCATTTTGGATATAGAAAGAGAAGATCAGTCATTCTAAGAGCAAGCTAGATTATCATGAAATGCGCCAGTCGGAATTTTCCTAATTAAATTATATCTCAGGTATCATTGATTGATTCTTTTTTAATTAAAATACATAACAGTGATTTTATTATTTAATTTTAATTTTTTTAATGTCGAAATATAAGTATTAATAAATACTTGATAAAAGAATGAAATGAGCATTAATATCATGATAATATAACGTTATAAAATAGTCATTCAGAGCCATTGTGTCCATGGAGTTTATTCTGGTTTCTATGGCATATAACGTACAATAGCAATTGTTTACTGCCCTTTGGATAGGACACCAACCTATGCAACATTCACTCCACCCGATCAAATAGACCTTAACGTGTAGGAAGAAACATGATGCCTAACATTACATTATTTTTCTTATTCTTTATTCTTTTTCTTTACGTTGTTATTTTCTTTCATTTCATAGTGCGGCTTTGTGGTCCTGTGCTATGTGTCTTGTCTTTGGACCGACAGGTCCCTAGTTCAAGTCCAGTTCTTTACAGTGCAAAGTTGAGTCCTTCAAAAAGGAACTCTTTACTCATATTTATTAACTCTGATTTAATGAGCACCTGTCAGAACAGGTAACAGCTTTGTTTAAGTCATAAAAAATGTAACAAAACCTCAGAGGCGTCATGTCTCGTCCATCATGTTACATGTTGCTGTTGACTTTATACCCATTGTAAAATGCATTGAGCATATCTGTTGAATATTGTTCTATAT
>NC_088361.1:25165029-25182529 GCF_034508935.2 Berghia stephanieae | reverse complement strand
TATCTATCTATCTATCTATCTATCTATCTATCTAGCTATCTATCTATCTATCTATCTATCTATCTACTATCTATCTATCTATCTATCTATCTGTCTGTCTGTCTATCTATCTAACTGTATATCTGTCTATCTCAACTATGTTCTCACATTAATAATAATAATAATAATAATAATAATAATAATAATAATAATAATAATAATAATAATAATAATAATAATAATAATAATAATAATAACAATAATAATAATAATAATAATAATAATAATAAAGATATTAATAATAATAATAATAATAATAATAATAATAATAATAATAATAATAATAATAATAATAATAATAATAATAATAATATAATAACAAATCACCTGTAGAGCGCGCAAATTACATGAATTCATGCTCTAAGGCACTTTACAATGAAACACAAACTCACAAAGGGAAAATAAAATAAAACTACAGCACTGAAAGCTTAGTTTGAAGAACAACAATAAACTAAATTAAGTAAAGGCTATTTTAAACAGTTCAGTCTTTAAATTGAACTTGAGAGAGTTGGAGAGTTTTTGGTTGTGGGGGATAAGGAATTCCAGATTTTTGGAGCTGCATTAGAGAAAGATCTGTTGGAAAATTTGTTCTTGAAGTATACCTTCTAGTTGCGAGTTAAATGGAGATGGAGGATCAAAGATTTCTTGATGGTACATTGACGTTTAAGAGAGATTTCATATAGTCAGGAGCGTGTCCATGTAAGCATTTGTAGGTGATGCGAGCTACTTTGAATTCAATTCGTTGGGCAATTGGAAGCCAATGTAGTGATTTCAGAACCGGGGTTATTCTCTCATATTTTCTGGTCCTGGATGACTCTAGCTGCGTTGTTTTGAGCCACTTGCAAAGTCCTAGTTGTTTTAGAGGGTAAACCAGATAAGAGGCCATTGCAATAGTCGATACGACTTGTCACGAGGGCATGGGTGATTATTTTAGCCGTCTCAGTGTCGAGTAGATCTCTAATTCAATCTATGTTTCTCAAGTCGTAGTTTACTGACTGACAGACTTTGGCGATATGCGTGGTCATGTCAAAATTTTCATCAAAGTAGAAGCTGAGGTTGCTGATGATGGTGAGTTGTCGATGTTGTTTTCAAGGATATTGATGCTCTCAACAATAGTGGGCGAGCTTTTCTTCTTGAAAACTATCAGCTCGGATTTTTCTCCACTTAATTTGAGCTTGTTATATTCATTCATAGTTTGACCATTTGTGTGCAGTGTCCATTGGTTTCTAAGACAGCCTCTCTGGAATTATTTGAAACGGGATCATAATTTTGCGTGTCATCGGTGTAAAGGTGGTAGTGAACACCAGATGCTGAGAGAATGTCTTTTAGTGGAGAGGTGTATATTGTAAAGAGCAGTGGTCCTTGGACCGATCCCTGAGGAATGCCAAATTTGAGCAGTGATTAGAGCTCTGAGTTTCATAGATAACAACTTGCTGCCGACCATTGAGGTACTCAGTGAACCAGTTCAGAGCAGGTCCTTCGATGGCAAAGTTTTCATTTAGTCTTGCCAACAAGATGGCGTGGTCAACAATATCAAAGGCAGCACTTAGATCGAGCAAGATGATATGTTAAAACTCATTTGTCTCAATAAAGAAAAAACAACTCCATTCTATTACAAAGAGCATATTGTAAATGGCTGTAGTTGCTTGATATCATTGGTCTCTCATGAAGCTAAGTAACATTGATCATAGTCATTGAGGCAAACTTCTTATCTCACTGGACTTTGTATGTTGTGACAACAAACGCAAAAAATAGGAAACAAGAATGAAGCTCAACCATGGACTGTATGGGTTAAAATATATCATTTGAAGTGAAATTTTATATTTTCTTAACCTGACAAATCCCCAATTGTTCGACACAAGTTTCATTGTGACGTAATGGGTACCATTTTAAGACGGTAAGTCACATCTTAATTTTTCAACCTACCTGAACAAGTGCGCATCCCTGTCCCTCTGCCCATATCCGAAGTCTTACAGGGACCTTCTTTATAGGGGTAGTCTGGACAAGAAGTTTTGTATTTTCCTCCTCAGATACCTGGAACACTTTGTCTACACTGTTCCCGCTGACACTGATGTTCATGTTGGTTGGATTATTTTCAAAGCCCAGGAGAGCAAATTCTGATAAAGCATTCAAACCCACAACAGTGTCCTGGAGAAAGAAACGTTAACACAATTTTTGGAGAAAGGTTGAAAAATAATATTTTAAAAGCCTCTTTCTGTCAATTTCATATTTAGATTTATAATTTGGGACATAGAATGAAATAGAATTTAATTAATGTCTTTAATAAATCCATAAATATCTAATGCATCGTACCTGAGTGGAGGCAAAACCACCGAGAGGATTTCTTTGACGTGATAGCCACATAGCAATTGGATGGGTGTGCGGTATGGCTTTTTCTCCATAGTAGATGAGGTAGGCCAAAAGAGCATATGATGTCATTTCTACCTCAGCAGATACAGCATTGTTGTAGTACAGGGATTTGGATGAAGGAGGTGTTACACCATTGCGATTCCAAAATTTCAATAATCCTAGAAAAAAAGTTTGTGAAACATGTAAACGGGTGACAGTGGTACAGTTTTTTAAATGCTTTTAAAAGGCTAAATAACAACTGAGCACCGGGAGATGATGGAGTATGTGCTGAACTGCTAAAATATGGGCCACCCTTCTCAGATGAACATGTAGCGGACATTTTTAATCAAACGTTCGAACATCACCAGAACCTGGATATTAATAAAGGGGAGCTGATATCAATACAAAAGCCAGGAAAACCAAAAGGACCTCCAAAGAATTTGAGACCAATTACAATTAGAAAATCTCACTCCCTGATCACACTGAGAAAAATTAGACCGATTGTTGGAAATTATTTGTCATATAGTCAAAGCAGATTCAGGACAGAGAGAAGTATTGCAGATGTAAATGACTTGTTGCCAAATCCTTGTTAGAAAAAATTGAAATAGCTATAACTAGAATAGGATACCATCAATCACCAATCCCTGTTAAAGATTATGAAAGGAATAGTTATGGAAGATGAAGTTAGATTAATGCAATTCCTTATAAGTGAAACCTGGATAACTACAAAATATCTGTGCTTCAGAGGATAAATCATTCCTTGGCAACATGGGTACACAACAAGGAGACAGTTTGAGTCCTGTTTTATTTATCGTTTACCTAGAAAAGTCTTTAAAATATGTGTGAAAATCTGTACCTTCGGCCCAATTACGTTTTGAAAACGAAGTCCCCATGGAAAATGCATTATGCAGACGACATTGACTTTATTGGCCTCAAACAAGTCAGTGTAAAAGACATCCAAAAAGCTTTACAAAAACACTAACTGTATGTAAATACTGACAAAACAGATGTAACATTACTGTCAAGGACGAAAGATGGATGAAGAGCCACGAAAAAAGTAGGATCATTAATAGGAGACAAGGAAGATGTAGAAAGAAGAAAAAGTTTATTGACTGTTGCACTAAATAAATTATTACATATATGGATTAGAAAAGATAAAATAAAAATAAACACTACAATCATATTATACACAACCCTTGTAAAAGACCACCCACGTCAATTCACATTGTCCTGAATAGAGACCTAAAACACCTTCAAAACTACAGACTACAAACTACTGTATCAATGGAAGACCTTATGAAATTATCATCCACAGCAAAAGACCGTGAACTGTGGAAGGAATTGACACAGATGATTAGAGAGGCAGCCAAGGCGTTACAATCGGATGATTGGAAAGCGAAAGGCCTTAAGTCAGTAAATCAGGATGGAACCTCCTCAGCCTCCCACCCCCCTCCCCCTTTCCCCAATGTGTAACCTCTTCCAAAATGACTGAACGAGTATCCTTTTGATAGTCCCTCTCTCTCTCTCTCTCTCCCCCCCCCTCCACATCTCTCTCTCTCTCTCTTTCTCTCTCTCTCTCTCTCTCTCTCTCTCTCTCTCTCTTAAAACAGAGATGGAGACTTTTGTTTCATTGCAGGAAACGTATGCATGGACAATAATACGATTATTTATAATTTCATCATAAAGCATATGATAATTATAGATAATGTTTAGTCCACCTTGTCAACCACTCTCACCTACGATCTGAGTGTACACCATACAAGTTAAAAGTCAAGAAGACTTTGGTCAACACTGAGAGAAATTGCCTGGATACAGACAAGAATATCAAGCGTTTACAGCAAAGATTATTAAGAAAGAATATGCTGTATAGTCCGAACACATCACAAGCTAAAGACAATAGATTTTAAATGAAAACCAATATTACCTTCTCTCTTAGACTTTTTCTCAAGTGTCTTCATGATGTCCAATGAAGATTTGCTGAAAGGACTGTATAGTGTGTAAGCATAGGCAGCTACTGCCAAACTGTAGACATCTATTCTGCCTTCCTGGTATTCCAAATTATTGTCTATACACATGAAACCATCAACTATTACAGTTTCCTGCAGAAAATTGAAAATAATCATAATAATTGCCGCACATTTAGGGATGGATAAACTTCAAACTGAAATTTTAAGTCACCAAGTTGCTGAATGATGCAATACTAAATGTACTGTCAGGAGTTGTTAATTAAGGCAAAAATGAACATTATACTCATAGCATACTTGAAAGTATTGCTGCTGTTTTCTCCTTCACCACATAATAACCGTAGACTTGATATGCTTCATAAATTTACATCCTATTTGCCCGGGCACTAACTCCATTACTTCAATCAACAATACATTTATCATCCTTATATTTACTGTATCGTCATCATCATTATTACCACTATTGCTTACGTTGTAAACTCTTGATCAAAGCGTTTTCTAAAGCAATTGAAGTGATTTCTTACCAAATTTATTTATTTTTAGGTTAAAGAAAGCGCTCTTTCTCTGTATTCGACTAAATGCTATGACCCTGTTTTCAAAACCATTTAAAAGGCATTAGTTGAAATAAAGGTCAAATTCTATTGCATTATTACTTTTTAAAACAAAATAGCCACTTTCTGTGTAATCTGTAGTTGCAATTTGTAAATGCTTTTAGTTTTTAATTCTGTTCTAATTGTAATAAGGGTGTTGGGAGGAGAAATGTCAGTAAAATCTCGATCCAAGTGAGCGAGATAAAATTTCTTTAATAAAATCATTGACCACTTCGTTGGTATCTGACTCTTTTACAAGACAATACATAAAAACAAAATCAGCCATTTGACAAATTTAGAGGTGGCCAAAAAACTACTTCAATATCTTTACGTTAGACAGGTGTAAATAAAAACACAACACACTTACACCTGAATTTAACGTATAATTAACTAAAACTTATAATGAGTGTCTAAAATCTTACACTTGGATTGAGTGTCTAACAAAACTTGCTCTTGAATCGGATGTCTAATTGAGTGTCTAGACATGCCCTTGTATTCAGTGTCTAAATAAACTTACAATAAATCAAAGAGACCAATAATTATATTAGAATTTAGTGACAAATTATGGACTTATTACTTGATTTGAGTGACTTGATTAACTTACACTTGAATTGACATTAGCGTGCAGCAAGGCGATGAGCACATAGGATGTGAGTGCAATCGGAGACCTTTTATTTCCAAGACCTCCCATCATGTATGAGGAAAACACTTTGCCTGTTTCAAGAAAACAGCCGTTCTCTAATTGACTTCTCTTCAGGAAACTGATAGACTGTTCAATGTCCATGGGATCTATGTAGATGTAGGGCACTGCCTGAGCAAAAGATTTCACTACGAATGCTGTGAGCCACACACTTCCTCTTTCATCATTTTCTCCAAAAGCACTAAATGATCCATCTTTGTGACGGTAATTCAGCTCTCTTTGGTAACCTAGACAAAATATTAAGGAAGGAATATGTAACAACGAAAAAACAAGAAATTAAATCTTATTTCAAGGGTATATGTATATATATGTCCTATCGCCCCAAAATGGTAGCATGTCGGGAGGGTTTAGATGACAAAATTTGAATATACAACCGTAAGTAGGAAACTTGAATGAAATATAAAATATGCTTTAATAGACATATGGGCTTCCGATAGCTTATTTGTAGAGCACTCGCTTCACACGCAAAGGGACCAAGATCAATCCCGGATGCAGTCACAATTTTTCACTTGCTCTTTCATGCTATGAAAACAAGATGAACTCCGAATTCATGGACCTAATGATTTGGAAGGAAGACAATATATAGAGATTTATGGATGAAAAAAATCTAAAATTCCACATCTCTTATTGTCTTCCATTGAAAATCAGTTTTAACATTTTGCCCAACCCAACCTAATACCGTTTGAGGAGGCAAGTCACATACTGTTTTGTGATTTAAATTAAAATTATCTGATAAGGATGTGTGAAATAATAAATGATGAACAATGTCCTAATTTTTTACTGCTCTGTGTGGCAAAATAAGAAGTTTCTCCTTCAAATTGACACAGGGCTAGGGGATTGAATAGCTGTCATCCATCACGTCGATAAGGTATTATGTCTTGAATGAACTAAAGTCAGATTTTTTAATAAGTGACATGTCTTTTTCTTCTTTTTCTCAGTTGTCCCTCCGTGCACAGTTGCAAAAATTTGTATGAAAGCCTGAATCAATTTGTATAAAATAAAAATATTTTTCCATGAATTTTAAAACAATAGGAAAGGATTTTGCTTATTACTGCTGTATTAAAATTGAAAACTGGTAAGGATCAGAACTCATAGATGCTTTACAGTATCAAAATGATGAATTTACGCTTATCCCACTTATCCATCTTGAAATAATTTGTTAAAATTGAATGTTCGGTTAATTGAAACTAATGTGATATATACATACAGTACAGTGGCGGTTCTAGCCTATTTACAGTGGTTGGGCAAAGAGGATTCGGTCATATATATATATATATATATATATATATATATATATATATATATATATATATATATATGATATATATTTTTTATTTTTTATTTTTTTGTTTTTTTTTTAATAAAAATTTTTTTTGATTTTTTTTTTCGCCTTTAAACAAAAAATATTTCAACCACCAATAATCACATTCACAATGAAATGACAATACCAGTAGATTTTAATTCTTCCAAACGTAATCAAAAATGAATCACGAAAGAGAATACAACTAAAAAATAAAGCGACGAGACATAATGCGACAACACCTTGACAATACAAGTCCATTTCCTTCACTCGAAAAATTAAAGAGATGCTTTAATCCCTCAACGGCGATATTAATATTGCTTTTACATATTTCTGGTTTTCAGTAGTACGTAGTAACCTTAAAGTTTTCATGGAGAAGCAACAACAGCGATATGACTCGAGTTTCATTCAGAGCTCAAATTGCATAATTTTTACTGCTGTCTTGGTGGTCAGAATGATTGTGCCGGTGGTGGTAGTGGTTGGAATAGTGGTAGCGGTGGTGGTGGTGGTGGAGGAGGAGGAGGAAGACGAGGCGGTGAGGGGTAATTATGGTAGTGGTTTTGGTGGTGCTGTTGGTTAGAATGATAGTTGTGGAGACGATGACGGAAATTGTATGGTGATGTTGATATTGTTTTTATTGCTATTGTTGTACTTGTTGTTAATATTGTTGTTGTTGTTGTTAATGATGATGATGATGATGATGATGATGATGATGATGATGATGATTATGATGACAACGACGATGTCGTCGACAATGATGGTTACCATACGATATTACAAAATTTATTCAATCTTAGGCTTTCGCCAATTAATCATACAATTTGATGACCACATACATGAAAGTGGAAAATAATGGCAAATGGGACCAAACAATAAACTGATACCATTAATAACCACCAAAAAAAAATACAACAATAGTAATACCACCAATACGTACAATAATAATAACAATGATAATAATAATAATAATAATAATAATAATAATAATAATAATAATAATAATAATAACAATAATAATAATAATAATAATAATAATAATAATAATAATAATAATAATAATAATAATAATAATAATATATAATAATAATAATAATAATAATAATAATAATAATAATAATAATAATAATAATAATAATAATAATAATAATAATAATAATAATAATAATATTACCATCATCATTACTACTACCACCACCGCTACCACTATACCACCATCACCATCATTATTACGTTTCCAATTATTTTTTTCTCGTTTTTTAAAATTTGATATCTATCAAAACAGACGAAAATTCCGGTGATTTTTTTAAAGGGTAGTTAAAATATCTACGATTTTATTAGCCCTGAAAACTACGATTTTTATTTTCCTATCTAAAGTAGGCAGGTCTGCTATGACAAGTATCAGTATCAGTTCCATAGTCAAAATAAGACAAACAAAAACAACGTTTATTTAATATTAGGCTTTCGCCAATACTTCATACAATATAATTAAGACAAAATAATGTTACCAATCTCTCCTCATGTATTCGTTTGACTATCGTCACAATAATTACCGTGTTATCTTTGCTCCTTACCCAACCAATCCCTTGCTTCCCGCCTCTTCATCGCGAACCATCTTATGTATGTATTAGCTTCAGGACGGGCAAGTACGGAATCTGCCCACCCTTCCTTTAAAGGTATTTATTTCCTCTATAACTTAGAATTCAACTATCTCCTTACTCAGAAGAGTATTTCTTGTATACTAATTCAATTGTTGAGAAAACCAAAATGGTGGTTGTATTTTATTTATTTATTTAGTCGTGACTTTTGAATAGAAGTGTTTTGTTTTATTAGAGGGAATACAATAGAAAATTACATTGTTTTGCAAAAATATTTAGTCTGGCAATAAAAATACAGCGGTAATTACTTTAAGAATAATTTTAAAAAAAGAATTAACAAATTAATTTGTTAAAAAACAAAACAAAAAACAACAACAAAAAACAACAACAACAACAACAAACAAATAAGAAAACAATTTAAATAAATGAGTTTTGAGAAACACTAAAGAAAACGAGGGAAAAAAAAAAGAAATAATTTAAATGGATAAACAAATATATTAAAACAACACAAACTAATACTAAATTGATATAATATTAGTAAATTAATAAATTTAATTCAATACTGGAACCTTCCCAGCACAAGTAAGGCAATAAATAAGAAAAAGTTCGTTTGCCAAAATCTCTATTTAGTGTACACTGGTTAATAAGGTGGGCTCATTTGAATTAGCCCGACCTAGTACTAGAGAGGCCAGACAGCAAAATCACCGTCAGGCGACGTGACGATGAGATGACGATGTGGGCGGAGTGGAGTGGAGGGTGGGTGGGGGGGGGGGGGGGGGGGGGTGATAAAAAGAACAGGAGCGTATCCTGGTTTATGTATTACGGGATGCATGGTGATTCGCAATCTATCAAAAATACACACAAATTGATTTCAGTACAAAGTATCAATTTTAAGTAGTAACTTTTGAAATTATCTAATTTAGATTTGATTATTTCGGACCTGGTAATACAGCATATAACTTGAAAAAACAGGCTGGTATTTGCCCACCCTGCCCATTATTACCAGCCGTCCCTGATACAGTATCTGAATATGAAGGAACAAATGGCAATCTTTAACTATCAGACATCTACATTTTATAACTACCAATACACATTACTGATGAATACAAGTAAAAGTGAACATTACGCATTTCTAACATTACTTTGACTGCAAAACTTTGAGAAATAGCTTGCGTTTGTGCATAAATTTAATGTAGACTGGTCAAACGTAGAAATTCGCCAATTTATGATACAGTGTCTCCACAAATACATGTGTTCAACAACAAAAACAAAAAAGAAATAATGGACACATCAATCATCACTTTTTGATGACGAGGATGATGAACTGGAGAAATAGAACAACTAAGGTAGTATTTCGTGGTAACACTATCCAATGCAATGCACTTTCCCCTCAGCATGCCTTTTCCTAGTCTTTTCTTGTCATACCACTTATTGACTCGTCTGTGACCTTTATTGTGTTGATGAGAGTAAATTTCAGTTCCTTGTCACAATCTTTCCCTTTACTTGGGCCCAAATGAGCACGATTGGATTGAGCTCACAATAATATGGGGGAAATTGCACAACCTTGTGTCTAAACTCCCTGATTAGACAGTCTGCTTTGAAAACTGTTTCTTGTTTGTTTGTTTTCACTCAGAAGTATAGTTATATCTTTGCGTGGTCATAATATGTATTGCTGCATGATTGAAGCCATGAATCATGTCAGCTTTTTTAGTTGCCAAAGTCAGCGCCTTGAAATGATCATAGACCACCAGTATGCTAGTGTTGTCCATTACAATACAGCTGGATTCTTCTAAAGAAGACAGCAGATGGTGCTTTAGCCTGTCTTAAAACACCTCTGCATTGACCCAGAATGATAGTCCCTCCCTTCAGATGCAGAGAAGAAAAATGGCATGGCTTCCTTCCAAATATCCAGTATCTTCAACACCTGCAAGAATAACACTGATACTCTGTCCAGATCCCAGGAGCCTTTTTCTACCCGAATTATCAGACATCCATTCTTTTGTTGGCTGTATGTTTACGTTCACCCAGCTCCATACATCTATGGATGGTATCCATTATAACAAAGTTGTCTAGAATCCTTTTCCTAGCCCGTCGTTCCACACTGGTGATTTCTCTGCAGTATTTCGATTACCATCTTCTCAGGGTTGATTGTAAAATTCCAAATTCCATAGCCGTCCTCTTTAATTGGTTATCAATAGATTCAAGTAGACTTCTTTTCACAGCTTTATGGGAGTGGAACCGATAGAGATTTCATATTGTATCGCTTAAGAGTTAATTTTTTTTTTTTTAAACTTTAAATACCCTATGAAATGTTTATGCATCTAAATACAATTTTTCAAAGTTTTTCCAAACAGCTTTCATTGTTAATTTGAAAATTATAATCCCTATTTAAAATCATTTAAAGCTAGAGATATCAGTCTTCGGTAATTGCGACATGATGTAGATAATATTATGCAATAATTCATATTTACAAAATCTGATGCAAACATCATTAGTCATAACTTTATAACAGTTAAAGTGTGTTGTTTTTATTCTGACACTAGCATGCTGTGAACTCAAAATCACTAGCAGGAACTACCGTGTCAGCCCGAGGTTTTTTGAAAAAAAACCCAGATGAACTCATCTCTTGCTTTTGGTGCACAACTTGTTTACATTTGATAGTGTAAAACTTCAAATTTTATGACAACGGTTTTAAAGTAGTTTTCTATAGGTCTTAAAGTGGAAAACTTTTTTGATATGGTATCAATACACTCCAAAATCTATATTCAGTTAAGACAATTGATTCAAAGGTTGACACAAATTTTTACTACTTTTGATAGGGGACAGCTGAGAAAAACTAGAAAAATACGTGTCATTAATAAAAAAAAATCTGACTATAGATGTAGAAAATTGAGATAAAAGATAAATTGATCAGAATTAGAAAGATTTACATTTTTGAAGTTGAAGAAACAAAATTCATTTTCTTCAAGTGATGTATGTATTCATCATAACTCAAATTTTATATGTAAAAGTTAGAATCCAATTGGAGGCATCTAGTTAGTCCCCTCATAATACCATTTGAAACTCTTGATCACCAACAAAATTTTATAAACAGATTATGTAATATTTAATTCCCTTTATTCATTCCCCAAAGGAAAGTCTATCCCAAGACTGGAATAACAAAAAGGTCAGACGAATTGAAACACAACAAAGTTTGAATGAGCTAGTGCAGGGCTACACACAGCATGTTGGGGATAACCATACTTGGTACTCTCCTAGTAAGAATCACAGACCACAACCCTTTGAATGGTGTTTTCAGTAAAAAGAAAATACAAAATATAGTAATTTATTAAACACTGATGATCATGAAATGCATTGTCTTAGAAATAGATTTTCAAATTTTTATTTCACTAATTCAAAAGAAAGTATATATCCAGCGATCAAATTTATTTTTATAGAAATGTCTAAGTGTCAGCCTTAAAAATGCAATTATAACTTGAAATTAAATTTTGATGTATCTTGAAAAACACACAATGCAGCGTGTTTACCTTACCGATTAGAAAAGAAACAAGTAGAGCTTGATACAAAAAGGAATGCCTAAATGACATTAAGTTGTTACAATTTATGCACAAAAAGATTGGATTTATATAGTTATTACCTACGGTAAAACTCATACTTTACAATGTTTAATCACATTATGATAGAACAGCGTGCATTCATCACATAAGATGAAACATTTATCTTGCAATGCTAGTAGCATTTTTGTACATAGTCATCTGTTTTACACAAGAGAGAGTTTTGGGTTCAATGTACATTTCCTATAGGACTAAAAAATTGTGCAAAACAACTTTCCTCAGGGCATACAGTGGAAGTGTCTTCATTCAGGTTAAAAAAAACCCGGTTCTTATTCCTAATCAGATGCAACAGCATGTAACAGATAAATACTGCAGATGGCTTGGGCCATAAAAGATCAGATTGGAAAAGAAGAGAAGAAGATGAAACTGGATGGGCCATGCCTGCAGAAAATGTTGCCTTGGATTGGGCCCCTGAGGGGAAGAGAAAGTGTGGCTGCCCTAAAATTATCTGGTTGAGAAAAGTAGAGGCGGAGAAAAATGGTGCTGGATGTAACTCCTAAGGAACAGCAAACAGACCTCCTGAAATTGAGAAAAATTGCCCAAGCCTTAGATGCCTCCTGGCACTAAGAGAGTTCAGGTTACAGTAAGGTAAAAACTTGGGTCTAACCAAAGTTATGCGACACACTTAAATTAAGCAAGCTATATTATGTGCGGCTATGTGGTCTTGTGGAATGACACGATTGGAAAGTCCTGGGTTCGAGCCTCGCTCAGCGCATAGTTGAGTTCTTGGAAAAGGCTCTTTACTCACATTCTCTCACTACACTCAGGTGTAAAATGGGTAGTTGTCCATTAACAGCCATGTCTCTGTCAAAAATGTTGCAATAACGTCTAACAGGTGTCATGTCTCATTCTAATCGCTTTGAGCACGTTTTGTGGATATTGCGTTATGTAAAATCTTTTTTAAAACTGAAAACCAGAAATTACCAATTTCCATGTACTTCACTGCATTGTCGCGAAGTTCCTCTGTCAAAAGACCCGCATTTGAAAGATATTTCAGGACATATATGTTTGGAGTGAATGTAACCATATTCTGTTCTCCACATCCGGTTGGCAGTCTGACCAAATTATCCAAATTGGTTAATGCAGGTCCCATGATGTCACCTATATTAAAAAAAAAAAAGAAAACAGCAAAACATTATTCTGCATTAAAAGCTATCAAGCATAAATTATTAAACGCCTATGTCAATTATAATCAAAGCAAAGATCAATTACTGTCTACTTTATCTTTATTATTACTTTGTGCAATATTCATTGT
The DNA here is from genome assembly GCF_034508935.2 of Berghia stephanieae. Lineage (NCBI taxonomy): Eukaryota > Metazoa > Mollusca > Gastropoda > Nudibranchia > Aeolidiidae > Berghia > Berghia stephanieae. The sequence goes on along the minus strand of NC_088361.1, from coordinate 25,169,123 downwards.
TTATTGGTTAAAAAGGAATATTACTTGTTAGCCATCGAGGAAAAATATTGAGGCAGGCCAACAACAAACATTCAGACAATAATGAACAGAGACTTGAACCATTAGGAATTAAGGTCGGAAAAAATATCTTGTAGATCAATAGTCCCTTCGTAAAGAAGAAGGAGATTCGTCAACAGAATTAGAGAACCTGATGAAGCGACCCAGTAGGATGATTAGGAATTGAATCTGCAATAAGTCATAAGATATTATTAAATCACATAGACACATACATACACACACATCCTAAGCATTTAGGTAAAATACTCACAAGATCCACCAGCCAGATATAATGTGCCAACACACAAAGTTATGTGTAACCTTGAACATTTATCGTCTAATTGATACATTTTGGCAACCATCAAAATGGCTGTCTAAATACAATGACACAATGCTGAGTGACGTTTATTTCATTTCTTAAATATAGACCTCTCTCTCTCTTTCTTTCCCTCCCTCCCCCCCCCCCTCTCTCTCTCTCTCTCTCTTTCTCTCTCTCTCTCTCTCTCTCTCTCTCTCTCTCTCTCTGATAACTGTCATACCTATAACTTTGATGTCACCACGTTCCGAGTCCTTGACAATTCCTTCAGGTAGAGGAAGAATGACATTTTCATGATCTCTATCATTTCCTGAATGAATCGATGAAAATTAAAAGACTTAACAAATAATAGACTATGTCACAACATAATAAAAAGAAAATTTGATCCAGACAGTATCCTGATACCATGGCAACATGAATACAGATTGTAATGTCAAAAATGACAATATGTTACTCGCTGTGTCAATTAATTATTATATCAGAATTAAATAAATAAATAACTCTGAGTTTAAGACAAAAGGATTAGAATAGGGAACTTTTCCTTTGCAGTTTGAAGAACAAAGAGAACTTAAGATTTTTTCTCTATCGTTAAGATTTTTTCTCTATCGGATAAAATTGTAATATCACCACATATGATTCATGTCTTGTTCTACATGTTAAGCATTTCTGTAAGCTCTTTGACCACATTTAGTAGATATTGCTCTTTATAAATGCTCAATTAAAAAAAACGAAATAAAAAACAAACAGTTTCTTGTTCTTTACTTTACTGTCACGCAATAACGACGGAATTTGCGTAGTTTGACCAGAAAACGTATACTTCATGTCTATTCTTTAAAAACAAAGAGTTGGGGATTAAAATTGTTCCATACAGCCCATGTTAATATTTTGCCAATGACAATAGAATCTAAAATCTAACATTTATAACATTTTTAGTACAGTTTGATAAACGAGTAATTTCCAAACCTTTTCTAAATTAAAGGTAATTATCTCCCCCATTGACTCAAGTGGTTATTTAGAATATCTGCAGGACATGATGATTGGCCCTTAATTTGACCTTGGCCTTGGGGAATCCCCATCTGGCCACCCTGTTGCACATACTTAATTAAAGACTTTATGACTAGACCGATTCTGATATTTGATGACTCAAAAGATTCTTCTTGATCTATGTTGATTTCCACAATACTGTAGTACAATAATTAAGATAGATAACTGCCTGTCAGACATAGCCTTTATTTCTCCGCAAGTATTACAGGTTCTCCACTAGTATCCATAAATTCAAATAATCCCCAAACTTGTTACTTCTCTTAAAATATCAGGGTTTTTTTGGTGAAAATTTGGGGGTCATCTGTATGTTGTGATATCGTAAAGGTCAACATATATTAAAAAGACAATGTATTAAAAGGGAACAAAGTATAAAGAAGAAACTTTTCCATACCGTTCCATACCATTCCATTATGACTAGACCGATTCTGATATTTGATGACTCAAAAGATTCTTCTTGATCTATGTTGATTTCCACAATACTGTAGTACAATAATTAAGATAGATAACTGCCTGTCAGACATAGCCTTTATTTCTCCGCAAGTATTACAGGTTCTCCACTAGTATCCATAAATTCAAATAATCCCCAAACTTGTTACTTCTCTAAAATATCAGGGTTTTTTTTGTGAAAATTTGGGGGTCATCTGTATGTTGTGATATCGTAAAGGTCAAAATATATTAAAAAGACAATGTATTAAAAGGGAACAAAGTATAAAGAAGAAACTTTTCCATACCGTGTGCGCACATATACAAAGAGTGGGTATATTCTTGGGCAACACCCTCAGCCTATAGAAAAATAGAAGAATAAATTATATTTTTTACAAATTGTATCTTCAGCTCATATAAAATTATCTTTAACCTTTAAATCAGAAAATCATAAATTTAAATTATAGTAATAATAATAATAATAATAATAATAATAATAATAATAATAATGATGATGATGATGATGATAATAATATTAATAATAATAATAATAATAATAATAATAATAAAAATAATAATAATAATAATAATAATAATAATAATAATAATAATAATAATAATAATAATAATAATAATAATATTAAACTCTCATTCATCGATATATTAGCACATACACTGTCATGAACTAATTGATGAAAATATGAAGCTAATTAAAAACAAAATAAATATCAAATAAAAATAAAATATTCATAAAACATTGGGCAGTTACAAGCAATGCTATAAAACTTGGACATAAAAGTAGAATAAAGTTGTAATAATGGATTTGTAATGCAAATTGAATTTTGAAAATAGATTGGGAAGGTTTGCACATTAGCCAACACAGGATGATAAAAAGTAGAAATAAAGCATGGTATTTGAATGTATAAATCAATAATAAATAATGTAGATATAGCACCACGTAAACATGCATAAATAATTAGATTTTAGAGTGAATATAGTAGCTTTCAAATTTGGGAGCGTAATTCGACACCCGAAATTCGGGTGTATTTTGTCACCAGATAATTCGACACCCTAAACTTTGGGTGTCTTTTATCATCACCCTCGGCACTCTGAAAAGTTGAGTCTTAATTTTAGTGTGTTGGGGGGGTTTTTCTATTAATTTTTTTCTATTCAAAAAAAAAAAAAAAAAAAAAAAAAAAAAAAAAAAAAAAAAACACATAAAAATAAAAACAAAAAAACTCGCAATTTCTATCACTCTCAGCTTTTCTCACAGTATACGAACATCTATCTCTCTCTATCTCTCTCTTGCTCTGGATTTTTAAAAAACATTGTTGTAAGAGGCAATAGTTTGCTTTGGATTGAAAATACACGTTTTTCCATTACAAAAATGAGCTCATATCATGAGACCTACAAATAGGCAGATATTAGTGTAACCTGCTAGGTCATGCTAAGTGTCACTCAGAAATGATTGTTGACTTTCATGTTTACTATTGTGACAACAATACTATTTATTTGGCATATTATAATAAAAATAATAATAATAATAATAATAATAATAATAATAATAATAATAATAATAATAATAATAATAATAATAATAATAATTTGGCAGATAATAATAATAATAATAATAATAATAATAATAATAATAATAATAATAATAATAATAATAATAAATATATTTGGCAGATAACAATAATAATAATAATAATAATAATAATAATAATAATAATAATAATAATAATAAATATATTTGGCAGATATTAATAATAATGATAATAATAATAATAATAATAATAATAATAATAATAATAATAATAATAATAATAATAATAATAATAATAATAATAATAATTAATAATTATCATCATCATCATCATCATCATTATTATTATTATTATTATTATTATTATTATTATTATTATTATTATTATTATTATTATTATTATTATTATTATTATTGTATCAATATAACTTGTTATTATTATTATTATTATTATTGTATCAATATAACTTGTTGAAAACAGTACAATAAAAAAAGATGATACAATTATTACTTTAATTAGACACTTACTTTAACCAGGACCTGTCTTCGTACGGCGTCAGATAGGCCGACGTATGTCAGGTCAACATCAACACTGTTTTTACATGTTCCTGGAATAATCTCAGCCTGTAGAAGAACAATAAAATGTTTGAAGACAACATCTCAATGTAGAATTTTCAACTTTGCAAGGAAATATATTCTTATACTCCTCGATAAAAATACACATTAAAC
>NC_088361.1:25127529-25157529 GCF_034508935.2 Berghia stephanieae | reverse complement strand
AGCATTTTGATGGGATTTCGTCCTATACAGTGTCTTCCTTTTAGACTAACTAAAATAAAACGCTTACATTTCAAAATACTTCTGGCCAGAAAACTCGTCCCAGGTTTGAGAGGTTTTGATTATATGAGGATCATTTTGATCAATCGATATTTGAAGGATGAGTTTTCATATGATATAAGATTAGAGTAAAGTCGAATCCTGACAGTGTAGGGTTAATTAGATTTCGGCATCTAGTCAACACTGACAGACCAGATAAAGGCAAAACAGCACATATGTTGGGGGAATTTTAAAAACACAACAAAAAGGGATTTTATGGTCAAAAGTATCAAAATTGTGAACATTTAGTTTTTGACAATTTAAAAATTTATTCTTCTCAATAAAACAAACAAGAAGATTGCTTTCAGTCTCATTTTCATCATTCAGAGAGAAAACTGAAATTTTGTGTAATTTAATTAGTTAGGATTAGGAAAATACTTTTCATCTTTCTCATACAACTAGTGTATTAATAGAGATCAACGTTTATGTCTTGATGCTGAAGTGTCCAAAAGATAGAAAGTGAGCGTTAACTCATTATCTATTTGGATAGATCTGACTTAGTATATTCTGAAAGTCACTTCCTCGAATGATCAGCTAAATCGCTCTTATTTCCTCTTTTAGACGCAAAATAAATAACATAATTCCAGTTATCTCTGCCAAATGAAAAAGAGACTTAGCAATTTTTGAAAGTTGACTTCTCTTCAATTTCAAGGTTAAAAAAAAAAATTTATATGTGGTCTAGATTTATTTTTGTTTGTTTCATTTTCTTTTTTGCTTGTACCAGGTCCGATCTCTGTGTAATTCAACCTTAGTCTCAGTTCTGTAGACTATAAATTCAAGTTTTAGCACCTAATTCACCCCATCATAATACTGTTTTGAGTTGGAAAGTTACAGATTAGAAGAAATGAGAGTCAATAGTTACATAAAAAGCGACATACCGTTCATAATTATTCCAGAAATTTGACAGGGTCTTGTTTCCAGTTTCAAATTGGTTAGAACCATCAAACCTGAGGACTATAAATATGTATAAAGATTTAAATGTTAACAAGCCACGTGAAATATCGGGGAGGGTGCACTGGTGAAAAATTAGAAATCGAATCTAAAAAGAGGTTTCTGGCATCGTAAAACTCAAAGTGTGAATGATTGACCAGACTTTAAACAGTGATATATAATTTTGTAAGTGCAAGTGTTTAAAAAAATACTTTCAATATTCGTTGTGTGCTGTATAAAATGAAAACTCAGTTTCGAGAGAAAGAAATAATTGAAGCATTAATTGCGTGCACTGAACACGGTCAATAGAACATAGAATAATGGAAACGCTCAAGATTAAAGTCATATTATTTATCTAAACAGTTGAAAAAACAGAGTTATTTTGGGTTATTTTTTAACATATTTTTTCGCAAGAATTAGGAGCTTAAAAAGACAATTTAACCGACTCCAGGGTTATTCCAGTCTTCCGTTGGAATACAGCTTAAAGAAAAAATTCACCTTAGGGATGAATAAAGGCAATTATTATTATTATTATTATTATTATTATTATTATTATTATTATTATTATTATTATTATTATTATTATTATTATTATTATTATCATTATTATTATTATTATAATTATTATTATTATTGTATCCAGTCATTTCATTTTCATTTTCATCAGAGTCAATGCTATCACTATAGTTATCCTCATCATCATCATCATTGTCATCATCATCATTATCATCAGCTTCAGTATCATCGTGCAACTCTGATCATAATCATCCATATGTGTGTGTGTGTATGAGTGTGTGCATGCGTTTTTTTCTCTAGAAATGTGTTTCTTTCATTATCTATGTACAATGCACAGCCGTTTAAATAGGGCCCAAACTTTCACTTTAGTTACTTCTTCCCTCACTGGCTACCGTCAAGTAATGTAAACAATCCACCGTCAACCACAGTGATAACACCTGACAAGACGGTGTGCACTGGCAATAAATTATGTCTGCAGGTAAATCTCATCGCTTTGAATTTCTCTCAGGCAGAGAGTAGTAGAAATTTTATCAAAATACTCAATTTTCTCAGCCCGTTGTGGACGCAGCATCTTTTTCATAATTTTCAAACATATATGGATAGAAAGGCCAATTTTTCCTCTACAAGACGCAATTATTTTTATTTACATCATTAAATGATAAATTTGTGTTTTGCTCTTTTGAATAATCAGAGTTTTTTATGAAATAAATATTAAAATTATAAGTTTACGAAATATTTAAAAATTAAAAATATCAAACCAACACTTTTTACCATCAAGTGTGAGGGATCAGAGAAAAGAAGATAAAATTATCTTTCATATGATATATACTTTATTATGTAGATTCAGGGATTTAAGAATAGAGGGTGTGGAAAGGAATCTCAATAATTAGTTTTGTTTCCAACAAAGAGGAGAATATTTCATGATATTTTAGAAACCCAATAATAAAACTAGATAGTCTAGTGATGATAAGAGACATTTATTTAATTTGATTTCATTGAATTTAAGCGGACATTTTAGATATTTCTTAAATTTACTTATTTAAGTTCTGTTCAGGTCATGGAGAGACACACTGAAGACGGTCATCACACCAGTACACATGAAATATGTCGAATTTGTTGTGAAAGAGTACAGAGCCGTGCTGAGAGGATTAACAGACTCTAGACGTTATCAACAATTGCTATAAATATAAATGTGAAATTCTGACATATCTAAATATTTCAATTTGCGAGAAATGTATCTCACTTATACATAATTTAAAGAAATGCGATGCAGGTATTGATACCTTTGTTTCAATGAGAAAACTCTGAACAAGAAACAATACTTAATGAGGTGAATATGATCCTAATCTTTCACCAGTGATGTGCTATATGCAGTCTATATGGCACACAAATTAAAAGAGGTGCAAGTCACTTGACTTGTACATGAAAAAAAGTAATGGGCATGGATATCTCAAAATTAAGGTTATGAAAATTATAAGAACTCTTTAAGATTTTCTTAGTGGTTTTGATTGTCTTTAAATGAATGTCCTTATATAACAATTTTAATGGAATTCTTAGAAGTCGTTGATTCTGGGATAAATATAAGTGAATCACATTTGACTATGTTTCTGGTTTATTAAAAAATTTCTATTAAGACAATGCTGTGATTGGATTTCAATTTTACCTTACTCAAAATCCTTACTTTTACGTACAGGTGAACTGATATCTCAAAAACGCCTCAATCTACTGGTATAAAATTTATATGTCTACATTTTACAGATATTCAACATTATTTCCATTACTTTAATTTTAAAATCTTAAGTGTTGAACATGTTAAAATATTATCTTAAAAATTTTAATTCACTTAAATTTATGTATCAATTTCATAGGTTATTCCTCTTGCTTTTTAGCACCATCATAATTATGATTATATAATCAATGAAAACTCTGTTAATAAACTGTTTGGTAGTAAAAAAATATTTTTGCTACACATAATAACGGCAATACTAGATTAGTTTGAAATTCAGAAAAAATCGATCAAAACGGCGAAAAAATTGTCTCCCTCTCTCAGTGTAAAGCTATGACTCATCATCACTAGACTGGCTAGATTTACCTGGCGAACTAAACTGAAAGCAATAAACGCCTGTGAATGACTTATTTTTCAATGTTAAAGATCGTTGGTTTATTTGTGTATACATATATTATTTATTTGAATACGTATTTTTTCTCTGTTATATGGTACCCATTTATATACTTGAATTGTGATTGAATGATGATTTAATTATATATAAGGTGGTCCTTATAATGTGGATGAATTTTATTTTTGCCTGATACCCATCTATATACTTAAATTGTGATTGATTCTTGTAATGCAGATGATTTTTTTTTTTGCATGGTACCCATTATACACTTAAATTAGGATGGATGGTAACTATTTTATTTTGTTTCCCGAAAGATGATTTTCTTGTGTTATATGTTATGGTAAAGTAAGGGTTATTTATTTATTTACTTATATATCTGTCTATTTTTCTATCTATTTATTTATTATATTCACACACACACACACACACACACACACACACACACACATATATATATATATATATATATATATATATATATATATATATATATATATAATATATATATATACTTGTCTATTTCATTGATTTATTTATTTAATTATTTTGTTATTTTCCTTTGGTTAATTATTAATTGGAAAGTCTATGTAAATGTATGTTTCATATTGGCAAATGCCTAAAATAAACATTTTGAACTTGAACTTGAAACTTAAAACCGAAAATATAAAAAAGTAGCTTTTGTTAGTTTATACAATATATTCCTTCTCTTCACCAAATCATATTAAAGCTCGCTCCATGTCACATAATTTGACTTCAGATTTGAATTTTAGTATTGAAGCCATCCTGACATACAACCTTTTTGAGATTTTGTGTCACAATATGATTCAGTCTGACCTAATCTGCTGCTGTATAGAAATATTGCCACTCAAAGAAATGATTTCTCAAGGATCCAATTAGCGCCCATGTCTCTGATGAACAGCTTCTGGTCTATTGGCAAACACAATCAATGTTGAGCATGATCATTGATCAGATGAGTGACAATGATTGTAAAATATTGATCCGGGCATTGTCACCTTAGGTAAAGTACATTGCTACACTCCATTTATATGTGAATTGGTAGCTTGTATTAGGCAGTGATGCAAGTTACAAAATGTTAGTACAGGTAGGACTCATAACAAGTGACTTAAACGTTATGAAATAGACATTTGATTCTATAAAATTTGATGGAGAATGAATGAAGCATTGTGAAAAAAAGATTTTATATAGCGATATATTCACAAAATTTGCTCAAAGCCTTTTACAAGGAGTCCCAAGCCAACATCTACATTTAACATCTGAGAGAGGAAGGATGGCGCAAGTGAAGCGATATTACATTTATTTTTCAACAGACAAACAATATTACCAGCCAGATACTCATTTTATCCCTGAGTGTATTGAGAGAATATAACTATACAGTCTTTACTAACTACTTGACTTTGCACCACACCAGCCAACGGGGGAATTGAACCAGGGATCTATTTGTCTAAAGGCTAGTATCAAACCACAAGACCACAATTCCTCTTGAAGTGCATTAAGTATATTGAATCCATTGAATTTTTCACATTATGGGGTTCATATTGATTTGAGGATAACATAAGAAAGCAAATTACCTTGAAAGCTTCCAAAGCGTCCACATATTTTGAACTGATGTCCCAATACCACTCATCTCTAACTGTAAAAAGGATAATTTTGTTATTTCATGGGGTTACGCTAATGCGTGAATGAGTATTTGGTTAAATGCCTTGACGGCTATTGTAAGAATTTTAGTACAAAAATGATGCCTAACAAGTGACTTAAAATGTATCAAAGCAAATGATGTAGCCTCTCATATGAAAAGTTTTACTTACTTACTTCCAGTGTCATCTCATGGGTTGAGGTCGACTTGAAATGACACGCCAATCTTCCCTGTTGACGGCTTGCTGACTGCATTCGGCTACCGACAATCCTGTCCATGTCCTCACATCATCTATCCAAGTTCTTGCTGGCCTGCCTCCTCCTCTTTTCCCCTCAACTCTACCCTCAAGAATGTCCTTGTTGACAGTTTGATGGCGTCTTAGGTGTCCAAAATACCTTAGTTTTCTTGTTTTTATTACTTTCATTAAGGTCGGTCTGATATCAAGGGTGTCACAGACTTCTTGATTTGTTTTCTTTTCTTTCCAACTGATTTTTCCAAGGCAACGGAAAGTCCACATTTCAAAGGCCTCAATTCTTTTCTCTATTTGTTTGTTCAATGTCCATGTTCCTGAGCCGTAGAGAAGTGCTGAGTGGACATAACATTTGAGTATTCTTATTCTCGTTTTCATCTGCGTTTGTTGCGAAGTTAAAATGTTATTCAGTTGGCTGAACCTCGACTTAGCTATAGCAATCCTGTTTTTCACTTCCAGCTCATTCTTTCCGTTGTTGGTCATTGTCTGTCCAAGATATTTAAAAGAATCTACTTGTTCGATGTTTTGATTATTAATTTGGACTTTTGCGATTTTTTCAGGCTTCTTTGACATGACCATTACCTTCGTCTTTTGAACATTCATCTCTAGACCCTTTGCTGTACTGTTCAGGTTTACTTGATTTGCAAGGATCTGTAGATTTGTCTCGTTCGATGCCAAGAATACTGTATCATCTGCATATCTCAGATTATTTATCCTCCTACCTCCAATAACAATACCTGGAATGTGCTCGGTTTTACGGAAGATAAACTCTGTGTACAGGTTAAATAGATATGGAGAGAGGATACATCCTTGACGAACTCCTCTTTTAATTGGCGTGAAAGGTGACAGATCGCTCTGAATCCTGATGGCTGCTCTTTGATGCCAATATAGATTTGTGATTAGCCGTATATTTTTGCCATCAATGCCTGCCTTTTCCAGACATGCCATTAATTCTCCATGCTTTACCCTATCAAATGCTTTTGCATAATCGATACAGCATGCATAGATTTCTTTTTGATGATCAAGGTATTTTTGTGTGATATTATTTAAACAGAAAATTGCTTCTCTTGTCCCATTATTTTTTCTAAAGCCAAACTGTACATATCGCCAACTTCAAAAAAAGTTTAACAATTGACAAAATATTGAAAATATCCGTCAAAGTACAAGAAGCTATAAAGCACTGAAAGAATAACATTAACAAATATTTGGCATTTTCGCCATTTTGGTGGCGAAAGACAATCCCACGTGTCAATCGGTGCCATGCTTATCCCCCTCTAGGTGATCAATATATACATATTTATATATATATATATATATATATATATATATATATATATATATATATATATATATATATATATAGTTATTATATATATATATATATATATATATATATATATATATATATATATATATATATATATATATATATATATATATATATATATAAAACTTAGCTCATACCATTTGAATAAAAATAAATACCAACCGCCTTTAGCAAATATTCCTCAACCAGTTAATTCCGACATATCATCGGATTGAATCTGTGGGTTACATATTTTAGGAGTCATGAATGGGACGGGAACTGCATCATTATTACTAATAAATTATCAAATTTTATCACCGCATATGATGAACAGTTTCAACATTCATAAATTAATGAGTGTCCTTACCAATGAACTTCTTTATTCGTTTTTGACAATACTCTCGGTCAGTTTCGAAAGAGGGGGTCGATAAGTCAAATAAGCTGGTACTTATGTCCTCAATCTTCTGAAATATCTGTAGATAAAATAATGACTTTTGACACATCTTTGTCAACATGAACTCATTTTTTTGCAGGTTTGATAATCCAGAGTGATATAGACTCATTGTTGTTTAATTAAGCCCATAGTTTGTTAGGTTATCAGACCTACAAATATGTGGATGTCCATCTTTATACATTCAATTCTCTATAAATGAAGAAATAAAACATGGGGAGCAAATAATGGTGCAAGAAAAGATTCTAAAAATAAGAATCTTATTGAAACAGTACTAGGCAAATTAAATATAAAAATGAAAGTAAAAAACATCCCAAAAGATCAGCCTACTGATTCATTGAGATTATCTTTTTTTGTGTTTTCTATTTGTTTTGTTTGGCAATGACCTTTCTATCTCAAACACAAAATTACAGTTATAAATTTCTCAGGTTCATTATGCTTGACATCTTAGTGTTGCAACTAGCAAGCAGATAATAGAAACACGAGTTTCTTGTTAATGTTGATTTTGCTCTTGTTATTTCTTTAAAACATTAAACTTATCTTGATATATTCAACTGAATAAATAACAAAAAATATAACAGGTAAAGAAAAGACCCAAGAAGGAACTGTTATTCTATAATCATGATTAAAATTATTATAATCATAATAAAGATACGTCTTTCTGTAATGATTATTAAACTCTCAACATGTTTCCTAGTTAGAAAATTCAAACTTGATACAATGATAAGGACAGTGAAAGTCGAACAGAATATTGTAAAAACTGAAGTCAGATTTTTCTCTCTTTTGTTCATCCTCCATCCATTTATTCTTGAATAATTTACAACTTGCAAAGTATTAAACAGGCAACAAACTTGTGCTTTTACAAAGGGCAATGTGCACAATATGTGATTTAATCGCTTTACAATGGTCCCAAGCCAATAGTAACACCTAAACTCTACTGTAAGGCGTGACTGCATTGTTTTATCCACATAGACAACAATGTTACCGACCAAGCAATAATTTTCAACATGTGTGTGGTGAAAGAATGTGAGTAAGGAGCCTTCTCCAAGGAGTCAACTTTGCACCTCCTAGAGCGGAATTAAACAAGGGACCAATTCGTCATGAGACGAGTGCCATACAACAAGACAACAAGGTCTAGACCTGAATTTCTTATAGGACATTCCATACTTACCGTGTCCATGGTTATCTGGTGACTACCGCCTAAAATGTTGACACTTTTGTCCACGATGCCCAATCCACAAACAGATCCTGGCTCTGCCTCCAGCTGAAGATTGACCTTTTCTCCTGGGAGAACAGTCTTTTGATCGAATGTCATGTTGACCTTTCCCATGGGGGTAAAAAAGGAAGAAATTTAAGAATACCAGTGATACATATTTAAAAAAGGAATCCCTTTCATAGATCAACGATGTTCCCACTACAGTTTTCTACCTTACTTGGTTATTATGCAGTCGCATGAATGATGGATTTGTGAGATATCCAGTATTGCATACATCACTTGAATACCTTGAATGCCTTGCGAGGGAATATAGACTAACTCGATCTCTGCGATCCGCCAGTTCTTCGCTAATGGGGAAAAACATCCCAAAAACAAAGTTTGCTGAGCACGGTTTGCATTTTCGGCCCCAATCGTATGGAATTCTTTACCACCTAAAACCCGACATTGTGAAAGTCTACCTGTTCTCAAACGACATTTAAAAACCAATCTTTTTTATTCTGCTTATCATGATTCTATGTGAACTCCGAACAAGATATGTGTGTGACTGCACTGTTGTGGTGATTTTGTAGTCAAATGAATGAACTTGTGTGATACCATAAAAACTATTATTGTAAATCACCTCAGCACTTTTTGTGGATATTCGCGCTATATCAAATAATAATGATAAGTATAATAATAATAATTAAACAGACAGCAGGGGAAATTTGGCTAAAACCGTGCAAATTCGGGTTGAAAGCATGAAAATTTACATACAGGTTACCAAGACCCATTAAAAACCCATTCTGCTATAGAACCACTCTAGCAATCAATCAAAGTGTTTCGGTTTAAGGCCTTAAATTTTCCCTATTACAGCTATATTAAACAAGGGAAATAACTGCATTAAATACATATATTTTCTTCATATTCATTATATTAGGGGAAATTGGGCTAAACCCGTGCACATTGGGATTGAAATAATGAAACTTGGCATACAGGTAGATAAGACCCATATAAATGACACCTGCTATAGAACCGATCTCGCAATTTATTATAACAATGCGTTTTCAGCACGTTTATTTTTCCCTATATAGTATTACTTATCCAAGGAAAATAACAAAGAAAATACAATGTGCATTAATAATTTAAATATATTGTTGACCATTTACAGTAGCTAACAAATCAATGGCTTCGGGTGGGAACAGTACACCCACTGGATGTTTCGGGGAAAATCCCTTCGTCAGTAAAAGGAACGTTGAAAATACAAAAAAAAAAATGTAGTAGGAATTGTAGGGTGTGTTTTCCTGGATGGTTGAAGCATGAGACATTAGCGTGGTGTTATCTGGTCAGTTGATATACTAAAATTGTGTCCTATCAGTCCCTGCCATTGAAATTGCATCTGAAAACATGCAATGCATTCCTTTTTTAGTCATATGTAACATTCCCCCCCCCCTCTCTCTCTCTCTCTCTCTCTCTCTCTCTCTCTCTCTCTCTCTACTTTCTTTCTTCTTTTTAAGACCCAACAACATTCATTTATGAATTATGAGAAATTCATATGGAATAGAATACACAACTAATTTTACAGTTTTAAAATGCTACATTACCTGCAAACCAGTTCACCAGCAAGACATATAAGACCTATTTCATAAAAGCCATCAGTACACAGTCATTTTTGGACAACAACAGAAGAACAGTCGCGGGTGCTTTTAACCAAGCACTCAATTATAGCTGAAATTATTGTGAAACGGACAATACCAATTGTTTGATACCCCTTTCATAGGACGCTAGTCTATCGCAAAGTACTTTCCGCCAGATAAACTAGACCCAGCAACCTAATCACTGCTGGGTGGACTGGGAGGTCAGAAAAAAATCGAATGCATCCGGGATCGATCTCGGTCCCTTTGCGTGTGAAGTGAGTGCTCTACCAACTGAGCTATTTTGATCCCCACCTGTCACCAAGTCTGACCAAAAATCTATAAAACACGTAAAATGATTATTGTATTTAAAAAAATTATGAGGGGGGGGGGGGGGAAGGAGCACTGTCTGTGTCAACACCGGTTGCGGACATTTAAACGAGATGTAATCTGCCAGTCAGTTTGTCCGTCTTTATAAGTGTAGTTGATTATACTTGCTAAATCAGATAAACAAAAATCTATTATTATAGAATTCTGCATTATAGAAATCCCTCAAATCTAACAAAATTGAATAAGATTAACGACAAAACAATTTTGATAGTTCGTGAATCGAAAGTTTAGTGAAAGGAAAACATCCGGTTTGACGCTAAAAATAGTCATCAATGGGAATCCAAGCCACACCACACCACACTTGCCTAGTGATTTGTTAGCGCGTGTTAGCAACACGCTACTTGGCTGGCCGCCGGTTTCGCCTGGCTAGACTAGAGGGAGAGGGAGGGGAGGGGAGGGGAGGTCTAATTAAACTGGGCACGTGTGTGTGTACCCTTTGTTTAGTTATTATTTTGATTGGGCCATGTGTTGTAGACACCCACCAGTGACTCTTTGTTGAAATTTAGTCTTTTTCATTTTAGTATTGAGTGGAGATCTGTTCCCACATGTTATAGACAACAATCAGTGACACTAGCTCTCCTCTTTCTAGGATCCAAGGATGACGTAAAACAACTTTGGGTCCCTTTCGAGGCGACCAAAAGAGATACTATTTTTAGAAGGCCCTGGTCCCTTTGTTCTGAATTTTTTGTCGTCTATTTCAAAATTGCCCAATCATAAAAAGCTTATATCTCAACTAATACTGATCTCCCGGAGTGGTTCTATAGCATAAATTACCGGATTTTTCATATTCTACCACATAATATGTAATTTTCATGCTTTCAACCCTAATTTGCACAATTCAAGGGTTTTTTGGACCTAATTCCCCCTACGAAGATGACAAAAAGTGACTTTACAGTCAGAATTATCAGTATTATTGTCCACAAAAGGAAAATAAGTGTGGCGCGGAAGACTATTGGCCTTGTGACCATAATGAAAGAAGTCTTCGTTATATTTAGAGTGAGGTTAAAATGTTGATCAAAGGTGTGTGTGTGTGTGTGTGTGTGTGTGTGTGTGTGTACGTGCGCTTGTATGTGTGAACATGAGTATGTGTGTATACGAAAATATGTTTTATGGTCACATGTCACCTCCCTTCATTGGGATATTTTAGAATAGAGGGAATAAAATGACGTCACTCAGCTCTTCGACATTATTTTAAGACCGCCAGTTGAATAATTATCTAGTTCTCACTTAAGTCTTTCGAATAGACTATAAACATCAACGTTTACACATACATTTGTGTGTTGTTAAGATTCGTCTGCGAGCAAACAGGTGAGTATTTTACCTAAAAGTATAGCAATATAACTTTAGGTGAGTACAATTAATGTTATGGGAGTTTAAACTCAGCCCGACTCTGTTGAAAATTTTATGTCACAATTTCCAAGGTGACGAACCCCAAAACAAAGTTAATCGTGAATTGTATTCAAAAGTACAATCAATGGGATCACAACATTGTTACCTCAATAACTATTAACAATTCCTTTTTCACTTTCTTTTGGTGATCCTCCTTTGCATTGTGACGTGATTTTTAGGGCTGTTTCATGCTGTTAAATTACGTGTTTCATACCTTCAAACTCACCCCACAAAACAAAACAGCGATCACCAAAAGAAGATAAGAAGTGATCTGTCGTAAGTAGTGTTCAAGGAAAGAAGTGATCCCTTTGGTTGAACAACTGACTACAGCTCACTGCTCACTTCCTATAGATAGAATGCGGTTGGCCAAGGAGTTCACAACATTGCCATCCGGAAGTATAACGGACCAACACACAAACTCTGTGTAACCATGAACTTTTATAGTCTGGTTAATACAGTTTAGTGAGAACAACTCACAAACGCGGATGGCAAAAACAATAACAAAGGCCTGAGTGACGTCATCTGCATACTATCTATACACAGTAACGAAAATATCGCCTGAGCGGTAACTTAGTTCAAGTAATGACCCGAGGTTGACCGGGGTCACGCCTGCCAAATTACGGGGAATCCCCTAGTGAGTTCAGTTACGGTGATATCGGGTGATACCAGTCGATTTATGTTCACTTTCATCTCTTTGTTATCGCTTCACAGTGAGCTTAAACACAAATTTCTTTACTCGGTTATATTTATCAAGATTTCCTGTTTCCATTCATATGTATTTTATGCCAGTGCTGTATATAATGATCGTGATATTTCAATCCTAAATAGACCGTTTTTCTGTAATTTAAAATGCATTAATTTTTCCAATAAAAAATTGAATTCTTCAAACAGAAATATAGAAAAAATCTATTCTTTCACAAATAGAATCAATTATAATTGAACTGTAAGTTGCTAAAATTCCATTTGTGCGTCATCAAAATTGAATTTATTATGATTTTTAAAAATTTCGTTTAGTCATGGAGCACACTCAACAAATTCATGATAAACATTTGAATGAACTGTGTAGGCTTTGTAGAAAAGTCAAGAAACACAGAAGAAAAGAAAACGAATCTCAAAGCATGATTTTTTTCAGGATTTAAAACCAGATATTAATCTTTAAAACCAGATATTTATCTTATCTTTAATGTGGACATTAACAAAGACAATGCTAAAAAGTCCTCAAAACTATGCGTTACAAGTGTCATGACAGACTACGTACGTAATGTTGAAATTTTGAGCTTTTTTATTTAGCGCAATTTTCACTAGACGTGCTTAAAACGCTCTAAATAGTGTCCCTGACCAACGGTAACGCGTAACATGTAGAACTGGACATGATGTCTGCTAGGCGATATTACATTTTTTTTTTCCGACAGAGACAACGGGATTAAAATCAAAGATGAGGGAAAGCACTGACAACAGCAACTATTCATGCACAGTCACCACATCTTGTCGAAATAAAATCAAAATAAATCAGTGATTGCTATGTTTGCTCAACCTTCTTGAAAAACGCAAAAAGAATAAAGAACAGCAACAGGGCGACATTAGAAGCCCCGTTATGTAAAAGTATGGACACAGCACAAAATATGTCACGTGTAAGTCACGAGGCTATGGAGGCAACAGAGTGACTTTTACAGTTATAGACCAATGTCTTTGTCCTTCATTATGAAAATCTCTCTCTCTCTCTCTCTCTCTCTCTCTCTCTCTCTCTCTCTCTCTCTCTCTCTCTCTCTCTCTCTTTATCTATCTATATATCCCTTTCTATCTATCTATCTATCTATCTATCTATCTATCTATCTATCTATCTATCTATCTATCTATCTATCTATCTATCTATCTATCTATCTATCCCTTTCTCTCCCCCCCCCCGCACACAAACACACACACAGACACACACACACACACACACACACACACATATATGTATATATATATTTTTTTCTTTTTTTTTTTTTCTTTTTGACATGGTTATTATTTATCATTTGTTCCTTCGTTAAGTCGTGTTTGTATCAAGAATGCTTAAAATGATCACCCTTAATTAATCAAATATTGATCATTGCAGCAAAATAATTACAAGGTTTCTTTTTTACCCACAAAGTACTGAAACAATATTTTAACCTGGGAAGTAAATTTCAAATATATACAACTGAAATATGAAACGACTCGGACTTTATTCTAGTGTTCTTGGTTGACCACGTTTGTAACTAGTGGAACGGAAAACTGGCATAATCGTGTTCATATAATATTAAGCTAAACTCGTGTGACCATCTGTTGAATATAATTTGTGCGATGAAGACTCAATGACCGGAATTAATAACCCTCTGAACCAGCAGTGATCAAAGCGAAACAAATCGGACAGCTGCTATCGCATATCATCAAAGAACTAAGAGTGACGCACACATTGTGAGGGAATGAATGAAAGGTTACTTTATTCCTCCATCGGTTAGAGCAAGTTTTGAGAGTTTCTATCGGCTTGTTTGCTTATAATAATGCAATCAATAAATTAAATTTAACAAACTATAATCAAAATTGTGCTGATATCTTAATGCGAAATATCTCAAAGACAGTAATTCTAATGATAGAGTGTTTGGTACCATAATACAGATCAAAGTTTTCTCAATGTGTTGCCAATTGGTTTAAATTGGTAAAATTGACTGTGGTTGTGCAAAAGCGATTGTAATTTAACCAGATGTCAATAACAAATCTGTTAAGTATCACGGGAGATAACCCGTTGTACTGGTCGGGAATTTGATGGAGTGAATGACCTCTTGACCGCGGCGCAGGTGGAGAACTAAAAGCTCGCCTATTCAACACTGTATATAGGTGGTTGTTGCCTTGCTTTGTGACGTAATGTTTTGATTGTGTCAGTCTATGAATTTACGAGGGCTATTTCGTCCTAATACGCGACCATCATATCACGTCATTTACTCACTTTATTGTCGAAACAAGGTTCCACTTGGAACTCCATGGAGTCGGCCACGATCTCTCCATCTGGTAGGACATGATGGATAACAAGCGTGAATTTGGGCGCCATGACAGTACTGATAGGAATCTCAAGCGTGAAATTTGCCATGGTGTCCGCGATGTCCTCAGATCTGACGATGGGCTCGTCGAAAGGTGGCTCATCTGTGAATGAGTAAATTGTTGAATATATGCATGCTTGAATTAGTGAAGCAATTAGATCAAGAGGCTATCAATCTACCAATCACAATTGATCAGCTACTCAATCAATTAATCAGTTGATCGTTCACTTTGTATAATGTGAAAATAAATTCCGTTGAAAGAGTTTCATAAATTGATATTCATATTATGTAACCTACCGCTTTCAAACGGTATTATGTCAGGGTGATTCAGCTGCTAAAATTCGATTTATTGTAGAGGGCGCACCAGTCCGGCAGACAGGCCAAGGAAGTTTAATACGGAGAAATCTGACGGCTTGTTTATATCACACCCACGAATTACGTGCCTGAGCGAGCCTTTACTCACACTATAGGTCAGGTTGACCTCAGGGTCAAGCGGTCAATCCTGCAGGTAAAGCTGCATACAATGCATTACGTTCCAAAAACATTAAATTGAGTAACGACGTTTCCTGTTTTCAGTCTACTACCAGTCCTCTTCTAAATTCACAACATATTTTTAAAAGCTTGGATATAACTGCATTTTTCTTGTTTGATATTTGTGTCTGGGTTTCATTATTCTGCTGTGAATAGTTCTTTAGTTATTTACACCTGAAAAACTCAATGATTAAAATCAATTACAGGAGCTTTTTTTTTTTTTAAAAATTAATATAAAAATTTTGACACGACCAATTTAAAAAAAAAGTTGTATCGTCGCATTTAACATTCTCTGTGTTTTCTAATGATTAAAACCATTTTATGGACGTATCCTTTAATATTTTATAATATTTTTTTTCTTGCAATGCACATACAGGTAAAATGATCACACTTTAGAGACCCATTTGAAATCTTTAAATGAACTTTGTAGATGTGGTAATGCAGTACTCACTCAAAAATTTAAAAAAACGTAATCGCAAAAGATTACTGTGTAATGATTTCCAATGTGAAATACTTTTGTTATTTGATATTGACATTGGAAAAGACTTAGAAACAACACATTCAAAAGTGATATGTTACAAATGTGTAAAAAGAATCAAAAACATGAAAGTATATAAAGGAGAAGAGTTTTTAATAAACTTCCGGACTATTGTAAAAAACCATCAGCATTTGCGGACAGATTTTGTCCCCAGTGACATTACAATGTGCAATGTGTGCAAAACATTTACAAACATACGAGTCGGCTGCATTAAAGATAGGCAATCAAGTTACATTCAAAACTTAGACACAAGACAAGGCACAAATTCATCACACTCCACAGAAATCACAGTAGACAATGTTATAATGACAACCAGTCTTCTTCAAGGTTCCCCTGAGTGACAGTCTCAAGTACCAGAAAACACGATAAGATTAGAAAAGAACGACAGAAAATGATCAAGTAAATTATCAAGAAACAATACAGGACAGTTTACAACGTATTAGACAGGTAGAGACACCTAAACAATTTGAAATTATCATAAGACTTTTGACTGAACTGAAAGTGACACAATAGAGCAGGAACTTGGATTCAAACCATCCCTCTCTTGAGAATCATGTTTTCCACCATTTTAGTCTCTCCCCCTTCTCTCTCTCTCTCTCTCTCTCTCTCTCTCTCTCTCTCTCTCTGTCTTGAAACAACGTCGCTAATACCACTCAGATACACACATAAGCTCATACAGTTGTGCAGTAAATACACATACACACATAAAGTCAGATAGATAATACACATAATTTACGCTTTGTACAAATAAATGTGCGATTGTGGTTTATGTTTACTTATTGAATTGTAAGAGTTTTATCCTTAGACAGCTATATGAGTCGTTAATCATTGCTGTTTGCTATTTTCATGTACTATGTAACGGGGAAATCATAGGATTTGCAGACCTCTATAACTTAAAATTAATAGGGCGATTCTGTGAGTGCAGGACTTGACAACCTATGTAAAACGTTGCTTGGTGTGGAGAATTATTACATAAAATTTTCTTAAATAAAAAATTTAACCTCCACCTCAAATACCAGATTACAATGTCTATGAAGTTCTCTAGTACCGATTAGTTCAAGATGGGTATGTCCCAATTTAACCAAATATTTATTCTATTATACAAAAAAAGCAGTCACAACAAAGAAATTATATCAGTTAGAGTGTAATCTAACCCGGTCAGAAAATTTAAAACAATTGGACTACTTTGAAATAAAGTGGACTATCCCCTAATTGTTATTTAAACTCAAATGCCCACTTTCTCTCACTTTTAAAAAAAATGTTTGTGCCAAGTTTTGTTCACCGCACGATGTCAGTGTTTAATTTCATTGTTCATCGTCGTAGTCTTAAAATATGAATGATCATTAAATTTTTTAAAAGGCCCATTAAAGCGAGAAATGGCGTCCGGGTAATTTTGGAAAAAAAAAAAACAAACTTTTCTTTTATAGTGCGGGATAGCCCACTTTAGGAGGTGACTTGAAAAACCCGCTCTCGTTTTCAGTAATGAGAGAAAATCGGTATTTTGATCATTTATTCACTGAGTTAAAAAACAATATACTTAGTTTCTTTGTCTTATATTATCAATGCCTGGAGTGTTTTCGAAGTTCAGCAATTTCCTAGTGATATCAATGTGTCTTAGACGTGACTGAGAGGGTTTTATTCTTAACTTAGAGTCACCTCCTCAGTAATCCTCTTAACCGACCAATCGTATCTATTTCTCTATAATAAACATACAATTAAAGGGTGGGGGAAATGGAGGCATGGGAGGAACAAAGTCATCCTCGTCATCTTCCATCTCCGGTGGTGAAGGATAAGCTGAGTCCCAGGGTGGAAGATTATCTGGGTCCGGTGGTGAAAGATTAGTTGAGTCCGAGGGTGATCTGTCGTCAGAGCTGCTGTCACTAGAGTGATCAAGGCCTTGGTTGAAAACCTCAGCGTTGGGCATGTAGTAGTAGCTGCCGGACTCCACCACCTTTCCTTTGGCAACGATCTGGAAATGATTTTGAAAATAGAAATAAAATTGTGACCCACTTCTCCATCTTTTAGGTATTATATTTAAGATGAACAAATAATGGAAAATCATTTAAACTCAAACAAATTAGAAATAATGAAGTTTGGTCATTTTTGAAATTTAAGAAACTGCCTATTAATTTTGGGTAAAAACTGATTTTACATAATAGCAAAAAGATTAAAAGGCGTCCCTATTATCCATTGGAAAATTAGGATAGAGTTCGAGAAATAATCCTCCCCCCCCCCCCCCCCCCCCCTCTCATGATTTTTCAGAGTTCTGTTTACCACAAAATAATACCGAAGTGAGATGATTAGACACAAATGTGTTTTCTTATATATTTTCGAATTCAAAAAGGAATTGTGACGGGATCGTTTAGATGGTAAATAATGAGTTCATAGTCATAAGAACAAAACTTGGAAAAATTTATATTGTATTTTATTTTGGACAATAGATTTAGTCGCTCTCTATGATAAAAACTAAAAACAAATATTTTGATCGTTTTAACTTTAAATAAAGATCTGAAAAAGTATGTATGAAACAGTGCTAGAAAAAAGAAGAAGGAAATCTACAGAAAAAGCATCTAAAAACAGTCTTTCTCGAATGAAATCGAACCTCAACCTGCTGACACCAATCCTTTTTCAGATCTTTATCATACACCAGTGCCTGCTCCCGAATCTCTCAATGTTACTATAAAATAATTTTAACCACGACATAAGACCGATTCCAGGTGATGGGAAACATACAAGAATTATTTTTTTTCTTAGTTTTCTTTAATAGGCGCTAATACTAGCAATGCAACTTTTGTCAAGTCCTAGAATTAGACAATGTGTTTTAAGAGTTTTACATCCTTTTACTTAAAATTTCATATTATGTTACATCATGTGTGGTGTTATTTTCTTCAAGATCTCAATTATAAATTACAAATTGGATGCAACGAAATCCAACCATTGATCACTTGACTTCCCTGTGTACGAGTTTCACAGCAAATTTGTATAATTTCATAACACAACAATAACCAAACTATGAGGTCACAATACACGAAGATGACCACCAAAAGAATGTGAACATTGACTTGTATTGAATAGTACAACTATTGGAATCGTTCTAGTTTGTTCCCTTGAGCACAACTAACAACAACTCGCTCCTCTCTTACTTTTGGTGATTGTCTCTATGAATTATGACGCAATTCACTCTGAACATTGTTCGAATATTATAAGCAGTTTGACCTTTGTTCGAAGATGATGTCACAGCAATAATATTCATGTTTTCTCTGTCAAGTACTAAAAGTCTATCAAAATTCGCTGAAAGGATGATGACAAACAGAGAAGATTAACATTAAGTTAATTAATTGTGTAATATTTTATTTTATTAGGGGTTCTCGATAGCTCAGTTGGTAAAGCACTTGTTTCTTACGGAAAGGGTCCGAGATTGATCACAGATACACAAATACCCCCCCCCCCTCTCTCCTCCCTACCCGCCTCCTATCAGTTCATCAAGCAATTATTCAGTAGCTGGGTCTGTTTGACGCTTTAGGAATCGGGATAAACTCCTACACCATGGGCCAACCGACTCTGAATGAGCATTTAATAGCAATATTTGATTATTGTAGCAAATACCTGATATTTAAATTCTATTTCAGCCCCAGCCCGTGTTGTGAATGGGATTGAAATGGTGATGTTATCTCCACATTTTTGTTTGTTCTCTGTCCTCGGAATTTGGATGTAGCTTAACGAAGGAGAAAACCACTGCTGGAGACGACCAAAGGCTCTTGGCGTCTCTAAATGCAAGCTTTCGTCCAAGTCCAAATAGTCCGCTGCTTCAGCCTGGTGGGTGAACAATCAAAGAATAAAGCTCAATTAAAAGAAACTATTACCCACCGTCCAAATTTGGATGAAAAAAAAATTAACTCGAAGTCAAAATGGTCAGAATCGGAAAATTTAATGTTTTTTATCTGTAAGAAACACGACTTGTTCCACGCAATAAAGGTATTTATTTTAACTCAAACTTAAGAGAGCATGAGAGAGAGAGAGAGAGAGAGAGAGAGAGAGAGAGAGAGAGAGAGAGAGAGAGAGAGGAGCCCGGGTGGTATACCGGCGATTGCATATGTCATTCCCGACATGCTTATGTATTCTTTTTGACGTGATTAATTCAATAGAAGGAAATCCTCGTTGATTCACTGTTCATGATGTTATGAAAGATAACCTTAACGCTCAGTTTTAGTTGGACATACCGTTTAGAGACGGTTGAAATGAACCGTACGCGAATGAAACAAACTACCACATGCGCGAGAACATCGAGAAGAGTGAATCACGACAGCAAAGCACAGGATTTTGTGTTGTACAAGTTCGTTACATTTGTTATAAGATTTGGGGCGAAAGACACATTGCGCCTTTTTCAATTTATAGACTCGAACTTGAAGGAAAAATCCAATAATATCATTACGAATATCTTTTTAAAACTTAAATTTGACAAAGAGAAAATAGACAAATATTACGGCTATTATTGGGATCCATCTTATCTTGTCATTAAGTGGCAACTGTACATCGAAGATAATCTTGACTGTGAATATGGTGAGGACAAATGGACTTCCTAGGCTTTTATTTTGATTTTAGTTATTTCCCTGTCAAATTCAATGTGGTCATTTAAAAAATAATTTCAGGCAGAGAATTCCATATTAAGGTGATGCTTGGAGTTGAGATGAGCATTAACTCGGGACTGCGGGACCTGGTATGAGTGCTGTTTTCTTTTGTTTGGGATAAGGCGATCAAGTGGGATCGTTGTCAGTTCATGGCGAGCCTTAAAGAGGACTTTGACTTGGGACTTTTTTATATTAGTCAATAAATAGTCTTACCATGAGAGACAACTCTTCAGTGTTTCCACCAATCTCTCCACTGAAAGAAAAGTAAACCATTCCAGCCTCGTCTGATGTGTAATTTGCAGTCAGCTCCATGTTTGTTTGGTAGTCTTTGGCAGACACAAGGATATTTTCCCCGACAGCTGGCTGGCCATCTAGTAATTTGACTATCACCTGCAAGAAAATATTATTGTAATGGATGTTTTAATAGATTGGATGAAGTTGACGTCACTCTGCTCCGTGAGAATTAATCACCTAATGGCGGTCTTAAAACAATAAGAAAAATGTGTGACATCAACTTCAATCATTCTATTTGATTTAGAATTTTATAAAACAACTCGTAACACAGTAAATGAAACAAATCTGTGACCCACTATCTCAAAGTGGTGTTATGGTGGGATGAACTTAATGCTGAAAACCGATTTTATAGCCATTGTGTGAAACGGTGTCAATATCACCTAGTTATGGTGTAGAATAAGCACTATTTCTTGCGTTGCAGAGAAAAAAAAAATCAAAACACAAAGTTTCTAATTCTTATCAGGTTAGTATATATCTAAATTAACTTTTCGGAAAATTCGATTCATCCCGATCTAACACCGTTTTGAAACGATGGGCCGTATATTGGAACTATGATTTATCTTTAATAAAAAGAAACAGACTTCTACAGAAAATGACAGTGCTCAAATTGTAAAATATAAATTAGTCTATGGGCATTGTGTTGTGACACTTGACTACCGATTAGAAGGTCCAAAGTTCAAGTCCCTCTTGAACAACATATAGTTGAGTTCTTGGAAAAGGATCTTTACTGCCATTCATGACCGTACTCAGGAATGAGTACCTGACCATTAACAGCATTGTCTCTGTCGGAAAAAAATTGTAACATCGCTTATTGGGCGATAAATTTATTGATTGGTGACAGCACAATTTTCTTGAAATTGATATCTCAAAAACTAAAAAACAAATGTTTACCAACAACAGAAAAAAAAAACCGAACAAATGAAATCTGTTAAAATAGGAGATGTTAATATAGAAATTGTAGATGATTTTAAATACTTTGGCATGACGCTTAGTCAAAATTTGAATTTCAAACATCATATCGACACTATGTGTAAAAAACAAACATAAAGAATGCGGTATATAACTTTGTCGAGATAACAACAAATAACAACCGAAAACAAAAAATAACAACAGACAGGGTAGATCGAAGGAAGAGAGAGAGAGAGAGAGAGAGAGAGAGAGAGAGAGAGAGAGAGAGAGAGAGAGAGAGAGAGAGAGCGAGAATAAAAAGAAGAAGAAGAAGAAGAAGAAGAAGAAGAAGAAGAAGAAGAAGAAGAAGAAGAAGAAGAAGAAGAAGAAGAAGAAGAAGAAGAAGAAGAGAGAGAGAGAGAGAGAGAGAGAGAGAGAGAGAGAAGGAAGGGGGGGGGGGGAAGGACACGATTCCTTTCCTTAGAAAAAGGAAAGAAAGGAAATTTGATGTGCAAATCTCATTATCTCATTGTTTGTAAATTTACTGTAACAAAATTGCATGTAATCTATATAATATGTATTGCTATTTCTGACAAAAGCGTGAAAGGAACACACACACACACACACACACACACACACACACACACACACAGAGAGAGAGAGAGAGAGAGAGATAGCGAGGGAAATGGTTAATTTAGGGAGTGTATGTGCATGTATGTATGTGTGTGTATGTGTGTGCGCGCGCGTGTGTGTGTGCATGTGTGTGCATACATGTATGTTATTATGATATTATTAGAGAGTGTGATGATGACTCGAAATGTAATTATGTATGTGTATCATTTGAGTATGTAACTCGGTTGCATATTATAGTTATTCTTTTATACAGAAAGGAAAGAATGGAGGAAGTGTGTGTGTGTGTGTGTGTGTGTGTGATATATATATATATATATATATATATATATATATATATATATATATATATAGAGAGAGAGAGAGAGAGAGAGAGAGAGAGAGAGAGAGAGAGAGGACACAATCCCTATTTTTAGAAGAAGAAAGAGAAAGGGAGAAAGAAGGAAAGAGAGGAATGAAATAAAGGAAGAGAGAGAGAGAGAAAAAAAAGAGCGGCTTGTGGAGAGAATGAAAGGACGAGTGCGGAAGAGAGAAAATAACAGAGAGGGAGCGATGGGAAGAGGCACACACACACACACACACACACACACACACACACAGAGAGAGAGAGAGAGAGAGAGAGAGAGAGAGAGAGAGAGAGAGAGAGAGAGCTAAATAACACAATCTGAGAACACGACCTTTGCCCTTCTGATGAGGGATATCTTTGCACAAGCTTTCCATCTTACAGCTCGTTACAGGAAAAATAATATAATATTGGAGTATGATGAGGATGGTGATTGTTTTATAGGGGAATGGTGTAAGAGAAGGATGGTATCGGAAATATTAGGATGATGTGATGATGATGATGATGATGATGATGATGATGATGATGATGATGATGATGATGATGATGATGATGATTACGATAATGGTGACGATATTATGTTACGTATGTTCTATATAATATTGTATTGTTATAGATGTGTAACCAAATGACAAATTGCCACTATTTTGAGGACAATAAAGACACATTATTATTATTAATAGGCGTTATGCCTTTCCTACGTGTTAAACGTTACTGTTGGCTAGGGACACTTTGCAAAGCGAGTTGAGCACGTTTAGTGGACATTGCCCTATATAAATGCTCAAGTTTAAGTTTAAGTTTTAAAGAAGGAACAAACGGACTAAACAATAAAGATCAAATACCAAACACGGAACGTTTTGGGCTCAAAACCCTTCTTCAGCCAATAACATAAAAAATAAAAACTTAAATACATTACTAAAACCCATATCGTCAATCTTGTTTTTTAATAAAGTATTCAAGATTTTATTGGGGTTTTTTTTTTTTTTTGGGGGGGGGGGGGGGGGGTTGTAGTTGTTGGCTGAAGAAAGGTTTTGAGCCCGAAACGTTCCGTTTTTGGTATTTTGCTATTTTTTGAAGCTGTTATATTCATTTTTGTTTACTACTTTTTACAGTCCACAGCTTGGTATCACTTATAAAATAAAGCAAGATTTAGATGACAAATTATGACATGACCATTCATCTCAAACGGGCACTATGCTGGATTGAAGAAGACTTTAACCCTCGCATTACCAACTACTGTAAAATCTTCACTTTTGTTGGGACACAATGAACATTTTTCTTATTCAGATTTGTTTTGTAAATCACTAAATCGGAAGAAACATATTTGCTATGGCTATAAGAACTTAATGCTATTATGTAAACCTCGTCTTTGTTCAGAAATTATTTATTAGTATGTAATTGTTGCTTTAGAATTGAGAGTAAAAAAACTTGTTTGTCGAGTAAGTGTGGCATTTCAGGAAAATACTGAAAATAGTCGGTATTGAGAGAGTTAAGTGAAATTTAAGCTTAATTTATATATTTGTAGTGACTCTCTAAGGAGTGTAACTGTTGTTTCTCAGACTTAAAAGAAAATTAAATTTCTTATTTCTTGGTTTATTTCGACATAATTCCAGGAATATTGATGCGATAGACCAGAAATAAGTAAACAATTATACTATTTTTAGGGTTTATTTTTGAAAATAAATAGTTTAACGAAGGTAACGATAATTTATTTAGATTTGGAACCTTGAACCCTAAAATCAAGACTTGCCTGGCCGTGTATGGGAAATCCTGGCTTGAAGAAACCGTTAGTAGTGTCCATCAGTACCATGTTCAGTTGTTTTCTTGACAAAGAAGGTCCTTTGTGTGTTGCACTGATTGTTGAGCCAGTTCCAGATTCCGTAACGGACGCATCGATCTTTAAGTGCCAACCGCGAAAGAGGAAGCT
The DNA here is from genome assembly GCF_034508935.2 of Berghia stephanieae. NCBI lineage: Eukaryota > Metazoa > Mollusca > Gastropoda > Nudibranchia > Aeolidiidae > Berghia > Berghia stephanieae. The sequence goes on along the minus strand of NC_088361.1, from coordinate 25,132,763 downwards.
GGACAATAGTGATGATGCGTTTGCAGTAAAATTGTAGCAGCCTTTTATCTGGTAATGAGAAACAATACAGATATTAAGAATTGCTTTAGACATCTGAACAAGACGTAATCTACACAACAAGAAACTCCAATAAATCAGGATGTCAAAAAAGTAGTCGTAGTAGTAGTAGTAGTAGTAGTAGTAGTAGTAGTAGTAGTAGTAGTAGTAGTAGTAGTAGTAGTAGCTGTAGTAGTAGTAGTAGTAGTAGTAGTAGTAGTAGTAGTAGTAGTAGTAGTAGTAGTAGTAGTAGTAGTAGTAGTATGAGTAGTAGTAGTATGAGTAGTAGTAGTAGTAGTAGTAGTAGTAGTAGTAGTAGTAGTAGTAGTAGTAGTAGTAGTAGTAGTTGTAGTAGTAGTAGTAGTAGTAGTAGTAGTAGTAGTAGTAGTAGTGGTGGTGGTGGTGGTGGTGGTGGTGGTAGTTGTAGAAGTAATAGTAGTAGTAGTAGTAGTAGTAGTAGTAGTAGTAGTGGTAGTAGTAGTAGTAGTAGTAGTAGTAGTAGTAGTAGTAGTAGTAGTAGTAGTAGTAATAATAATAGTAGTAGAAGTAGCAGAGGGAGAAGTAATAATAGTAGCAGAAGTAGTCATCGTCATAGTAGTAGTAGACGTACATTAGTGCAATAATAGATAGTAATGGAGAAGAATCAGATTAAGAAGGAAGAAAAGAAGAAAAAGAAGAAGAGCAAGAAGAATATACGTAAGAGGAGCAGGCAGAGGAGGAGGAGGAGGCGGGAGAAATATTGGAAGAAGAAGAGGGGGAGGTGGAATAAGAGGATTAGGGAAGAGTGATTAAAAAAGGAAGTATCTAGAGTGAGAAATCGTTGTTAAGTGAAAGAAAAGACAAACTAAAATAATGAAGATGAGACTATTTTAAAAAATGGATTGCCTTGACGACTTCATGGAGACAAGGACCTCTTCCTATGGAACGCCCAGCATTATCAACGCCACACACATTGAGCTCCAAAGTTCCTTCCAGGTCTTTACCGTACGTATATCTGGTAAAAAATAAGCTTCTAATAATAGAAAAATACTCTCTTTTGTGAGGTGCCCGAAGTCCGACACACATTTTTAATTAACTCTTTTTCAATCGGAAATATAGGAGGCATGAAATTGACGTCACGCAACTCTTTTTTGTTTGTTTGTTTATAGACAGCCATTTTAATTATTATTTCTCTTTAAAATATATCATTAAGACTAGAAACGTTTACGGTTATACATATTTTTATGTATCGGTATGTTATATCGGCTGGCGGATCTTGTGAGTATTTCACCTAAAAGTATAGCATCAATATCGATAGTGTAGATGATTCCAATGATTTTGTGCCTAAAACAATTACCAGTTGTACCCGCCAGATCAATCGTTCGAACACACACAAAAATACGAAACATTAAACGTTTATTTTGATAAATATAAGTTAGTGGGTTTACCCAACTGGTGGTCTAAAAACTATAGAAAAGAGTAGAATGACGTCATCTTCACTGATTCTATAAGATACAGTTTATGTTTTATATATAAAGCACGTTGCTTGTTCGTGTCATATGCCCTTTTTGTTCTAGAATTCAATATTGCCCAGGTACTCCATCACACCTAAGTCAAGTGGGATAAAGTCAGACAAGTTGCTTAAAATGAAACAAATGTAAGTGAAATAATATTGTGTGTAGTTTCACAAATTCAATAAATCTGCTAAATGTGCTTTACACTGCTTCTTTCATTCCTGAAACGAAAAATCTCAAACCAGATTTCTTATTGTAAAACTATATATTATTACGCCTACACGACTATAACTTCTTCTTCTACTACTACTACTACGACGACGACTACTACTACTACTACTACTACTACTACTACTACTACTACTACTACTACTACTACTACTACTACTACGACTACTACTACTATCATTTCTACTACTACTACTACTACTACTACTACTACTACTACTACTACTACTACTACTACTACTACTCTACTACTACTCTACTACTACAACTACTACTACTACTACTACTACTACTACTACTACTACTACTACTACTACTACTACTACTACTACCACGAATACGACTACTACTATTACCACTACTAATACTAATAATAATACTACTACTACTGATAATATTGGCAATAATAATAATAAAAATAATAATAATAATGATGTTGATGATGATGATGATAATGAGTCCTTTTGTCTCTGGTCCTCTTGAAATGCATTGTCTTATTCCCATCTGAGTTTAGTGGGTAAATGAGGAAAGTGCCTTACTCAAAGCAACAAATTAAAGATGTTTTTTTAGATTATCCAAGTGACAAATCAAGGAAACGGCACGGTATAAGATAAATATCCCCAGTCGAGAAAGACCGATCCTTTGGGATTATTTTTTGTCTTGTAATTTGCTTTCTTGCTTTTTCTGGCACTGTTTTGAACACACTTTTTTCAGATCTTTAAAGTAGAGTTTGTATCAATCGCAACTTCAGTGAACCAAGTGATTCCATCATACTGAGTATGAAGGCAATGTGCTTAAGATAAGATAGGATAAACTTTGTTAATCCAAAAAATGGAAACTACATTGTGTTCACAAGAATAAATCTCTCTCTCTCTCTCTCTCTCTCTCTCTCTCTCTCTCTCTCTCTCTCTCTTTCTCTCTCTCTCTTTCTCTCTCTCTCTCTCTCTCTCTCTCTCTCTCTCTTTTTTTTCTCTCAGAAAAAGAAATGATAATAATAATGAAAATTAAATTAAGGATACGTCATTTTTTTTTACCGCAGAAGGAATGAAAGAGCTCAAAAAGCCGCATTGTAATTTAATGAGTATTTTTTTTTTTTTAAATATCACTTACTTGGCACATACTTTTCCCTCGATTACTTCATCTATGGGCAGGATGTAACTTGGTGGAGTTATGGTCACTTCAAATCTTGGCAATACTGGAAACAAAAATAAAGAGAGCATAAACCATCTGTTTACCTACAGTGGAATCCCAATAACGCCATCACCGCTAGACCAGAAAGATTGTTTTATTTTCAGCAATGCTGACTTTATCCATTATCACTGGAACACACTTAGATATAGAAAAAAATATTAATTTTGAACCACAAAGAGGTGTTGACTTTTAGCAGAAGTTGTCTTTAAAAGTGTTGAAGAAGAAGAAGAAGAAGAAGAAGAAGAAGAAGAAGAAGAAGAAGAAGAAGAAGAAGAAGAAGAAGAAGAAGAAGAAGAAGAAAAAGAAGAAGAAGAAGAAGAAGAAGAAGAAGAAGAAGAAGAAGAAGAAGAAGAAGAAGGATGAGGAGGAGGAGGAGGAGGAGGAGGAGGAGGAGGAGGAGGAGGAGGAGTTTCATGGGTAGAGATAGGTAAGTTGGCGGGGGAGGGGGAAGGGAGGGGGCAAGTGAAGTATAAACCGATAATTTGTGTTTAGAACGAGAAGAGGAAGTAGAATCGCCTTTTATTTTAAAATTTAAAGACGTGTTTAACTCTTTCAGGGACAATCAAAGCCGAAAAGAATTCAAGTTCCGGTTCAATACATCTCCCTATAGCAGAGATTTGAAGTGCTCTATTTATTTTCAAGATCAAGCTCTAGTGTCGTAGAAGTTTTGAATTGGTTAAAAGAGCAATTATGATACTAAGCATATTTCATTTACCGTATTCCTTGACTTCAAAGGATACCATGCCATCTTCAAGTAGACTCGACTCGGTTTCATTCAGGAAGACAACTATTTCCCATTGTCCGAGACGAACTTCTTTGGAAAGTTGAAATTCCAAACTAGCAATACCTGTTGGTAAAGTAGGGTCCAAATTATTTTATGTAAACCTTGAAAGTGTTAATGGATCACAATAATGTAGCAAACGTATGGTAAATATTCGAAACAATTCTTCAGATGTCATTTTAAAAAGGAAGATATATTGCATTATCACCACAATCTCATTGCATAGCAGGCTAAGAGGTTTAAATGTCATTCTCATAAAACAATTCACAACAAACAATCTATTACTATAAACTATTTGCTATTCTAAGGCAGCAATAGGAATAATCTTGGTTTGTACAGCCTATTAAGTTTTTAATAGACACCACCATCAATTTGGAAGTTAAAAATGATGACAAAAACTTGAGATATTTTTTGTCACTCATTAGTCCCCACGAAAGAATAATTTTGAGCGCGGTGAGAGATCGGTAGTTAAGATACTACATGAGCGCGGTGAGAAAATGAGAGTCATAAAGATATTACATGAGCGCGGTGAGAAATCGAGAGTAACGATATTACATGAGCTCCGTGAGAAAATGAGAGTCGTATAGATATTACATGAGCGCGGTGAGAAAATGAGAGTCGTAAAGATACTACATGAGCACGGTTAGATATCGAGAGTAAAGATACTACATGAGCGCGGTGAGATATCGGTAGTAAAGATACTACATGAGCGCGGTGAGAAAATAAGAGTCGTAAAGATATTACATGAGCACGGTGAGAAATCGAGAATAAAGATATTACTTGAGCTCCGTGAGAAAATGAGAGACGTATAGATATTACATGAGCGCGGTGAGAAAATGAGAGTCGTAAAGATATTACATGAGCGCGGTGAGAAAATGAGAGTCGTAAAGATATTACATGAGCGCGCTGAGAGATTGAGAGTAAAGATACTCTCCCAACGGTTGCTGGAGCTGGACTAATAGGAACAGATCCTATGTCAGTGTCATATCACAAGACAACAAAACACTAGTTGCCGTCAATGCTTACCGGTCTACAAAACATCGACTGTAAAATTGTATATTTATTAGTGTGTAAAATAATTCATTGTTTAGCCCTTCAATAATTACATCTTGTTACTGATATACATCAATCGTCCTCGTGTTTTAATATTACCCGTGTCCTTTACCCTGGAGCAGACGAGACTGGCAGACACACACATTTCAGAATGTTCTTCTGTCGACATATTATCTTATATTAAAAATTCGCTGTCCTTGGAAACACGTCCGTGTAAATGCAGCAAAACCAAGCTAAAAACTGAAAAGGTTAAACAGTTCACTTCCTTACATGTATGTAAAAATTTGGCCAGAAAACACGTCCTTAAATATCGATCGATTCAAATGACCCTAATCTTGGCAAACCAGGGACCTCGCCCCAGATATTTTTCAAATATATGACAAAGTTCACAGTAAAAATAATGATTAAGAAATACTATTTTTTAAATTTAAGAAACCGACTTCACTCTCTTC